>NW_012101804.1:16426-17893 GCF_000951045.1 Mandrillus leucophaeus
AACCTGCTCCTGAATGACTACTGGGTACATAACGAAATGAAGGCAGAAATAAAGATGTTCTTTGAAACCAGTGAGAACAAAGATACAACATACCAGAATCTCTGGGACACATTTAAAGCAGTGTGTAGAGGGAACTTTATGGCACCAAATGCCCGCAAGAGAAAGCTGGAAAGATCTAAAATTGACACTCTAACATCACAATTAAAAGAACTAGAGAAGCAAGAGCAAACACATTCAAAAGCTAGCAGAAAGCAAGAAATATCTAAGATGAGAGCAGAACTGAAGGAGATTCTACTTTTTTCTCATCATTTAATTATGCTTATACATTTATCTATACCATTTTCATGATTTCCTTAGATTTATTTTTTCTTCTAATTACTTGAATTTCATGCTTACTTAATTGATCTTGTTTTTTATTTATTACTAATGAAAATGATATTAAATGATGTATTTTAATATCATTATCATCATTATTGTTGTTACCTGGCCCCTAGACCAAGGAAGCATATGAAAGATGGGCTTTCTTGTCAAAAAGAAAGAGTAAGCATTCTGTTCTTGCTAGTGTGTTTTAGGTATGTTTTCTTCAACTGGCTTCCAAGGCTGCCATCCTTTTTATTTTTGTCATGGGGCTATCACACGGTAGCAGCCTCATTTGTCACTCTCATGCCTTTCAGAGCATAGTCATATACAACAGCATCTCTCTGGTTCACACTGGGAGGTTAGAGTTAGTGGACCTTCTCTTCGGAAGAATTGACAAATCGTTTTTGTCATTTGTCACAAGAATCTTGTACCTGGAATCAGAAAATCTAGTCTTTAGAAGGGATGCTATGAGCCCCACACTATGTTTTTGTTTGTTGCTGAGCTGGCTGTAAGATCCTGAGTGGCTGCTATGAGAGACTGTGGAGTCTGAATGCTGTTTCCAGGACTAAAGGAGAGCCATGGCATAGAGGTACTGCAGAGCCTCAGTGAGCATTCATTCCCAGGACAGGAGCATAGTGGGGGCCTGGCTCGCCATTCCCACTAGAATGGAAGCCATACTAGGATACTGGGACTTGTTTTCAATGAGGTCTGTGATCCCAGAGGACAGGTACCCTAAAGTCTGGCACTGACTAGAGAAAAGGTAAGAAGAGAAAGATTCAGCCCTTTAGATAATTCTTCACTCAACCCACAGGTGCTTCAGAGATTTACCTACTGAAGAAAGGACATTTAGAAGAAACTCAGGAAGTTCTGATGGTACTCACAGCACTCCAACGCCCAGTACGTACACTCTTTCCTTAGGATTTCATGTGTTCTGTGTTGTACCTGCAGTCACAAGCCCTAGCACAGAAATAAGGACATTTATGGACATTCAATCTCTGTTATCTTTTCTTGTCTTGAATTTTCTGGCTCAACTGTACATCCCATTCTGCCTTTTGCTTCTATCACCGCGTTTTTCTACATAATTCTTCGTAGCTTGACCCTATCAAT
>NW_012101804.1:18368-21215 GCF_000951045.1 Mandrillus leucophaeus
TTCCAAAGGAAAAATATAACCAAAGGTAAGGAATCCAGTTTAGATAGCATAGAGTGTGCAGATACTGCAGCAGTGGGCAATGAAACTAGAAAAGTATATCAGAAGCCAGGCACAGTGGCTCACACCTATAATCCCAGCACTTTGGGAGTCTGAAGTGGGAGGATTGCTTGAGCCCAGGTGTTTGAGACCAGCTTGGGCAACATGGCAAAGCCTCATCTCTATTACAAATATAAAAATTAGCTGGGCATGGTGGCACCTGTAGTCCCAGCTACTCAGGAGGCTGAGTCAGGAGGATCACTTAAGCCAGGAGGCAAAGGTTGCAGTGAGCAATGATCATGCCACTATGCTTCAGCCTGGGCAACAGAGCAAGACTCTGTCTCAAAAAAGGAGCAAAAAGGTATATCAGAGCCAGTTATGGAGGTGGAATACGATTTTGAATACTGGAAAGTTGCTGACAACAGACTATCATGATGTTAAGTTAAGGAAACAAAGATCTGTGAATGGATCATTAGCAAAGGAGAGGCTAAATAGTGTAATGTAAAGGTAGTTTTCAAACATTTTTGTTCAAAGCCTGTGAAATATTTCTAGCTAACATCTAAATATGTAATAAAGTAACTGTGAGTCATATAAAGAAATCCAACTAAATCCAAATTAAATGCATCCCTAATTCAAATTCACTTTAGTCGGGTTCCAAATAAACTTCTGGTCACTTTGTCACCAAAGTGGGAAATTGGAGTAGGAAAACAAGGGTCTTAACTAATTGTGGTTAAAATATCCTACTTTTAGAAAAATATACAAAATATATGACAATGTGGGCACAGTGCTAAAGTCTTTCCTAGGGCCTTGAAAGGTACCTGTTCAAGAAAGAGACTCTGAAGCTTAAGCTTCATTAACTTTACTTTAAATCTTTCTCCAATCATGAAGAAAGTATTTCGGAATGATTTATCAGCTATATGTCTCATAGAGAAGATCTTACCTAATATCAAAAGCTAATATGTTACTAATTTTATTTTACATATGAGAAAATTTAGCTTTAGAGATGTTAAGTTAAATTATTCAAGTCCCAATGCTATTAAGAGACAGAGCAGGATTTAGAACCCAAGTCCGTATAACTCCAGAGCCTAGTCTTATCATCTGTAGTCAACTCAGGTTGCTTAAATGGTAATTGAAGCCTTTTGAGTAGACGAAATTTCCCATGGACAGTGTTCAGATTGAGTAGAGAATAGGGCCTACAGCAGTAGGAATGGTGATAATATGAGATGGTTAAAGAATAACATCAAAAAGACATTGCAAAGGGGCTTCCAGAACTTGGATTTAAAGATGAGAGTTGCCCAACATACCTCTCAAAACATCCTTGTTTCAACAGAAAAATCACACATCGTATCAAGAACATGGAAAATCTCAAAATGAATGAGAAAATATAATCAACAGACACCAATACCTAGATGACCCAAGTGTTAAAATTATCTGACAAGAGTTTTAAAACAGACATCATTTTCAAATGCTTCAACAAGCAATTATAAACATGTTCAAAGTAAATTTTTGAAGTAGAAAGTCTCACCAAAGAAATAGAGGATAGAAAATGAAACGAAAGAAAATTTTAGAACTGGAAGTAAAATAACCAAAATTTAAAACTCATTGGATAAGCTCAACAGCAGAATGGAAAGGTCAGAGAAAAGAATCAGTGAATTAGAGAACAGAACAAGAGAAATTGTCCATCTGAGCAACAGAGTGGAAATAGACTGAAAAAGATGATCAGAGCCTCAGATGTCTGTAGTTCTATAATAAAAGTCTTAATATTTTTGTTATCAGAATTCTATATGAAGTATAAAAAGAAAATAGAGCTAAAAAGTTCTCAAAGAAATAATGGCTGAAAACTTCTGAATTTGTGAAGAGTCATAACCCTACAGATACAGGAGGCTGACAGCATCCTATTCAGAATATACCTATAAAAATTATGTCAATACACATCATAATGAAATCTGAAAATTAAAAAAAGAACAAATCTTGAAAGCAGCCTAAAGAAAATGGCAACTTACCCAAGGGAAATAAACAATTCCAATGACAGTATATTTCTCCATAGAAACCAGGAAGACCAGAAGGAAGTGGCCAGATATTTTTCAAGTGCTAAGAGAGAACTGTCGATCAGAATTATATACATATAAAACTATCATTCAGTGGGAGAAAAGTTTTACAATCTACTCATCTGACAAAGGGCTAATATCCAGAACCTCAATCAAATTTATAAGAAAAAACAAACAACCCCATCAAAAACTGTGCAAAGGATATGAACAGACACTCCTCAAAAGAAGACATTCATACAGCCAACAGACACATGAAAAAATGCTCATCATCACTCGCCATCAGAGAAATGCAAATCAAAACCACAACGAGATACCATCTCATACCAGTTAGACTGGCAATCATTAAAAAATCAGGAAACAGTGGGGCGGAGCAAGATGGTCTAACAGGAACAGTTCCAGTCTCCAGCTCCCAGGTGAGCCACACAGAACACGGGTGATTTCTGCATTTTCAACTGAGGTACTGGGTTCATCTCACTAGGGAGTGCCGGACAATCGGTGCTGGTCAGCTGCTGCAGCCCAACCAGCAAGAGCTGAAGCAGGGCGAGGCATCGCCTCACCTGGGACGCGCAAGGGGGAAGGGAATCCCTTTTCCTAGCCAGGGGAACCGAGACACACAACACCTGGAAAATCGGGTAACTCCCACCCCAATACTGCGCTTTACCAAGGGTCTTAGCAAACGGGCACACCAGGAGATTATATCCCATACCTGGCCGGGAGGGTCCCACACTCACGGAGCCTCTGTCATTACTAGCACAGCAGTCTG
>NW_012101804.1:24290-26361 GCF_000951045.1 Mandrillus leucophaeus
CTTGAATTTTCTGGCTCAACTGTACATCCCATTCTGCCTTTTGCTTCTATCACCGCGTTTTTCTACATAATTCTTCGTAGCTTGACCCTATCAATCTGTCTGTGGTAATATGTGGTACACATCAATCCTTTTTTAGTTCCCACATTAAGATCTGCCAGGAAAGAGCCCGCTGCTATAGAAGGTGACAGTGGGAGAGAGAAGAGTCATGAGAAGCTGTGAGACACTGAGGTCTTAATGAAAGGAAGCTCACACAGTATAGGAGTAAACTGCCAGTCTCCCACTTCATTTATATAAATGCCTGTCTGCTGAATAATGGAAAAGTCAAGCTAACTATCCTGATCTTCCCTCTTACTAATTGGATTAAATCATAGTCTTGAGAATAAAGAGAATACTTTACACACAGTTTGTATAACAATAGAAGGAAAAATATTGTAACGCCAGTTAATAATCAGGACCCTGTCAGGACAGAAGAGAAAGGATTTTCCATTTCATTAATACGAGGGGAAACAGCTGAAAAGAACATGACATTTATAACCTTGTAGAGAGATGTGGACCAGATCTAGGGCAACAAATCAATTGAAGATTACAGAATGTTTTTCTAGGTTCTCTTTTATCAAGTCCTGCAGCCCTGGTACAAATGGCCATCAAGGAGTATGCCTATCTGTGTGATTGAATACCTGAAGAGATAATATGTGTTTGGTGGTTTCAAAGTGCTTCCCCTGGTTTCTCTCTTTCCCTCTACTTTTCTCTATTCTGCTCATCTTTTACTCCCAGTAAATGTATTCAAGAGGATAGATTAGTGATATCACAAGTTGAAGATACTTGACTTAAATTTTATAGCTAGGATTTCAAAACTCAGTGTTCTTTCTATAATGTACTAGATTTCTGATTATGAGCAGAATTAGTTATATTTTCTGGGCCTCCATTTCTTTACCTATAATAATTTATTAAATGTTTACATTGTGCTAGAATATGAGCTAAGCTCTTGAAAGATATTTTCTTATTTGATAATTGGAACAACTTCCAATAGGGTGATCATGATGATCTCTTGTAAGAAGATGATAAAATTGAAATTTAAGACATTTATTAACTTTTCTACTATAATTCAAATAATGACAGAGTTGAGAGTTCTACACACCCTATCCAACCCATAAACTTATTCTCTTAAATTACTTATTATATTGCTTTTCCTAACAGAAGTTATTTCTACTTTCATGTTAGTATTATTAAATTATGTAACATATGCACAATTTTACATAATGCATGCTGCATAATAAAAACACAAGCAAAGAAGCACCAACGCAAAAAGTTGAAGAGAGTACGCAAGGCAGGAAAGTAGAAAATAATCTGAGCTGATTGTAGTAAATATTTTCTATGAGATTGAGCTCATTGGATTGATTTTTCTTTTTTCTTTTTAGCTTCTACATTGAAATTGATTTTTGACAGTTTAATAGACTCTTTTAGAGGAGTTTTAGGTTTACAGAAAAATGGAGCAGAAAGTACACAGAATTATCATATACTCCCTCTATACCTGCCCACAGAAAAAAATCAGATTTTTATACTCTCAAAGATCAAATAGGACACAGAAAAGCGGATTGTTCCCTCTGTTGTGTCCTATAATGCTTCTGACAGTTAAATGAGATGTCAGTGTGTTGTTACATTCTTATATTGAGATGCATTCAGCGAAAAATAAAGCAAAAGGTGGGCACGTTGAAATTGAGAAGGGTTATACACTCCTCACATCCAGTTCATTCTGCACTTATGGACTTATTATATGTTAGTCTCAGCTAGTCCAGAACCTAGCCTGAGTCTTTCTTTATTCTATCAGCTTTCCTATTTGTTCTTAGGCTTGACCCACTGCATAACTTGAATATTCTTGTGCTTATCCCTTGAAAAGCTAAGGAAAAACATAGTGGCATAGTTCCATTTAATAATTAGTGATATCTCACCTTGTGTGAAAATATACAGATTGTATTGTAAGGTACCCTATAATGTCCTATATAATTCATCATGTGTGTAACAGAATTCATTTCGTGGCAAACAAACTTCATAACTGGTATTTTTTTAAAAA
>NW_012101804.1:30461-33108 GCF_000951045.1 Mandrillus leucophaeus
ACGGGGAATTTTATAACATTTTATTTCAACAGTCTATGCATTTTAAATAAATTAAGAAGAGAAATTATTGTGAATAATGCTTAAATCAACATGGAAATACAGATATCTATTTGAGATCCTGATTTCAATTCTCTTGGATATATACCCAGAGGTGGGGTTGCTGGATTATATGGTCGTTCTATTTAAAACTTTTTGAGGAACCTCCATAATGTTTTCTATAGCAGTTGCACCATTTTACACTCCCAACAACACTGTACAGGATTTCAGTTTTGCCACAGCCTTACCTATACTTAACTTTTTAAAAAATAAGGGTCATCTTAACATTTGTGAAGTGATATCTCATTTTGGTTTTGATTTGCATTTCCCTGAAGATTAGTGATACTGAATATCTTTTCATATGCCTGTTGGCTATTTGTCTGTCTTCTTGGGAGAAATGTCTTTTTGAGTCTTTTGCCCATTAAAAAAATTTGTTGTTGTTGTTCTTGTTGTTACTGAGTTTTAGGGTTCCTTACATATTTTGTATATTAGCCACTTATCAATATATGGTTTGCAAATATTTCTCCCTTTCCATAAATTGCTCCATTGCCATACAGAAGCTTTTTAGTTTGATGTAATATTATGGGTCTATTTTTGCTTTTGTTGTCTGTGTCTTTGGTGTCATACCCAAGAAATCATTGTCAAGTACAATATTATGAAGCTTTTTCTCTACATGTTCTTCTAGTAGTTTCACACCTTCTGGTATCATGCTTAAGTCTTTAATTCATTTTGAGTAAGTTTTTGTGTATGGTGCTCAATTTTATTCTTCTTCATGTGATTTTATAATATGCAAAATATGGAAAAGAAAGTTAAGTGACAAATAAATAAATTGTGGTACATTCATACAATTAAATATTACTCAGCCTTGAAAAAGAATAACATCCTGCCATTCATGACAACAGAATTGAACTTGAAGGAGATTATGCTAGGTGAAATAACCCAGTTACAGATGGACAAATAATGCATGATTACACTTATTTGAGGTATGTAAAATAGTCAAATTCATAGAAGCAGAGAATAAAATAATGGTTTCCAGAGACTGAGGGGAGGGAGAAAGTGGGAGTTGTTGTTCAATGGTTTTAAAGTTTTAGTTGTGTAAAAATCAGTTCTAAAGATCTGCTATACAACATAGTGCCCATAGTAAACAATATAGGCTTGTGCACAGGAAAATTTATTGAGGATAAATCTCATGTTAATTTTTCTTACAACAAAAACAGCAGCAATAACAACAAAAACAAAGAGTCACAAGAAAACTTTTAGAGGTGACAAACACGTCTTTTTTCTTGATTGTGATGATCGTTTCACAGTTGTATGCATATGTCCAAACTCATCAAATTGCATGTTTTAAATATGTATAGTTTTTGGTATATAAATTATAACTCAATAAAGCTGATTGTAAAAGAGAAATGAAAACTAGTTTCTTGTATCTTATCACATGTTTACTCTTTCTGTTGTTCTTCCTTCGTATTTGAAGTTACAGATTTTCCTCTGGTATCCTTTCCCTTCAGCCTGAATAACTTCCTTTAGGACTTCTTTATAGCAGGTCTGCTCACAATGAATTCTCTCAGTTTTCCACTTGAGAATGTCTTTATTTTACTATAATTTCTTTGTGATATTTTTACTGGTATAGAATATGGGGTTGCCAACGTTATTTTTCTGTTGGTGTTTTTAAAACGTAACGAGAGATAGATCATGCATTCTTACAGATCACTGTAAGTACTCTGATGTTACTCTAAGAGAAATGGGAAGCTATTGCAAGGATTCGAACAGATGAGTGACCTATCTATATTTGAAAGCTCTCATTGGCTGCTGTATTAAGAATGTTCTGTAGGAGGACGAGCAGGGAAACCATTTAGAAGGCTATTACAGTAATTCATTGAGATGAGGGTGGCTTGACCAAAGAGATAGCAATGGTCAAACTTTAGGTCAATCGTTTAGTTAGGACCAACTGAATTTCTTGATGGATTCGACGTGAATAGTGAAAGAAAAAATAAGAGTCAAAGATAACTCTGAGGCTATGGGCAGAGATTCTGAAAGAATGAGATGCTGTCGATTGAATAACAAAAGGTAATAGAAGCAACATGTTGGCAGTGAGAAGGAAAAAGATCAGGAGTTCAGTACTGGTCACATTAATTTAAAATCTTGACCCTCTTCAATGAGATATTTCCAAGCAGAAGGAGAATAGTCATACAAGTCTGTCTCTTCTAGGTCTTGTCTGATGTGACCTAGTAGTAAAAGAAGGAACGTGTCGAAGCCTTTGTTGAAGCCTCTGTTGAAGCTGAGGATGCGTTAGAGTTCTTCCACAATCAAAACACACATTTTGACTGCTATTTGAATGTTTAGGGGACTAGCATTACCTTTCTTTATGATTAAGGACCATTGATTTTCTCAACTCATAACACAATTTCTACCCTAACATTCCTGACCTTTTGCTCTAACATGTGTCTTGGATGGTAACTATAATCCATTCCACTGATGCTTTACTTGATTCATTATTTTGGAGTTTTCTTCTTGTGACTGCTTCCAGTAAGATGAGGTTAAACAATGTGTGTTCAGATTTTAGTGTTTGACAATCTCAGGTTTAAAAATAAATTTAAAATTGATGCTAACT
>NW_012101804.1:33837-38457 GCF_000951045.1 Mandrillus leucophaeus
TGGAGTGTAGTTATATCATTTGGAGGGTAAATTGCCACTTTTTCCAAAAATTTTAAATGCACCTTCCTTTTGACATAGCAATTTCAGTTTCAGAAATCTCATTAAAATAAACACTTCCACACACACACAAACTAAGGTGAATCTATAAAGAAGTAGAACACAATATTCTTTATGATAGTGAGGCAGTAGAAACAAATATGCATCAATAGAAAAGCAATGATATGATGTCTCAAAGTACTAAATAAGCACCAAAAAGAATAAAGTGAACTTCTCTGCTGATATAGAAAGGTCTCTAGGACACTTTATTAAATGAAAAATAAATGGCAAGTTAAAAAATCTAATAAATCCAATTTACATGACAAAACTGTGTGTATGTATGTAAGTTTGTGTGTGATTACATAAAATTATATGCACAGATAGATAACTGAAATTCAACAGGCTATCATGATATACCTTAAAGTATCAAAGCCAGTGTTCTTTGAGAAGAGTGGTGTGAGACAGGGAAGAATGAGGAAATGCAGGTAGGTCTTTCGCCTTTGCTTTACCTGAGTCTTATATGGTGAGATGGATTTGTGTGCTGCTTAGGAAGTAAAACATGATGAGGTCCGTTTATGGATTCAAGACTTCAAGAAAAATAAAAATAAATTAATATTCATTTGATTTTTGTTTCTTTCCAAAAAGAAAAACTATCATCACAAATATGCATGCTCTAGTAACTAGTGTTACTGCACTAGTAAGAAGGAATATTTCAGGTTTTTCTTGCAGAAAAATCAACTTGTTTCTGGTAATTGGATCAACTATAACAGCATGCATTTTGAAGCTTGAACTTGCCCCTGGATCCAGAGGAAAAAAGCCTTGGGACAAGCAGAATTATCTTGATTTTCCTTATCCGTTCACTTTTACTAACAAAATGAAATGAACATTTTTTTGACATGAAGAGGAGTCGTGAAAATTCTTAACCCTCTTCATTTTATTGCTATGTTCAAATTATGACTCACTTTATTGCTATGTTCAAATTATAGCCCCTTTATCATATTTCTCAGCCACATCAACAAATATAGTTCTTATTCCTATCTTTTTACCCTTCATCATATCTCCCTTATTTACTTTTCCTTCTCTCCTTCCCTTCCTTTTCCCCTTTTCTTGTTACTTTTTGACTCTTATCGACATTTTGCTCTAGATAAATGCTACCCTCCTCCTCACTTGCCACCAGGGAGATATTGCACAGGTGCAGCCCCATCAGTCCCAATGTGCGACTCTCAGGATGCAATAGTACACAGCAGTGTCTCTCAGCGTCGCGTGGGGCAGGATCAAAGTGCTGGACTTTCTGTCTTCTGTGATGATCAGAGAGGCCATTGCATTGGTCTCATTGTCTTTTAGACCATGAATGACGTACTGTGGCCCCTGGGAGTGAATCTGTCGATACCAATGTATGTACTCATTTGCACTGATGGCAGAGTGATTACAAGGCAGGTTTGCAGCTCTTCCTTCAGCACAATCCATGGAGGTGGGCTGAGTGGTCTTAGCATCAATTATAGTCCCTAAGGGGTCAAGAAAATCAGATTAACTCCTGACTCTCAAACCAAGGTAATTCTATGGATCAAGGATACAACACTCCCTTAACGCTCCAAAAGTTTTATGTCCTGCGAGAACACAAAAAATAGCATTGGTTTTATTATAAAGACCAAAGATACATGCCAATAATAATAGACTCTCTAGGCTGTATTCCATGGGCTCTTGACTTAATAAACCCATAGATTTCATACAATCGAATACTGCCAAGGGCTCTTCTGGGATTATGGTTGTGATCTAGCCTGGTATGTAGATGTATGTACTTCCTAGACAAATGCACAGAACGGTTCTCAATTATATCTAGTATGCTGGATAAAGCACAGGGAGCATAGAGGGCAAACCACCCTTCGGGGTCCCTTGTCCTCAGAAGCCCTCCCTACGTAGACCCAGAGCACTTACCAAAGGTCAGAAACACAGTTACTCTTGCCACCAGCCTCATACTTCAAGGACAAATGAGGATTGTGGACCCAGAGTTCAGTTTTTGTATCTGATTCTAGGTTTAAAGAATTTCCAGAGAACAGAAGTAACAGCTACTGGTAAAGACTTGCAAGGAGTGCAGCTCTCATTGTGTTGTTGTCAGGATCTTGTCAGCCAATGATAGAGCAGTTGCTTTTCTGTGTCTTCCTCTCCAGGTTTAGTCACGTTCCTGAGAAGACAGTGAGGATTTCAACCAGACATCCTCAACTCAGGGGGTGTCTACTGAAATCATTTATGAGGTTTAAAGTCTAAAAGGCTGGCACTGAATGAGGAAAATCGATCATAAGGATGTATCTATCCAGACTTTTTCTTCCATCATTCTTTCCTCAATGTACCAAATAAATTGTCCTCTGCTCCACGGAGCTTGTGGAAAGTGTCATTAAATCCCAGAGGCCTATACTGAGCTCTGTGTTGTAAGGAGATTAAAGTTTCCATCTACATTCTAGAAAATGGGAGTGAGGTTCAAAGTAGGAAGTGATGTGCTCGGGGGGAAAATAAGCATTAATAACACTGAAACTGAAAGCTAAATCTCCCAAAACTCGGGTTTTCTATAGAGGTCCCTGGAATCACGTATTGACTGTTGTCTAAGTAGACATTTCTCAGTGCATCTGTTCTTGATATAGTGACTAGTGACACAAATGGTGCTGGCTCTCATCCACCTTAAACTCTCTGGCCTTAACATTCATTTCCTAATTTCTATGCTCATGCTTATGGCTACTGTGTGCACCAAGGACACTGAGGCCGTAGGAAAAGAGACCAGGAAAAGCAAACAAGGTTGGGGTGGTGGTGGTAACAGTAGGCAAAGGAAAGGAAGAAAATGATGTAGGGAATGGGGGAGATAGGAAATGATTAGGGAAGTGAAACTTGGAGAAAGCAGTGTGAAGGGAGGTGCTCTGAGAAGACTTAGTACATCGGTGTAAGGGTCCCGGAACTGTTGAAGCCATAACACACTTAATAAGAGATCATAAAGTACAATTTGTGTAAAGAGGATAAAAGTGTATCTTTGTTTCCTGTTTTCTGTGGAACTTTAGTGGAAAACATAAGCTTAGTGGCCCCTCTCCAAGAAAGAAACCTAAGTTTTAAGGTGAAGCAGCCCCCTCTTGTGACTGACTGAATGAATGAACTGTGTAGCTATAATCAGGCAAAAAGTCAGCCAGCAATCTTCTGACTCTTTTATCAGGTTTGAAGGTAGATACTTAGTTTTAACACCTCTGTACTCATCTTTGTTTTATCAGTCCTCTAACACTCCAAGAAAGGTTTTAACTATTTTTTAAATTACTCTGTTATTTCAATAATATTCCCATTATAATTCTCAATTGCTGATGTGGAGTTAATTTCTCTTTTGGTTCTAATCATCCCATAATTAAAGGCTGGTTCAAAAGCCCATACGATTCAATGCTTATAAGAGATATTGGCACGGAATAAGCACTCAATAATTACTTGTTTCGTGAATGCATAGATGAGTCATAATTGACAAATTTACTGAACTTATGCTGAGCAAATCTTTAAATTATTCTATATGCACTCTTTCAGTTATCTGGAATACATTTAGAACCAAAGACTACAATGGGGTAAACATAGGGTCAGATTTGTAGGCAAAAATTCAACGATAGACAATAAATTTCCCCAACATGGGTGTGAAAAATCAAGCTACAAAGATATGGAGTAAAAGTCTTAGTAATAATATTCCATTCATTTAAAAAATATTCACCAAGAGCCTGCTGTGTACCATATCATAAAGATGTAAGTTAACATGACAGTACTGCCAAAAATGTAAGAAGAAACAGACAATTACTTAAAGTAGGGAGGACTATATCATATTGTTATATTAACAAAGGGAGAAGAAAAGTAATTAACACAATTTCCTTGTTTTTGCTTTTGGTTTTATCACCTTTATTTTTTGGAAGACAATTAAGGCTACTAACAGGTGATATTTTTAATGGTATTGAAAATCATTAAGTATTTTGCATAGCTCTAAAGAATAAAAAATATATTTGTCCAATCTATTGAGTATTCACAGAGTATCTTACATTTTAGAAGATTATATGATCTCTAAGATCATAACGGGTAAGGTTTTCTCCTCCTCTGCTTGATGAAAAACCAAAATAATGGGTTCAACCTATTTTAAACTTCTTTATCACTTACCACCATAAAATATACACAAATCTATTATTAAAATTTTAAATTTATCAAAACTTACACACACACGAGAATCTGATACAAGGCCAATACCCTCACATGATGAATACTCTCAACAATCTAGACATGTAGAAAAGATTCCTTAATCTGATAAAGAGTATCTATAAAAATATCCAAGGCTAACATTGTAATTAATGGTAAAATACTGAACATTTTTTCTCTGAGTTTAGGAACAAGATACATTATCACACTTCTATTTATTATCACATTGGAATAACTGGCATCAAGTCAGGAAAAAAATAAAATGCATAAAGTCGGGAAAGGAATAAGTAAAACTACTTCTTCATAGATAACATAATTTGAATATAGAAAATGTAAAAGAATCTGTAAAGAAACTACTAGAACTAATGGATGAATTCACAGTCATTGAAT
>NW_012101804.1:38507-45499 GCF_000951045.1 Mandrillus leucophaeus
TTGAAGCCATAACACACTTAATAAGAGATCATAAAGTACAATTTGTGTAAAGAGGATAAAAGTGTATCTTTGTTTCCTGTTTTCTGTGGAACTTTAGTGGAAAACATAAGCTTAGTGGCCCCTCTCCAAGAAAGAAACCTAAGTTTTAAGGTGAAGCAGCCCCCTCTTGTGACTGACTGAATGAATGAACTGTGTAGCTATAATCAGGCAAAAAGTCAGCCAGCAATCTTCTGACTCTTTTATCAGGTTTGAAGGTAGATACTTAGTTTTAACACCTCTGTACTCATCTTTGTTTTATCAGTCCTCTAACACTCCAAGAAAGGTTTTAACTATTTTTTAAATTACTCTGTTATTTCAATAATATTCCCATTATAATTCTCAATTGCTGATGTGGAGTTAATTTCTCTTTTGGTTCTAATCATCCCATAATTAAAGGCTGGTTCAAAAGCCCATACGATTCAATGCTTATAAGAGATATTGGCACGGAATAAGCACTCAATAATTACTTGTTTCGTGAATGCATAGATGAGTCATAATTGACAAATTTACTGAACTTATGCTGAGCAAATCTTTAAATTATTCTATATGCACTCTTTCAGTTATCTGGAATACATTTAGAACCAAAGACTACAATGGGGTAAACATAGGGTCAGATTTGTAGGCAAAAATTCAACGATAGACAATAAATTTCCCCAACATGGGTGTGAAAAATCAAGCTACAAAGATATGGAGTAAAAGTCTTAGTAATAATATTCCATTCATTTAAAAAATATTCACCAAGAGCCTGCTGTGTACCATATCATAAAGATGTAAGTTAACATGACAGTACTGCCAAAAATGTAAGAAGAAACAGACAATTACTTAAAGTAGGGAGGACTATATCATATTGTTATATTAACAAAGGGAGAAGAAAAGTAATTAACACAATTTCCTTGTTTTTGCTTTTGGTTTTATCACCTTTATTTTTTGGAAGACAATTAAGGCTACTAACAGGTGATATTTTTAATGGTATTGAAAATCATTAAGTATTTTGCATAGCTCTAAAGAATAAAAAATATATTTGTCCAATCTATTGAGTATTCACAGAGTATCTTACATTTTAGAAGATTATATGATCTCTAAGATCATAACGGGTAAGGTTTTCTCCTCCTCTGCTTGATGAAAAACCAAAATAATGGGTTCAACCTATTTTAAACTTCTTTATCACTTACCACCATAAAATATACACAAATCTATTATTAAAATTTTAAATTTATCAAAACTTACACACACACGAGAATCTGATACAAGGCCAATACCCTCACATGATGAATACTCTCAACAATCTAGACATGTAGAAAAGATTCCTTAATCTGATAAAGAGTATCTATAAAAATATCCAAGGCTAACATTGTAATTAATGGTAAAATACTGAACATTTTTTCTCTGAGTTTAGGAACAAGATACATTATCACACTTCTATTTATTATCACATTGGAATAACTGGCATCAAGTCAGGAAAAAAATAAAATGCATAAAGTCGGGAAAGGAATAAGTAAAACTACTTCTTCATAGATAACATAATTTGAATATAGAAAATGTAAAAGAATCTGTAAAGAAACTACTAGAACTAATGGATGAATTCACAGTCACTGAATAAAAAATTCCTTCTATTTCTAGATTCTAGTTAAAAGCAATTGGAAAATAAAATAAAAATGCCATTTACAATGAAATAAGCAAATGAATGAATTTAATTAAGGATATGAAAGTTCATTAAAATGAAAATTATAAAACATTAATAAGAGGAATTAGAGAGGACCTAAATAAATGGAGGGCTATATTTATAAATCTAAGGAATCCATATGTTAAATTATCAGTTTTCTCAACCTTATCATAAACTCAGCAAATCTGAATCAAATTACCAGAAACTTGTTGTGGTAGAAGTTTGAGAATCTGTTTTGTAATTTCTATGGAAATTTAAATCCTATAACAAGTGAGATAACCTTGAAAAAAAAGGTGGGCGATAGCTGGAGGATTTGCATTCCAGATTTCAAGACTTATGTGAAACCTCAGTAATTAGAGAAAATGGCCTATTGGTAGGAGAATTGTTAAAAAGACAATTTAACAGAATCAAGTCCAGAAGTAGATGAACACACATGTAATGACTTGATTTTCTCCAAAAGTGCCAATGCAATTCAGTAGGGGAAGAAATGGTATTTTCAATATAAATGCCAAAGTAACTGTTTAATTATATATATAAACACACACACACAGACACACACACACATTTTCCAAATGGGTCAGAAACCTAAATGTGAAGAGTGAAGCTATAAAGTTTTAAAAGAAGACACAGGAGAACAACTGTATTATATTAGAAGTGGACAACAGTATTTTTTAAAGTACACAAAAAACCCTAATCATAAAGAAAGAAGAATAAATTACAGTGGAGACTGCAGTTGACCCTTGAACAAGTTTGGACGGTATGGGTCCACCTATATGCGAACTTTTTTTCAACAAATAGATTGGAAAAATTTTTGGAGATTTGCAACAGGTTGAAAAAACTTGCAAACACACAATGTAGTCTAAAAATATCAATAAAATTAAGAAAAAGATATGTCATGAATGTATAAAATGCATGTAAATACTAGTCTACCTTATCACTTACTACCATAAAACATACACAAATTTATTATAAAAATTTTAAATGTATCAAAACTTAAGCACACAAACACAGACCGTATGTGGTGGCACTGGAGTCTGGAGAAATGCACACAAACTTAATTTTATGCAGTATTAAATCACAACTGCATAAAATTAACTATAGTACATACTGTACTACTGTAATAAATTTGTAGCCACCTTCTGTTGTTATTGCAGTGAGCTCAAGTTTGTGAATACCTACTTAAAATGCAAAGCTAATTATCTCCATATGAGCAGTTCATCTCTCCAGCTACTTGTCCATTGTAGTAAAAAGTCATCTCTCACAGTTCTCACATATTTTCACTGTGTTTAGTGCAATAGTGTAAACCTTAAATAACACCATGGGATCCATACAAAATTCCACTAGTGATGTTGGATGTGCGCCCAAGAAGCAGAGAAAAGTCATGACCTTACAAGAAAAAACTTAATTGCTTGACATTAAGCTACAGCTGCAGCTGCAGTTGCAGTTGCCTGCAATTTCAGACAGATGATTCATCTTGTAAACAGACTACATAAACTTACAGAACTGCTATATACAGTATGGTACTGTAAACATATTTTTTCTTCCTTATGATTCTCTTAATATCATTTACTTTTCTCTAGCTTGCTTTATTGTAAGAATATGGTTTATAATACATATAACATACAAAATATGTGTTAATTGACTGTTTATGTTATCAGTAAGGCTTCTGATCAACAGTAGGTTATCAGTAGTTAAGTTTTGGGGGAGCCAAAAGTTGTATACAAATTTTTGAATGCATGGGGGTTGGTACCCCAAACCCTCATGTTTTTCAAGACTCATTTGTACATAAGGACCCAGAAGTCCAACCCCCACCTGGCAGTTTGATGATCCTCCCTGCCCTCTGATGTCAATGAGGCTGAATGGGGACACTGGATTCTATCTCTACCCGGCAGTGAGGTGGTGTTCCCCTTCCCCTGCTGGAGTGGCATCAGAGAAAGGAGATAAAACAAAAATTTTAAAGAAGATCCAGAGTTTCAAACACAATACTTAAATGTTCAGATTTCAATTAAAAAAAAATGCACTCAATATACTCAGAACCAAGAAGATCTCAAACAGAATTTTAAAGAGACAATCAATAGGTGCCAACCCTGAGCTGAAAGTCATGGTAAAATTACCTGATAAAGATATGAAAGCAGCTATGATGAAAATGTTTCGAAGAGCAACTACAAACATGCTTGAAACAAATGAAAAAACAGAAAGCTTCAGGAGGAAATAGAAAGTCTAAGTAAAGGAGTAAAATACATAAAAAAGAACCAAGATATCAAATGGAAATTTTAGAACTTAAAAATATAGATGAAATAAAAAGTCCACCAGATGGGCTCCATAGCAAATTGGAGGGGATAGAGAAAATTATTGGTGAACTGGAAGATAGAACAAAAGAAATTACTCAATCTAAATAACAAAGGGAAAATAGAATGATTTTAAAAAAATGAACCAAGCCTCAGGGAATTGCAGGACTATAACAAAATATCTAACATTCCTTTCATGATAGTACTAAAAAAGAAAGGGGGTAGGACTGAAAAAGTATCAAAGAAGTAAAAGCCAAAAACTTCTCAAATTTGGCAAGACACAAAATATAGCAGAATGCTGAGTTTAATATGTCAGTCCCCAAAGGTCGTTTATACAACATATATGAAGTTGCAAAATTATAACAATGAAGGACAGATTAATAGTTCCCAGGGATGAAGGGGGGGATGGGAGCAGACAGGAAATTAATATGGCTACAAAAGGACAACAGAAAGCTCCCTTGTGGTGACAGAAATGTTCCGCGCCTTGACAGAGTCAGCGTCAATATCCTGGTTGTGATCTTGTACTATAGTTTTACACCACTGGAGTAAACTGAGTAAAGAATACATATGACCTGCCTTAATTTTTTAAAATATATGTGAATTTATAATAATCCCAAAATTTTGAAGTTTAATAATACATGTCAACAGTATTAAGTACTAGCAAGGTTATGGAGAATTGAAACTCTTTTCCATAATGATATAACCTCAAAAACGGCTTGGAAGTTTCTAATAAGGTAAAGATATGCCTGTTCTATGGCCCAGTGATTCTACTACAACAATAAAACTTACATAAGAATGTTCAACAGTTTCACATTTTCACAAAAAACTTACAGAAGAACATTTACAGCAGTTGTATTCATCATGGCCCCAAACTCGAAGCAACACAAATTTCTATTACCAAAGAAGTAGATAAACAAGATTGCATATTCATACAATGGAACAGTGTTCAACATAAGAAACACATAAAAATGTAATGTATGATTTCATTAATATGAAATTCAAGAGAAAGCAAAACTAATCTAAGGCAATAGAAATCAGAATGGTGGTTATCTCTAGGGGTAAGTATTGAGTGAAAAGAGGAATGAAATAATGTCTGGGTTGATGGAAATATTCTACATCTTGATTGGTGGAGGATTATTACACAGGGATGTGCATAACTAAACATTCACAAACATTTGATGAATGTTAGTGCACTTTACTGTATGTGTATTATGCCTCAATACAAAAACCAAAGAGATATACTGACGGAACTAAATATGGTGACAACACAAATACTGTATCTTTCCTAATATCAAGACCACCTAGGTTTCCCAGACATTTCTTATCTATTTTGCTGAAGGTCTTTCAGGCTTTTGAATCAATTCGAATAAAGTAACCACAGGCTTGTGCTTTGCTGTTGGGCATCAGAAAGCACTCAAGTCTCCTAATAATTTTATTTATTTATGTATCAACCTATACCTATGAATGTTATAAAAAACGTGAGTTCAACTCCACTGGGTCTGCATAGATTTCTCCCTTCATTATTTATTACTTTTCCCAACAGTGAGAAATCTGGCTCTCATGGTTCATGATCTATTATATATTTTACCTATACACATTTGTTCAATCCAAATGCTCGCATAAATTAGTTGAAGAATTGCTAACCCATACCCCTTGAGAAATAAATTTATTACCTAAAGAATGGTATTTGTATGCCATTCTTTTGCCTTTAGTCTTACAGTATCTACTCAAAATACTGTTTTCAAAAATTATTTAGGTTAGTTATTTTCTTCCACATTAAAGACAGTGTCACTGTGTTTACATTATTCACTATAATATTGTTGGATGCATTTGTTACAGTTTCTATTTCTTTTGGGGTTCCACTCACATTCTAGTTATCTTACACAGTAAGATTTACTTTCTGTGGTATACAGGTCTATGGTACAGTTCTCACTAACCCTTTGATCTGTTTCCTATCTTTATAGTTTTGCTTCTACTCATATGTATTAATAATATAAATAAACTCACACAATAAGTAGCCCTTTGGACTTAGTTTCTTTTATTTACCAAGACACGTTGAAGAATCATCCATGTTCTTGCATGAGTCAATATTTCATTTCTTTTTATTGCTGAGTAGTACTCAGTCATATGGATGAACCACAATGTGTCTAACCATTCTCCAGTTGAAGGACATCTGGTCATTCCCAGGTTTCAGTAATTATGAATTAAGCTTCTGTAAACATTCACATGGACATTTTTATGTGAACATAACCTTTATTTCTCTTGGCTAAATACGCAGGAGAGAGATTGATGAATCATATTGTAAGTGAAGTTTAACTTACTGCCAACCTGTTTTACAAAGTGCTGAGCATTTCTCTTGCCTATCACCAATGGATGAGAGTTCCAGTTGATGTGTAGCCTAACCAGTACTTGATATTGTCATATATTTGAACTTTATCTATTCTTACAGGTGAGTAGATGTAAGTTACTTAATATCTTGAGGTTTCAGTTTCTTTCTTTATAAGTTGGAAATTATAATACCTGCTTCATAGAGATGTGGACTAATGGACCCCATCATTGTAAAGGATAGAGAATCACTCTAATCACTCTAGACAGCATGGAGATACAGATTGGATGTGACAAAAGAAAGAAAGAAAGAAGGATAGAAAGAAGAAAGAAAGAAGAAAGAAAGAAAGAAAGAAAGAAAGAAAGAAAGAAAGAAAGAAAGAAAGAAAGAAAGATAAAAAGGAAGAAAAGCGTGATTAATGCCTTCTGAAGGAGGTCTTTTATTTTATTTTATTTTATTTTTATTTCTTATTTTTATTTTTTTGAGACAGAGTCTCACTCTGTCACTCAGGCTGGAGTGCAGTGGCGTGATCTATGCTCACTGCAACCTTCAAGGAGGTCTTTTAAGCAGATTCTACAGATGTGTTTTTGTACAGTAGTCAGGTGCAGTCTTTGTGAAAACCTTCCAAAAAATCCTATGAAGAAAGGGTTTTGGAGGAACAAGCCAAACATTTCAA
>NW_012101804.1:45899-47846 GCF_000951045.1 Mandrillus leucophaeus
TGTGTGTGTTTTCCTTCTTATGTGAATCATCTCTGGCAGCTGTTTTGATGGATGAAATCATTCCCCTACTGGCAGTAAAGGTCATTTTTTGATCTTTCCAGAATTATTTATGAGGTCTTTTATAATTCATGTCTATTTTCAAGTGCTTGTGATTTTGTTGATTAGTATTATGTTCTACTTTGGCATGATTGTAGCAGAAACAGACAGAAAATGTATGAAAGGAAAAAGAGAAAAGAAGGAAAACTTCTTGGGAGAAAGACCCACCTGCCCCCCACCCCCAATAAAAAGTAATAATTTGAGAGGATCAGTGTGCAAAAGGGCCAAGGCTATGACTGAAGAGGAGAAAATAATTTTTACAATAATTTTAACATAACTGTTTTTGGCACAACTCTGAAATAGCCTTGGAAATGTTATAATGGATGAAAACAACTATTAAATAATTATAGTGCTCTTAGAAATTAACCTAAACATGTGTGTGCTCCCAGCCATATTTTTCTATATATATGTTATTTTGTTTTATAAGTGGCATACTACTATTTTGTATTTGACTTTGTTCATTTGATAAATTAAATTAACTCTTATGTCACAACATTTTCATCACAACAATTTTATGGCTACAAAATGTTTTATTAGAAAGGTGCAAAAACTTCATTTGACCATTTAGCTGACCAATATCACTTGATTTTAATGTTTAAACTCTCCAATACAGTTGTATTTTTAATCCCCTCTTTCCCAGGATAAAAATCTTTGCTAAGTACTGAGAAATAAAGTAATTAATCAAATCAGTGAACACCCTTTGAAATCTGTGGCTAACAGTTCCCCGTAGTTAGACCAATGAACATGGCTACCAGAACTTGAATCATCAGCTTCATCTGGGCTTGGGGAATATAACTGCAGTCAGAAGAGTGAAAAAGAGACCATGCCTAAATCTCTTCATGGGTCACCTTCTAGTTTCGTCTAAACTCCTCAGTTTAAAAAGAGCTGTCTTCACTCAGTTCTCTGGAAAGGTGGTTACCGCACGCATAATCTTTATGCTATGTTGGACTGCATTGCATTGAAGCAGATGATTTCTACAGAGGTGACTCTTCAGGGAGTTGGTCGTAAACTTCTTTTAAGTTTTGTGTACGTAATGAAAAATGTTTAATTTTCAAATCTTCCACAATACAATTGAGCTAAAACCTTAAAGAAACTGCTTGGAAACCTCTGCTACCACCCAAACAGGGGTCCCAAACCCCCGGCGGCGGGGAATCGGTAACCTTCTGTGGCCTGTTAGGAACCTGGCCGCAGAGCAGGAAGTGAGCGGCAGGTGAGCATTACTGCCTGAGATTCGCCTCCTGTGAGATCAGCAGAGGCATTAGATTCTCACAGGAGCCGGAACCCTATTGTGAACTGCGCATGCGAGGGATCTAGGCTGCTCGCTCCTTATGAGAATCTAACTAATGCCTGATGATCTGAGGTAAACAGTTTCCCTCACGGTTAGGGGGATCCCTAAACCATCCCCCACCCTGCTCCGTGGAAAAACTGTCTTCAACAAAACTGGTCCTTGGTGCCAAAAATGTTGGGGACCACTGCACTGAAGGATGAACTCAGACTTTTTATATCAATATCTGTATCACAATTCGTTAAAATCCACCGATTCTTCCTAAGACAATTCGAATTCTTTGAGATACCTGTGTAGAAGAAAACCGGTAGTTAAGTTTTAGGAAATAAAACTGCTAAACGCTTCCAGGTCTTAACAGAGTGATTTTCTACATACATTCCTATTACCATGGGGAGGAGTTGCTCGATATCCTCACAGACATTGTGATTTTGGCTTTCTCTGGCTCCAGCTCTTTGGGGAGAGTAGGATGATCTGCTCCTGAAGACCCAGGGCAAGATTTGGAGACAGACAGCAGGTGCTTGGGGAGCACTGTGCCCTGCGCAGAAGTAGCTTCCTTCATCTGTAGT
>NW_012101804.1:52641-57547 GCF_000951045.1 Mandrillus leucophaeus
ACACTTGGATAAAGTAGCTTTCTGTTCTGATCTGGCTGAGAAACTTCTACAATGTGTGGTGGAAAAGGTTGGAAGATAAAAACAGAAAGTAACTTTAAAAAGCTGCTGGCTCCCACAGAACTTCAGCCACACTTATCACACTGTTTATACCTGTATAACCACTGATTAATTATCTGAGTTAGCCTTTTTGTACCTTGAAGGTGTGAACTGTATCATCTTTAAGAAATGCACTGTCTTATGTGGCAGCTACAAACCACATGAGGATACTTAAATTTAAATTAAATAAAATTTAAAATTTAATTTATCATGCACACTAGCCACATTTCAAGTGCTGAGTATTCATATGTGGCTAGTGTCTATGCAGATGCAGAACATTTTTACTATCTTTGAAAATTCTATTGGACAGTACTGCTCTAGAATGTAGGGTCTATGAAAACAATGAATTTTGTCTCTTTGGTTTGCTGATGGATCACTAGTATAAACCTGATATGTGGTAAGCCCTCAATAACTATTTGTCTATTATTCACCAACATGTCCTACTCTGATAGCTGGTAAATTGTGGATACTCTGGTGTTCGTTAAATGACAAAAAAAAAATGTGTGTTTGTATATATATTGTGTCACAGTTTAAACTCAAAATGTTCCAAAAATATTAAAATATTTGAACCATATTCAATACCATATTCAAATGATATTGGTTAACCATGTGCCCTTCTATAAAAACAATCAAGGTTTGGTTGTAGCTATTTAGAAATAGTACCTTTAGGAGATACTAGTTTCCTAGAGTTGTCGTAGCCAACAAACTTGGTGACTTGAAAAAAATTTATTTTCTTTACAACCCTAGAGGCTAGAAGTCTGAAATTAAGGTGTCAGCAGGGCTGTGCTCCCGCTGAACGCTCTAGGGGAGAATCCTTCCTCATCTCTTTCAGCCTCTGGTGGCTCCAGGCATCCCTTGGATATGGCTGCATAACTGCAACTTCTACTGCTGTCTTTAGATGGCCTTCTCATCTCTGTGCTTCCTTTTTTTTTTTTTTTTTTTTTTTTCCCTGAGACAGAGTCTCACTCTGTTACCCAGGCTGGAGTGCAATGGCTCACTGCAACCTCCGCCTCCCCGTTCCAAGCGATTCTCCTGCCTCAGCCTCCTGAGTAGTTGTGATTACAGATGCGCACCAACATGCCTGGCTAATTTTTGTATTTTCAGTAAAGACAGAGTTTCACCATGTTGGCCAGGCTAGTCTCGAACTCCTGACCTCAGGTGATTCGCCCGCCTCGGCCTCCCAAAGTGCTGTGATTACAGGCATGAACCAACATGCCCGGCCTCATCTGTGTGTTTCTTAAAAGAACAGTTGTCATTGGATTTAGGCCCTACCTGAATAATCCAGGGTGATCTTATCTTAATATTCTTAACTCAATTACATTCGCAAAGACCCTTTTTCAGATAAGCCCACATTCACTATTTCTAGGGATTAGGACAGGGACGTATCTTCTGTCATTCAACCCACTGCAAGAAATCTAATGTCTTTAAAGTGTTGCCATGTAAATGTATTAACAGCGGAAATCTCAACATTTTGTGTAGGGTAAAAAGTGAATCAAAATCTGAATTACTGCATGAAATGGAAACAGACCAAGAAGCAGTTTTAGGATGTGCTGAAAAATGACAAATCTCATGAATTAAGATAAATTTTTGAAATGCATGCCACTGGGATGCTTTTTTCCTCCTTAGGAATACTGGATTTGGATCTCAAAATGAAGACAAAGTTAACAATTTTAAGACCATAAGAACTCCTTCCCCATTCAAGAAGAGCAAGGAGTGTGGAAGGAGCACCTGTGGGGGCTTAAGAAATCCTCTTCCCTTCATCCAGGGCACCAGCACTGGTGCAGTTTACGTAGGAGGTGTAAACCAAGACAGAGGAATCTCGCCCAGGTCAAGCTTGCCCTTTCCCAACTAGCAGCATGCCCTCTCTTGTAGCCTCTCTCTAGATCTTATGGTTGGAAGTGGAAATTTACTAAAGGAAGAGAAGGGAAGCTGGCCATGCATTGGTTCAAGGAGTAAAAGAAATCTCTGCACTTTTAGACGGAATCTCTGCATTTCCTTGCAGGAAACATTTCCATTGAATATAAACATCCGATAGCTCTCAGTGGCAAATATTTTTGTCAAAACAGTTGTAAGAGAGGATCAGATTAAAAAATATTTATAATAAGATGTTACAAGTGTTATTCTATGAAATCTCAGATAAAAAATAAAAAATGCTGCCTGAATTGGGCCATAAAAGGTGAGTAGACCTGTGTGCATATTACAATGGGAAAAATATATTCTAGGAAAAGAGGACAGATTTAGGAAAGCCCTTAATATTCACATAAAGGGTTAGAATTTAAATATGCACATCATGTAAAAATATATTACATATATGAGAGAAGGATGGAAGATTAAAATAGAAGGTAAACGGGATTCTATAGATGGCCTTGTATTTTTTTTTTTTTTTTTTTGAGACGGAGTCTTGCTCTGTCACCCAGGCTGAAGTGCAGTGGCATGATCTCAGCTCACTGCAAGCTCCACCTCCTGGGTTCAAGCAATTCTCCTGTCTCAGCCTCTCGAGTAGCTGGGATTACAGAAGCACGCCACCACGCCTGGCTAATTTTTGTATTTTTAGTAGAGACAGGGTTTCACCATGTTGGTCAGGCTGGTCTTGAACTCCTGACCTCAGGTGATCCGCCTATCTCAGCCTCACAAAGTGCTGGGATTACAGATATGAGCTACCACGCCTGACAAGCCTTGTATGTTTTAGTATAGAGTTTCAACTTTATAACCTATAATGGTTCCTCATTATCCACAGGGAGGCAGGAAATGATCTTATTAGATACATTTTATAATGACTCTAGTTGCCATGTAGAAGTTAGATTCAAAGAGTTGAGACTAGAGGCAGGAAGACAATTAGGAAGCCATTGCAATCATCCAAGTGAGAGATGCTGAATGCCTGATTTAGGAAACCAGTAAGTAATATAGAAATAAAGAAATGGATATGAGCAGTATTTGGAAGTTCAAACTGACATGACCTTGACAATTACTGGACTATCAAGGTCGTGTATTATGCTTCATTAGGACTCTGATACCTATCTGGCATAGGAGCATGTTTACTTAGTTAGCTCTTGTGGGAGTTAGTATCCAAAGATGCCCCCAAAATCCTGCTTCTGATATTCATGCCCTTGTGTAGTTCCCTTCCATGTTGAGTCTGGGCTGGCTCCATGACTCAGTTTTAATTATATTTACAGAGGCCCCTTTTCCAAGTAACGTCACATTCATGGTTCTTATGTGTGCAAGAGAATGCAGTAGAAATAATATTGTGGCAGTTCTGGCCTAAACATTAAAAATGCCTGGCACCTTCCACTTTTGTGATATTGGAAGCCCTGAGCCACCAAGTAAGTTGTACCCTAGAGAGATCTTGAGGAGAGACCAAATGCAGAGTCCATGTGTAATGAAAGCCCTGAGAATAGTTGGCATGAGAGATGAGCCCAGCCTTCCACATTCCCACCAAAGCTCCAGGTACGGCAGTGAGCTCCAGGGGTTCTAGTCAGGCAAGCCCCCAGAGGACCCTAGCTGCAGTCAACATCACAAGGAGCAGAAGTGTCATGAGATAGTAAAATGGCACTTGCTTAAGTGAGTTGTAGACTACTTGGTTATTCAGCAAGCCGCAAAAGCTCTGGAGTGCAATGAAAAATAGTCTTTTTGAGAACTTGTGAGAAATCAACAATAAAAATGTATGCTTCCTCCGTCTGATCTCTGCTAGTCTCTAATAGCTTGACCTGAAGCATCTGCCGGTTTCACCAAACTTCTTTTTGAAAGCCATCCTTGTGCTTCTGCACTGGTACAGAAGACCTGCTGGCAATGATCAGAGGTAACAAGAGCTCTGTGCTACCACAACACAGGAGCACGTGGCTGATTGCTCAGGTTGGGGCCCTGCAATCAACAGAGATTTGTGTCTCTCATTTAACATGATTTTTATATTTCACTCACTCTTCTCATTCCACGTGGCTAAACTAACAAAATTTAGAAGAACATGCCTGTCTGTGTCTATAAATAATCAGAATTTAATGCATTATTTTCAATTGCAGATCAGTTTTGGAATCCAAAGAGACTGAAAATTTTGGTCCATATTTATTTGGTTATATACAGCTTTCATAAAGATAAGGATATTTTTGTAAGGACCGTGCACTACAGATTTACATTTTTCTTGATCGTGTGTGTGGGAAGATCTCTATCGCATCGTGGCTTAAGGCAGGCAGAGTTCTCAAGGAAGCTGGAGTCATAGGCTGGTTTCAAGCAGCATCATTCCACACTGAAGTGTGGTATGAATGTAATTAATTTCTATACGTGCTTTGACATGCAGGAGACTGTGAGGCATTGTGTTGCAGCCACACACAAATGAGTCAGACGTTCATCTTTTATTTTACCCAAGCCTTTTGATTCTACCAATTTAGAGTTAGTTCAAGCCTCAAGATCATTGCTGGAAATATTAGAAATTCTTCCATTGATCTTTATGCCAATAATAATGGAGAGCTGGTTTGGGATTTGAACAGCTGGAACAGTGATCAGTCTTCTTTTGTGTAGTTCTTCTCCACCAACACTAGTATACAATGAACCACAGCTTCTCTGCACTCAGTCCTGTGCTATACCCTTCCGATTCCATATATGTTCAAATAGTATTACAAATTTAGCCACTTCCAATCTGATAGTCAAATAGATTCATTACCACCTTGTGAATAAATTTTGAAAAACTATTTCTCTCTCTATGTATATATCTATAAAAGGGTCCAGTCTGAAAGATTTGTATACACTCCATCATTATTCTCAAAATGTATCGACTTTTTTCCTAAATATGTGATAATAACAACAATGAGATTTTTAAAAA
>NW_012101805.1:0-6551 GCF_000951045.1 Mandrillus leucophaeus
GGGCGCCCCTCCCTCAGCCTCGCTGGTGCCTTGCCACGAGATTGCAGACTGCTGTGCTAGCAATGAGGGAGGCTCCGTGGGTGTGGGACCCTCCCGGCCAGGTGTGGGATATGATCTCCTGGTGTGCCTGTTTGCTGAAAGCGCAGTATTGGTGTGGGAGTTACCGGATTTTCCAGGTGTTGCGTGTCTCAGTTCCCCTGGCTAGGAAAAGGGATTCCCTTCCCCCTTGCGCTTCCCAGGTGAGGCAATGCCTCGCCCTGCTTCAGCTCTCGCTGGTCGGGCTGCAGCAGCTGACCAGCACCGATCGGCACTCCTCAGTGAGATGAACCCAGTACCCCAGTTGAAAATGCAGAAATCACCGGTCTTCTGTGTCGCTCGCGCTGAGAGTTGGAGACTGGGGCTGTTCCTATTCGGCCATCTTGCTCCGCCCCCCTCAGAACGCTTCTTTTTAATTTTGATATGAAGGTATTTCCTTTTTCACGGTAGCCCTCAATGCGCTCCCAGATATCACTTGGCACATTCAAAGAGAAGAGTGTTAGCAAACAGCTACATGAACAGCAAGGTGTAACCCTGTGAGATGAATTCAGAGATCAGAAAGACATTTCTCAGAAAACTTCTTTCTCGTTTTTATCTGGGGATATTTCCTTTGGCTGTATACTCTTCAAAGCGATCCGAATGATCAGGTCTTAGATTCTGCAAAACAGGACTAGCATCAGCTCCACGAAATACAGATGTAACTCAGTGAATTGAATTCACACATCACAAAGCAGTTTTTCAGAAACCTTCTTTCTACTTTTTATCTGAAGATGTTTCCTTTGTCACCGTAAGCTTCATTGGGCAAAGAAATATCCCATTGCAGGTTTGAAGAAAACTGTGTTAGCAAACTGATTAATGAACAGAAAGGTGTAACTCTGTTGCTTGCATTCACACGTCAGAATGCAGTTTCTCAGAACGGCTGTTTTCAGTTTTTATCTGAAGATATTTTCTTTTTCACTGTAGTCCTCAATGTGTTCCCAAATATCATTTTGCAGATTCCACGAGAAAAGTGTGAACAAACAGCTCCATGAACAGAAAGGTGGAACTCTGTGAGATCGATTCAAAGATTAGAAAGGCATTTCTCAGAAAACTTTCACGTTTTTATATGGGGATATTTCCTTTGGCTGTATACTCTTCAAAGCGATCCGAATTATCAGGTCTTAGATTCTGCAAAACAGGACTAGCATCAGCTCCACGAAATACAGATGTATCTCAGTGAGGTGAATTCACACATCACAAAGCAGTTTTTCAGAAAGCTTCTTTCTAGTTTTTATGCACAGATGTTTCCTTTGTCACGGTAATCTTCATTGGGAAAAGAAATATCCCTTTGCAGATTTGAAGAAAAGACTTTTAGCAAACTGATCAATGAACAGAAAAGTGTAACTCTGTGAGTTGCATTCACACGTCACAATGCAGTTTCACAGAAGGCTTCTTTACGGTTTTTATCTGAAGATATTTCCTTTTTCACTGCAGCCCTCAGTGCGCTCCCACATATTACTTTGCAGATTCCAAGAGAAGAGTGTTAGCAAACAGTAACATGAACAGAAAGGTGGAATGCTGTGAGATGAATTCAGAGATCAGAAAGACATTTCTCAGAAAACTTCTTTCTCGTTTTTATCTGGTGATATTTTCTTTGGCTGTATACTCTTCAAAGCGATCCAAAATATCATGTCTTACATTCCACAAAACAGGAGTAGCAAACAGCTCCACAAACTACCGATGTAACTCAGTGAGTTGAATTTACACATCAAAAAACAGTTTTTCAGAAAGCTTCTTTCTACTTTTTATCTGAAGATGTTTCCTTTGTCACCATTAGCTTCATTGGGCAAAGAAATATTCCATTGTAGATTTGAAGATAACTGTGTTAGCAAACTGAAAAATGAACAGAAAGTGTAACTCTGTAGTTTGCATTCACACGTCACAATGCAGTTTCTCAGAACGCTTCTTTTCAGCTTTTATCTGAAGATATTTCCTTTTTCACTGTAGCCCTCAATGGGCTCTGAAATATCACTTTGCAGATTCCACGAGAAGAAGGTTAGCAAACAGCTACATGAACAGAAAGGTGGAACTCTGTGAGATGAATTCAGAGATCAGAAAGTCATTTCTCAGAAAACTTCTTTCTCGTTTTTATCTGGGGATATTTTCTTTGGCAATATACTCTTCAAAGCGATCCGAAATATCAGGTCTTACATTCCACAAAAATAGGACTAGCAAACAAGTCCACGAAATACAGCAGTAACTCAGTGAGTTGAATTCACACATCACAAAGCAGTTTCTCAGAAAGCTTCTTTCTATTTTTTATCTTAAAATATTTCCTTTGTCACCATAAGCTTCATTGGACAAAGAAATATCCCATTGTAGATTTGAAGAAAACTGTGTTAGCAAACTGATCAAGGAACAGAAAAGTGTATCTCTGTGAGTGGCATTCACACTTCACAATGCAGTTTCTCAGACTGCTTCTTTTCAGTTTTCATCTGAAGATATTTCCTTTTTCACTGTAGCCCTCTATATGCTCCCAAATATCACTTTGCAGATTCCAAAAGCGGAGTGTTAGCAAACAGCTACATGAACACAAAGGTGGAACTCTGTGAGATGAACTCTGAGAACAGAAAGACATTTGTCAGAAAAGTTCTTTCTCGTTTTTTTCTGCGGATATTTCCTTTGGCTGTATACTCTTCAAAGCGATCCAAAATTTCATGTCTTACATTCCACAAAAACGGGACTAGCAAACAGCTCCCCGAAATACAGCTGTAACTCAGTGAGTTGAATTCACACATCACAAAGCAGTTTCTCAGAGATCTTCTTTCTACTTTTTATCTGAAGATATTTCCTTTGTCACCGTAAGCTTCATTGGGCAAAGAAATATCCCATTGTAGAATTGAAGAAAAGTGTGTTTGCAAACTGATCAAGGAACTGAAAAGTGTAACTCTGTGAGTTGCATTCAATGTCACAATGCAGTTTCTCAAAACGCTTCTTTTCAGTTTTTGTCTGAAGATATTTCCTTTTTCACTGTAGCCCTCAATGTGCTCCCAAATATCAGTTTGCAGATTCTAAGAGAAGAGTGTTAGCAAACAGCTACATTAACAGAAAGGTGGAACTCTGTGAGTTGAATTCAGAGATCAGAACGACATTTCTCAGAAAACTTCTTTTTCGTTTTTATCTGGGTATATTTCCTTCGACTGTATACTCTTCAAAGCCATCCGAAATATCAGGTCTTACATTCCACAAAAACAGGACTAGCAAACACCTCCATATATACAGCTGTAACTCAGTGAGTTGAATTCACACATCGCAAAACAGTTTCTCAGAAAGCTTCTTTCTAGTTTTTTTCTGAAGATATTTGCTTTGTCACCGTAAGCTTCATTGGGCAAAGAAATATCCCATTGTAGATTTGAAAAAAACTGTGTTAGCAAACTGATCAAGGAACAGAAAAGTGTAACTCTGTGAGTTGCATTCACACGTCACAATGCAGTTTCTCAGAACGCTTCTTTCCAGGTTTTATCTGTGGATATTTCCTTTTTCACCATAGCCCTAATGGGCTCCCAAATATCCTTTTGCAGTTTCCAGGAGAACAGTGTTAGCAAACGGCTTCATGATCACAAAGGCGTATCTCTGTGCGATGAATTCACAGATCACAAAGAAGTTTCTCAGAAAACTTCTTTCTTGTTTTTATTTGGGGATACTTCTTTTGGCCGTATACTCTTCAAAGCGATCCGAAATATCAGTTCTCAGATTCCACAAAAGCAGGACTAGAAAATAGCTCCACGAAATACAGCTGTAACTCAGTGAGTTGAATTCACACATCGCAAAGCAGTTTCTCAGAAAGCTTCTTTCTACTTTTTATCTGAAGATATTGCCTTTGTCACCTTAAGCTTCATTGGGCATAGAAATATCTCATTGCAGAATTGAAGAAAACTGTGTTAGCAAACTGATCAATGAACATCAAAGTGTAATTCTGTGAGTTGCATTCACACGTCACAATGCAGTTTCGCAGAATGCTTCTTTTCAGTTTTTATCTCAAGATATTTCCTTTATCACTGTGGCCCTCAATGCACTCCCAGATATCACTTTGCAGATACCACAAAAAGAGAGTTAGCAAACAGCTACATGAACAGAAAGGTGGAACTCTGTGAGTTGAATTCAGAGGTCAGAAAGACATTTCTCAGAACACTTCTTTCTCGTTTTTATCTGGGGATATTTCCTTTGGCTCTATACTCTTCAAAGCGATCCGAAATATCAGTTCTCAGATTCCACAAAAACAGGAGTAGCAAACAGCTCCATGAAATACAGCTGTAACTCAGTGAGTTGAATTCACGCATCATAAAGCAGTTTCTCAGAAAGCTTCTTTCTACTTTTTGTTTGAGTATATTTCCTTTGTCAGCGCAAGCTTCGTTGCGCAAAGAAATATCCCATTGAAGATTTGAGGAAAAGAGAGTTAGCAAACTGATCAATGAAAGGAAATGTGTAACTTTGTGAGTTGCATTCACACGTCACAAAATAGTTTCTCAGAAAGCTTCTTTCCTGGTTTTATCTGTGGATATTTCCTTTTTCACCATAGCACTAATGCGCTCCCACATATCCCTTTGCAGTTTCCACGAGAACAGTGTTAGCAAACGGCTTCATGAACCCAAAGTTGGAAATCTCTGGGATGAATTCACAGATCACAGAGAAGTTTCTCGGAAAGCTTCTTTCTTGTGTTTTTGTTTTTGTTTGTTGTTAAATTTTTAACTTTTTTATTTTGAAAGGCTTGTAGATTCATAGAAGGTTGGAAAGATAGAGACGGAGAGGTTCTGTGTATCAATTTCTTATTCATCTCCCAATGGATACATATTAAATAATTATAGTATAATAGCTAAACAAGGAAATCCACATTGATAACAATGTTATTTTACTGATGTATCATTGTTCTATGTCATTTAATCACAAGTGTAGATTTTTGTAATTATCTCTGCAATCAGGATACAGACCTACTTCATAAATACAAAAATCTGCCTCCTATTAACTTTTAGTAATACACTCACCAGTCCCTCACACATCCCTGAACACTGGCAATTATTACTTCGAACTTTAAAGTGTAAATGCAAACTTCAAATCCTTCTAAAAATCAGTAAAAAATAAACAAATAAAACAGGCCTCTTACAATGAGGTCACAGTCAGACTAATAAAAAGCTTCTTATTAGTAACCTGGACCTCGTCTCTGAAAAAAAGAAATTTTTCTTGAACAAAATACAGTTGAAATATTTATTTGAAGTTAAGTAAGTGAGAAAACTATGTGTTTAGTGCTTCTTTTCTGAAGAAAAGTGCCAAACACTTTTGGTTAACTTATATCTTCTGAAAAATTTAGTTTTCAACCAAACAATAAATAGAAGAGGTAAGGTTTTTTACGAGAACATAAAGTTTATAAAAGAGGACCATCTAACATGTGACTTTTCTCTTTCCATTAAACTACTATGGAATTTTCACTGATAAAAATTTTCTTCAGACCAGGCACGGTGGCTCACATCTGGAATCCTAGCACTTTGCAAGGCCGAGGTGGGCAGATCACCTGAGGTCAGGAGTTTGAGACCAGCCTGACCAACATGGAGAAATCCCATCTGTACTAAAAAATACAAAATTTGCTGGGCATGGTGGCACATGCCTCAATCCCAGTGACTTGGGAGGCTAAGGCAGAACTGCTTGAACCCCAGAGGTGGAGGTTGCAGTGAGCCGAGATCGAGCCTGGGCAACAAGAGTGAAACTCCATCTCAAAATAAATAAATAAATAAAATAAAATAAAATAAAGTTTCTTCAAAGTCTCTTAGAGTTTAGATTAATATGTAGATAGTTAGCTATATAATTATTTAGTTGTATTTCCATAGGTTTATGGGGAACAGGTGGTGGTTGGCTACAAGAGTAAATTTTTTTTTTTGTATTTTATCTTTATATTTTCTTATTTTTAGTATTATAATTTAAGTTCTAGGGTACATGTGGATAATGTGCAGGTTTGTTACATATGTATACCTGCGCCATGTTGGCATGCTGCTCCCATCAACTCGTCAGCACCCATCAACTCGTCATTTACATCAGGTATAACTCCCAATGCAATCCCTCCCTCCTCCCCCCTCCCCGTGATAGGCCCTGGTGTGTGATGTTCCCCTTCCCGAGTCCAAGTGATCTCATTGTTCAGTTCCCACCAATGAGTGAGAACATGCGGTGTTTGGTTTTCTGTTCTTGTGATAGTTTGCTATGAATGATGGTTTCCAGCTGCATCCATGTCCCTACAAAGGACACAAACTCATCCTTTTTTATGGCTGCATAGTATTCCATGGCGTATATGTGCCACGTTTTCTCAATCCAGGCTGTCACTGATGGACATTTGGGTTGATTCCAAGTTTTTGCTACTGTGAATAGTGCCACAATAAATATACGTGTACATGTGTCATTATAGCAGCATAATTTATAATCCTTTGGGTATATACCCAGTAATGGGATGGCTGGGTCATATGGTACATCTAGTTCTAGATCCTTGAGGAATC
>NW_012101805.1:11089-28519 GCF_000951045.1 Mandrillus leucophaeus
AGCCTTCTTCTCTCATCTCGTCAAAGTCATTCTCCGTCCAGCTTTGATCCGTTGCTGGCAATGAGCCGCGTTCCTTTGCAGGGGATGATGCGCTCTTATTTTTTGAATTTCCAGCTTTTCTTCCCTGCTTTTTCCCCATCTTTGTGGTTTTATCTGCCTCTGGTCTTTGATGATGATGACGTACTGATGGGATTTTGGTGTGGGTGTCCTTCCTGTTTGTTAGTTTTCCTTCTAACTGTCAGGACCCTCAGTTGAGGTCTGTTGGAGATTGCTTGAGGTCCACTCCAGACCTTGTGTGCCTGGAATATCAGCAGCCGAGGCTGCAGAAGATAGAATATTGCTGAACAGCGAGTGCACCTGTCTGATTCTTGGTATGGAAGCTTCCTCTCAGGGTTGTAGTCCACTGTTTGAGGTGTGGGGGTGTCGGTCTGCCCCTAGTGGGGGATGTCTTCTAGTTAGACTACTCAGGGGTCAGGGACCCACTTGAGCAGGTAGTCTGTCCGTTCTCAGATCTCAACCTCCGTGTTGGGAGATCCACTGCTCACTTCAAAGCTGTCAGACAGAGTGGTTTGCATCTGCAAAAGTTTCCGCTGCTTGTTGTTGTTGTTGTTGTTATTTAGCTGTGCCCTGTCCCCAGCAGTGGAATCTACAGAGACCGGCAGGACTCCTTGAGCTGCTGTGAGTTCCACCCAGTTCGAGCTTCCCAGCCACTTTGTTTATCTACTTAAGTCTCAGCAATGGCAGGCGCCCCTCCCCCAGCCTCGTTGCTGCCTTGCCGCGAGATCACAGACTGCTGTGCTAGTAATGAGGGAGACTCCGTGGGCGTGGGACCCTCCCTGCCAGGTGTGGGATATAGTCTCCTGGTGTGGCCGTTTGCTAAGATCCTTGGTAGAGCACAGTATAGGGGTGGAAGTTACCCGATTTTCCAGGTGTTGTGTGTCTCAGTTCCCCTGGCCAGGAAAAGGGATTCCCTTCCCCCTTGCACTTCCCAGGTGAGTCGATGCCTCGCCCTGCTTCAGCTCTCTCTGGTCGGGCTGCAGCAGCTGACCAGCACTGATTGTCAGGCACTCTCTAGTGAGATAAACCCAGTACCTCAGTTGAAAATGCAGAAATCACCTGTCTTCTGTGTTGCTCGCCCTGGGAGTTGGAGACTGGAGCTGTTCCTATTCGGCCATCTTGCTCCGCCATGAGTCTTCTTTCTCGTTTTTATCTGATTATATTTCCTTTTCCACCATAGCCTTCAATGTGCTCCCAATTATCACTTTGCAGATTCCACGAGAAGAGTCTTAGCAAACAGCTTCAGGAACAGAAAGGTGGAACTCTGTGAGATGAATTTACAGATCAGAAAGCAATTTCTCAGAAAACTTCTTTCTCGTTTTTATGTGAGGATATTTCCTTTGGCCGTATAGTATTCAAAGTGATCCAAAATATCAGGTCTTAGATTCCACAAAACCAGGACTAGCAAACAGCTCCACGAAATACAGTTGTAACTCAGTGAGTTGAATGCACACATCACAAAGCAGTTTCTCAGAAAGCTTCTTCCTACTTTTTATCTGAAGATATTTCCTTTGTCACCTCAGGCCCCAATGCGCTCCCAAATATCACTTTGCAGTTTCCACGAAAACAGTGTTAGCAAACTGCTCCGTGAAGACTAAGGTGTAACTCTCTGAGACGAATTAACGCACCACAAAGAAGTTTCTCTTTCACGTTTTTAATTGAAGATATTTCCTTTCTCAGCGTAGGCCTCAATACAATCCAATATAGCCCTTCTCACATTCCCCAAAGACAGTGGTAATACACGGCTCCATGATGAGAATTTATAACTCTCTAAAATGAACTCATACATCATAAAGCGGTATCTTTGAAAGCTTCCTTCTAGTTTTCATCTAAGGATATTACCTGTTTCACCATAAGCCTCAATGCGCTCCCAAATATCACTTTGCAGATTCCACGAAAACACTGTTAGCAAACTTCTTCATGAAGAGATAGGTGTAACTCTGTGAGATGAATTCACACATCACAAATCAATTTCTCAGAAAGCTTCTTTCTGGTTTTTATCTGAGGTTGTTTCCTCTGTCTGAGGAGTTTTCATAGTGATCAAAAATTTCCCTTCTGAGATATCCTTCTTTTTCAGAGGATATTTCCTTTGTCACGCTAAGATTCTTTGAGCTAAGGAGTATCCGATTGCAGATTTCAAGGAAACTGTTCTAGCAAACTAATCAATGAATAGGAAAGTGTATCTCTGTGAGTTGCATTCACACGTCTCAGAACGCTTCTTTCCAGTTTTTATTTGTGGATACTTCTTTCTTCACCAGAGCCCCCAATGTGCTCCCAAACATCACTTGGCAGATTCCATGAGAACAGTGTTAAGAAATTGCTTCATGAAGACTAAGTTGTAACTCTGGGAGATGAATTCATATATCACAGAGAAGTTTCTCAGAACGCTTCTTTCCAGTTTTTATTTGTGGATATTTACTTTTTCACCATAGGCCTCAATGCACTCCCAAATATCACTTTACAGATTCCACATAAAGAGTGTTAGCAAACTGCTACAAGAAGGGAAAGGTGAATTGGTGTGTGATGAATTCACATGTCAGAAAGCAAGTTCTCAGAAAGCTTCTTTCTAGTTATTATCTGAGGATACTTCCTTTTTCACCATAGGCCGCAAAGCGTTCCCAAATATCAATTTGCAGTTACAGGAGAACAGTGTTAGCAAACTGCCTCATGAAGACTAAGTTGTAACTCTGGGAGATGAATTCATATATCACACAGAAGTTTCTCAAAGAGCTTGTTTCCCGTTTTTATCTGAGGATATTTCCTTTGTCCTTATATTCTTCAAAGTGATCCGAAATATCAGTTCTCAGATTCCACAAAAAAAAGGGCTAGCTAACGGCTCCATGAAATACAGGTGTAACTCACTGAGTGGAATTCACATTTCACAAAGCAGATTCTCAGAAAGCTTCTTTCTAGTTTTTGTGGGAGGATATTTTCTATGTCACCCTTAGCTTCATTGCACCAAGAAGTATCCGAGTGCAGATTGCAAGAAAACTGTGTTAGCAAACTGATCAATGAAAAGGAACGTGTATCTTTGCGAGTTGCATTCACACATCACAATGCAGTTTCTCAGAACGCTTATTTGATGTTTTTATCTGTGGGTATTTCCTTTCCAACCATAGGACTCAATGCGCTCCCAAATATCACTTTACAGATTCCACGAAAACAGTGTTAGCCAACTGCTAAGAGAAGGGAAAGGAGAATCTCTGTGTGATGAATTCACAAATCCGAAAGCAAGTCTCAGAAAGCTTCTTTCTAGTTATTATCTGAGAATACTTTCTTTTTCACCACAGGCCTCAAAGCGCTCCCAAATATCAATTTGCAGATTCCAGGAGACCAGTGTTAGCGAAATGCTTCATGAAGACTAAGTTTTAACTCTGGAAGATGAATTCATATATCACAAAGAAGTTTCTCAGAAAGCTTCTTTCACGTTTTTATCTGAGGATATTTCCTTTGTCCTTATACTCTCCAAAGCGATCCGAAATATCAGTTCTCAGATTCCACAAAAAAAGGGCTAGCAAACGGCTCCAAGAAATACAGGTGTAACTCAGTGAGTTGAATTCACACATCACAAAGTAGTTTCTCAGAAAGCTTCTTTCTAGTTTTTTTCAGAGGATATTTCCTTTGTCATGCTAAGATTCATTACGCTGAGAAGTATCCGATTGCAGAATTCAAGGAAACTGTTCTAGCAAACTAATCAATGAATAGGAAAGTGTATCTCTGTGAGTTGCATTCACACGCCAGAATGCAGTTTCTCAGAACGCTTCTTTCCAGTTTTTATTTGTGGATATTTCCTTTTTCACCAGAGCCCCCAATGCACTCCCAAATATCACTTTGCAGATTGCACGAGAAGAGTGTTAGCAAACAGCTACATGAACAGAAAGGTGGAACTCTGTGAGATTAATTCAGAGGTCAGAAAGACATTTCTCAGAAAACTTCTTTCTCGTTTTTATCTGGGGATATTTCCTTTGGCTGTATACTCTTCAAAGCGATCCGAAATATCAGTTCTCAGATTCCACAAAAATTGGACTAGCAAACAGCTCCATGAAATACAGCTGTAACTCAGTGAGTTGAATTCACACATCACAAAGAAGTTTCTCAGAAAGCTTCTTTCTACTTTTTATCTGAAGATATTTCCTTTGTCACCGTAAGCTTCATTGGGCAAAGAAATATCCAACTGCAGTTTTGAAGAAAACTGTGTAGCAAACTGATCAATGTACAGAAAACTGTAACTCTGTGAGTTGCATTCACACGTCCCAATGCAGTTTCTCAGAATGCTTCTTTTCAGTTTTTATCTGAAGCTATTTGCTTTTTCACTGTAGCCCTCAGTGCGCTCCCAAATATCACTTTGGAGATTCCACGAGTACAGTGATAGCGAACAGTATCATGAACTCAAAGGTGGAACTCTGTGAGATGAATTTACAGATCATGAAGAAGTTACTCAGAAAGCTTCTTTCTCGTTTTTATCTGATTATATTTCCTTTTCCACCATAGCCCTCAATGCGATCCCAAATATCACTTTTCAGATTCAATGAAAACAGTGTTACCAAACGGATTCATGAACAGATAGGTGGAATACTGTGAGATGAATTCACAGACTGCAAAGGAGTTTCTCAGAAAGCTTCTTTCTCATTTTCACCTGAGGATATTTCCTTTTTCCGTATAGTCTTCAAAGCGATTCGAAATATCACTTCTCAGATTCCACAAAAACAGGGCTGGCAAACGGGTCCAGGAAATACAGGTGTAACTTAGTGAGTTGAATTCACACATCACAAAGCAGTTTCTCAGAAATCTTCCTTCTACTTTTTGCCTGAGCATCTTTCCTTTGTCACTGTAAGCTTCATTGCACTAAGAAATATCCCATTACAGATTTGAAGAAAACAGAGTTAGCAAACTAATCAATGAAAAGAAATGTGTAACTCTGTGAGTTGCATTAACTCATCACAAAGCAGTTTCTCAGAAGGCTTCTTTCTAGTTTTTATCTGAGGATATTTCGTTTTTCACCAAAACCCTCAATGCGCTCCAAAATATCACTTTTCAGATTCCACCAGAACAGTGTTAGCAAACGGCTTCATGAACAGAAAAGTGGAATTCTCTGAGATGAATTCACAGATTACAAAGAAGTTTCTCAGAAAGCTTCTTTCTCGTTTTTATCTGATTATATTTCGTTTTCCACAATAGCCCTCAATGCGCTCTGAAATATCTCCATGTAGATTCCACAAGAACAATATTAGCATACAGCTTCATTTACAGAAAGGTGGAAATCTGTGAGATGAATTCACAGAACAGACAGAAATTTCTCCGAAAAATTTTTTCTCTTTTTTGTCTGAGGATATTTACTTTTTCCATGTGGTCTTCAAAGCAGTTTGAAATGTCAGTTTTCAGATTGCACAAAAACAGTGCTAGCATGCAGCCCCATGAAATACACGTGTAACTCAGTGAGTTGAATTCACACATCACAAAGCAGTTTCTCAGAAAACTTCTTTCTACTTTTTATCTGAGAATAGTTCCTTTGTCACCGTAAGCTTCATTGCACTAAGAAACATCCCATTGCAGATTTCAAGAAAACAGAATTAGCAAACTGATCAATGAAAAGAAAAGTGTAACTATATGAGTTGCATTCTTATGTCACAAAGCAGTTTCTCAGAACGCTTCTTTCCAGTTTTTATCTGTGGATATTTCGTTTGTCACCATAGCCCCCAATGCACTCACAAATATCACTTTGCAGATTCCACGAGAACAGTGTTAGCAAATGGCTTCATTAACTAAGAAAGCTTCTATCTTGTTTTTATCTGATTATATTTCCTTTTCCACCATAGCCCTCAATGCACTTCAAAATATCACTTTGCAGATTCCACGAGAACAGTATTAGCAAACAGTTTCATTAACACTAAGGTGGAACTCTGTGAGATGAATTCACAGAAAGAAAGGAATTTCTCAGAAAACTTCTTTCTCGTTCTTACTTGAGGATATTTCCGCTTTCCATATTGTCTTCAATGTGATTTGAAATATCATTTCTCGGATTCCACAAAAACAAGGCTACCAAACGGCTGCATGAAATACAGTTGTAACTCAGTCAATTGAATTCACAGAACACAAAGAAGTTTCTCAGAAAGCTTCTTTCTCCTTTTTATCTGAGAATATTTCCTTGCTCACTGTAACCTTTATTGCACTAAGAAATATCTCATTGCAGATTTCAAGAAAACAGAATTAGCAAACTGATCAATGAAAAGAAAAATGTAACTCTGTGAGTTGCATTCATACTTCACAAAACATTTTCTAAGTAAGCTTCTTTCCAGTTTTTATCTGAGAATATTTCCTTTTTCACCATAGCACTCAATGGGCTCCCAAATATCACTTTACGGTTTCCACGAAAACAGGGTTAGCAAACGGCTTAATGAACAGAAAAGTAGAACTCTGAGAGACGAATTCACAGATCAAAAAGAAGTTTCTTGGAAACCTTCTTTCTCGTTTTTGTCTGATTACATTTCCTTTTCCACCATAGCCCACAAAGCGCTCCTAAATATCACTTTGCAGTTTCCATGAGAACAGTGTTAGCAAATGGCTTCTTGAACAGAAAGGTGGAATCCTGTGAGATGAATTCACAGATCACAAAGAAGTTTCTCAGAAAGCTTCTTACTAGTTTTTATCTGAATATATTTTCTTTTCCACCATAGCCCTCAATGCCCTCCCATATATCAATTTGCAGATTCCACGAGAACAGTGTTAGCAAAGGCTTCATGAACACAAAGGTGGAACTCTGTTAAATGAATTCACAGATCACAAAGAAGTTTCTCAGAAAGCTTCTTTCTCGTTTTTATCTGATTATACTTCCTTTCCACATAGCCCTCAGTGCGCTCCCAAATATCACTTTGCAGATTACACGAGAACCATATTAGCAAACAGCTTAATGAACAGAAAGGTGGAACTCTGTGCGATGAATACACAGATCACAAAGAAGTTTCTCAGAAAGCTTCTTTCTCGTTTTTATCTGATTATATTTCCTTTTCCACCATAGTTCTCAGTGCACTCACAAATATCTCTTTGCAGATGCCACGAAAACACTATTAGCAAACAGCTTCATGAAGGGAAAGGTGAAACTCTGTGAAATGAATTCACAGAACAGGAACAAATTTCTCAGAAAACTTCCTTCTCGTTTATATCTGAGGATATTCTCTTAGGCCATATTGTCTTCAAAGCAATCCGAAATGTCAGTTCTCAGATTCCACAAAAACAGGGCTAGCAAAGGGCTCCATGAAACACAGGTGTAACTTAGTGAGTTGAATCCACACATCACAAAGCAGTTTCTCAGAAAACTTCTTTCTACTTTTTTTCTGAGAATATTTCCATTGTCACCATAAGGTTCATTGCGCTAAGAAATATCCCATTGCAGATTTCAAGAAATCACAGTTAGCAAACTGATCAATGAAAATAAATGTGTAACTATTTGAGTTGCATTCACACTTCACAAAGAAGCTTCTCAGATCGTTTCTTTCCAGTTTTTATCAGAGGATATTTCCTTTTTCACCAGAGCCCTCAGTGTGCTCCCAAATATCACTTTGCAGATTCCACAAAAACAGTGTTAGCAAACGGATTCATGAACAGATAGGTGGAATTCTGAGAGATCAATTCACAGATGACAAAGAAGTTTCTCATAAAGCTTTTTTCTCATTTCCATCTGAGGATATTAACTTTCGCCATAGAGTCTTCAAATCGATCCAAAATATCAGTGCCCAGATTCCACAAAAAAAGGGCTAACAAATGGTTCCATGAAATACAGGTGTAACTTAGTGACTTTAATTCACATATCGCAAAGCAGTTTCTCAGAAAGCTTCTTTCCAGTTTATATCTGAGGATATTTTCTTTTTCACTATAGCTCTCCATGGGCTTCCAAATATCACTTTGCAAATCCCACAAGAAGAGACCTAGTGAAAGGTTTGTTGAGGAGAAAGCTATAACTCTGTGAGATGAATTCACAGATCACAAAGAACTTTCTCAGAAAGATTCTTTCCAGTTTTTATCTGAGGATATTGTGTTTTTCACCACAGCTCTCCATGGGCTTTCAAATATCACTTTGCAAATTTCACAAGAACAGTCTTAGCGAAAGGCTTCCTGAGGGGAAAGCTGTAACTCTGTGAGATGTATTCACAGATCACAAAGAAGTTTCTCAGAAAGCTTCTTTCCCATTTTTATCGGAGGATATTTCCCTAGGCCCTAAAGTCTTCAAAGGGATCCGAAATATCAATCCTCAGATTCCACAGAAATAAGGCTAGCAAGCAACTCCAAGAAATACAGGTGTAACTCAGTGAGTGGAAGTCATACATCGCAAAGCAGTTTCTCAGAAAGCTGCTTTCCAGTTTTAATCTGACGATATTTTCTTTTTCATCATAGAACTCTATCGACTTCCAAATATCACTTTGTAAATTCCACAAGAACAGTCTCAGCGAACGGCTTATGAGAAGAAAGCTGTATCTCTCTGAGATCAATTAACTGAACACAAAGACGTTTCTCAGAAAGCTTCTTTCCAGTTTTTATCTGAGGATATTTTCTTTTTCACCATAGCCCTCCAATGGCTTCCAAATATCACTTTTTAATTTCCAGAAGAACAGTCTTAGCGAAAGGTTTCCTGAAGGGAATGCTGTAACTCTGTGAGATGATTCAATAGAACACAAAGCAGGTTCTCAGAAAGCTTCTTTCCAGTTTTTATCTGAGGATATTTCCTTTTTTGCCATAACAGTCCATGGGCTTTCAAATATCACTGTGAAAACTCCAGAAGAATAGTCTTAGCGAAAGGCTTCTTGAGGGGAAAGCTGTAACTCTGTGAGATGAATTCACAGATCACAAAGAAGTTTCTCAGAAAGCTTCTTTCTCATTTTTATTGGAGGATATTTCCTTTGGCCCTATATCTTCAACGGGATGTGAAACATCACTTCTCAGATTCCACAGAAATAAGGCTACCAAACAGCACCACGAAATACAGCCGTAACACAGTGTGTGGAAGTCACACATCACAAAGCATATTCTCACAAAGCTTCTTTCCAGTTTTTCTCTGAGGATATTTTCTTTTTCACCGTAGCCCTCCAATGGCTTCCAAATATCACTTTTTAAATTCCACAAGAACAGTCTTAGCGAAAGGCTTCTTGAAGGAAAAGCTGTAACTTTGTGAGGTGAATTCACAGATCACAAAGAAGTTTCTCAGAAAGCTTCTTTCTCATTTTTACCAGAGCATATTTCCTTTGGCCCTATAGTCTTCATAGGGATCCGAAATATCGGTTCTCACATTCCACAGAAATAAGGGTAACAAACAGCTCCACGAAATACAGCTGTAATTCAGTTAGTGGAAGTCACACATCAAAGCAGTTTCTCAGAAAACTTCTTTCCAGTTTTTATCTGAGTATATTTTCTTTTTCACCATAGCCCTCTATTGGCTTCCAAATATCACTTTGCAAATTCCACAAGAACAGTCTTAGCGAACGGCTTCTTGAGGGGAAAGCTGTAACTCTGTGAAATGGATTAACATAACAAAAAGCAGTTTCTCAGAAAATTTCTTTCCAGTTTTTATCTGAGGATATTTTATTTTTCACCATAGCCCTCCATGGGCTACCAAATATCGCTTTGCAAATTAGACAAGAACAGTGTTAGCGAAAGATTTCTTGAGAGGAAAGCTTTAACTCTGTGAGATGAATTCACAGATCACAAAGAAGTTTCTCAGAAAGCTTCTTTCTCATTTTTATCGGACAATATTTCCTTTGGCCCTATAGACTTCAAAGGGATCCGAAATATCAGTTCTCAGATTCCACAGAAAAAGGCTTGCAAACAACTCCAAAAAATACAGCTGTAACTCTGATACTGGAAGTCACACATCACAAAGCAGTTTCTCAGAAAGCTTCTTTCCAGTTTTTAACGGAGAATATTTTCTTTTTCACCACAGCCCTCTAAGGGCTTCCAAATACCAACTTGCAATTTCCACAAGAACAGTCTTAGCGAACGGCTTCTTGAAGAGAAAACTGTAATTCTGTGAGATGAATTAACAGAACACAAAGTAGTTTCTAGAAAGCTTCTTTCCAGTTTTTATCTGATGATGTTTTCTTTTTCACCATCATCTGCTAATGCTTCCAAATAGCCTTTTGCAAATTCCACAAGAACGGTCTTAGCGAAAGGCTTCTTGAGGGGAAAGCTGTAACACTGTGAGATGAATTCACAGATCACAAAGAAGTTTCTCAGAAAGCTTCTTTCTCATTTATATTGGAGGACATTTCCATTGCCCTATAGACTTCCAAGGGATCCGTAATATCAGTTCTCAGATTCCACAGAAATAAGACTGGCAAACAGATTCACGAAATACAGCTGTAACTCAGTGAGTGGAAGTCACACATCACAAAGCAGTTTCTCTTTTTTATCGTTGATATTTCCTTTTGCCCTATTGTCTTCAAGGGGATCCGAAATATCAGTTCTCAGATTCCATAGAAAGAAGGCTAGCAAAGAGGTCCACAAAATACAGGTGTAACTCAGTGAGTGGAAGTCACACATCAAAAAGCAGTTTCTCAGAAAGCTTCTATCCAGTTTGTATCTGAGGATATTTTCTTTTTCACCGTGGCCCTCTAAGGGCTTCCAAATATCACTTTGCAAATTCCAAAAGAAGAGCCTTAGTGAACGGCTTCTTGAATGGCAAGCTGTAACTCTGTGAGACGAATTAACAGAATAGAAATCAGTTTCTCAGATAGCTTCTTTCCAGTCTTTACCTGAGGATATTTTCTTTATTACCATAGGCCCCCAATGCTTCCAAATACCACTTTGCAAATTCCACAAGAACAGTCTTAACGAACGGCTTCTTGAGGAGAAATCTGTAACTCTGTGAAATGAATTAACCGAACAAAAAGCAGTTTCTCAGAAAGTTTCTTCCCAGTTTTAATCTGAGGATATTTTCTTTTTCACCGTAGCCCTCAATGGGCTTCCAAATATCTCTTTGCAAATTCCCCAAGAACAGTGTTAGTGAAAGATTTCTTGAGAGGACAGCTTTAAGTCTGTGAGATGAATTCACAGATCACAAAGAAGTTTCCAAGAAAGCTTCTTTCTCATTTTTATCTTAGGATATTTCATTTAGCTCTATAGTCTTCAAAGGGATCCTAAATATCACTTCTCATGTTCCACAGAAATAAGGCTGGCAAACAACTCCAACAAATACAGCTGTAACTCAGTGAGTGGAAGTCACCCTTCACAAAGCAGTTTCTCAGAAAGCTTCTTTCCAGTTTTTATCTGACGATATTTTCTTTTTTACTGTAGACCACTATGGGCTTCGAAATATCAGTTTGCATCTTCCACAAGAACAGTCTTGGCGAACGCCTTCTTGAGGAGAAAGCGGTAACTCTGTGAGATCAATTAATAAAACACAAATCAGTTTCTAGAAAGCTTCTTTCCAGTTTTTATATTAGGATATTTTCTTTTCCCCATAGCCCTCCATGGGCTTCCAAATATCACTTTGCAAATTCCACAAGAACAGACTTAGCGAATGGCATCTTGATGGGAAAGCTGTAACTCTGTGAGATGTGTTAACAGATGACAAAGAAGTTTCTCAGAAAGCTTCTTTCTCATTTTTATTGGAGGATATTTCCTTTGGCCCTATTGTTTTCAAAGGGATCCGAAATATCAGTTCTCATATTCCACAGAAATAAGGGTACAAAACAGCTCCACGAAATACTGCTGTAACTCAGTGTGTGGAAGTCACATGTCACAAAGCAGTTTCTCAGAAAGCTTCTTTCCATTTTTTATCTGAGGATATTTTCTTTTTCAACGTAGTTCTCTAGGGGTTCCAAATATCACTTTGCAAATTCCAGAAGAACAGTCTTAGCGAACGGCTTCTTGAGAGGAAAGCTGTGACTCAGAGAGATGAATTAATAGAACACAAACCAGTTTCTCAGAAAGATTCTTTCTAGTTTTTATCTGAGGATATTTTCTTTTTCTCCATAGTCCTCCATGGGCTACCAAAAATCACCTGGCAATTTCCACATGAACAGTCTTAGTGAAAAATTTTTCGAAGGGAAAGCTGTACCTCTGTGAGATGAATTCTCTGATCACAAAGAAGTTTCTTAGAAGGCTTCTTTCTCATTTTTATCGGCGGATATTTACTTTGGCCCAATAGACTTCAGATGGATCCGAAATTTCAGATCTCAGTTTCCACAAAAATAAGGCTAGCAAACAGCTCCATGAAATACAGCTGTCACTCAGTGAATGGACGTCACACATCACAAAGCAGTTTCTCAGAAAGCTTCTTTCCAGTTTTTCTCTGAGGATATTTTCTTTTCCATCATAGCCCTCCATGGGCTTCCAAATATCACTTTGCAAATTCCACAAGAACAGTGTTAGTGAAAGGCCTCTTGAGGGGAAAGCTGTAACTCTGTCAGATGAATCCACAGATCACAAAGAAGTTTCTCAGAAAGCTTCTTTCTCATTTTTATCGAAGGATATGTCCTTTTTCCCTATAGTCTTCAAAGGAATCCGAAATATCAGTTCTCAGATTCCACAGAAATAAGGCTAGCAAAGAGACCCACTTAATACAGCTGTAATTCAGTGAGTGGAAGTCACACATCACAAAGCAGTTTCTCAGAAAGCTTCTTTCCAGTTTTTATCTCAGGATATTTTCTTTTTCACCATAGCCCACTATGAGCTTCCAAATATCACTTTGCAAATTCCACAAGAACAGCCTTAGCGAACGGCTTCTTGAGAGGAAAGTTGTAACTCTGGGAGATGAATTCACAGATCAAAAAGAAGTTTCTCAGAACTTCTTTGTCATTTTTATCGGAGGATATTTCCTTTGGCCCTATTGTCTTCAAAGGGATCCGAGTTATCAGTTCTCAGATTCTATAGTAATCAGGCTAGCCAGCAGGTCCCCGAAATACAGCTGTAACTCAGTGAGTGGAAGTCACACATCACAAAGCAGTTTCTCAGAAATCTTCTTTCCAGTTTTTATCTGAGGATAATTTCTTTTTAACCATAGCCCTCTCTAGGCTTCCAAATATCACTTTGCAAATTCCAAAATAAAAGTCATAGCGAACGGCTTCTTGAGGGTAAGACTATAACACTGAGAGATGAATTAACATAACAGAAAGCCGTTTCTCAGAAAGCTTCTTTACAGTTTTTATCTGAGGATATTTTCTTTCTCACCGTAGCCCTCTATGGGCTTCCAAATATCACTTTACAAATTCCACAAGAACAGTCTTAGCGAATGGCCTTTTGAGGGAAAAGCAGTAACTCTGTGAGAGGAATTAACAGAACACAAAGCAGTTTCTCAGAAAGCATCTTTTTGTTTTTATCGGAGGATATTTTCTTTTTCACCATAGCCATCCATGGGCTTCGAAATATCTCCTTGCAAATTCCACAAGAACACTCTTAGCGAAAGGCTTCCTGAGGGGAAAGCTGTAACTCTGTGAGATGAATTCACAGAACACAAAAAGTTTCTCAGAAAGCCTCTTTAGCACTTTTATTGGAGGATATTTCCTTTGGCCCTATCGTCTTCAAGGGGATCCTACAAATGAGTTCTCAGATTCCACAGAAATAAGGCTAGCAAACAACACCAAGAAACACAGCTGTAACTCAGTGAGTGGATGTCACACATCACAAAGAAGTTTCTCAGAAGGCTTCTTTCCAGTTTTTACTGGAGGATATTTTCTTTTTCACCATAGCTCTCCATGGGCTTTCAAATATAACTTTTCAAATTCCACAATAACAGTTTAGTGAAAGGTTTCTTGAGGGGAAAGCTGTAACTCTGTGTGATGAATTCATAGAACACAAAGAAGTTTTTCAGAAAGCTTGCTTATCATTTTTATTGGAGGATATTTCCTTAGGCCCAATTATCTTCCAAGAGATCTGAAATATCTGTTCTCATATTCCACAGAAATGAGGCAAGCAAACAGCTCCACGAAATACAGCTGTAACTCAGTGAGTGGAAGTCACACAACACAAAGCAGTTTCTCAAAAAGGTTCTTTCAAGTTTTTTTCCAAGGATATTTTCTTTTCCACCATAGCCCTCCATGGATTTCCAAATATCATTTTGCAAATTCCACAAGAACAGTCTTAGCCAAAGGCTTCTTGAGGGGAAAGATGTAACTCTGTGAAATGAATTAACAGATCACAAAGAAGCTTCTCAGAAATTTTCCTTCTCATTTTTATCGGCGGATATTTCCTTTGGTCATACAGTCTTGAAAGGAATCCGAATTATCACTTCTCAGACTCCACAGAAATAAGGCAAACAAACAGCTCCTTGAAATACAGGTGTAACTCAGTTAGTGGAAGTCACACATCGCAAAGCAGTTTCTCAGAAACCTTCTTTCCAGTTTTTGTCTGAGGATATTTTCTTATTCAACATAGCCCTCCATGGGCTTCAAAATATCACTCTGCAACTTCCACAAGAACAGACTTAGCGAACGGCTTCCTGAGGGGAAAGTTGTAACTCTGTGAGATGAACTAAGAGAAAACAAAGCAGTTTCTAGGAAGCTTCTTTCAAGTTTTTATCGGAGGATATTTTCTTTTTCACCATAGCCCGCCATTGGCTTCCAAATATCACTTTGCAAGTTCCACAAGGACAGTCTTAGCAAAAGGCTTCTGGAGAGGAAAGCTGTAACTCTGTGAGATGAATTCACAGAACACATAGCAGTTTCTCAGAAATCTTCTTTCCAGTTTTTATCTGAGGATATTTTCTTTTTCACCATAACCCTATATGGGCTTTAAAATATCACTTTGGAAATTCCACAAGAACAGTATAAGCGAACGGCTCTTTTGGGAAAAGCTGTAACTCTGTGAGATGAATTAGCACAACACAATGCAGTTCCTCAGAAAGCTTCTTTCCAGTCTTTATCTGAGGATATTTTCGTTTCCACCATGGCCCTCCATGGGCTTCCAAATATCACTTTGCAAATTCCGCAAGAACAGTCTTAGCGAAAGTCTTCTAGCGGGGAATGCTGTAACTCTGTGAGATGAATTCACAGATCACAGAGATGTTTCTCAGAAAGCTTCTTTCTCATTTTTATCGGAGGATATTTCCTTTGGCCCTATAGTCTTCAAAGGAATCCGAAATATCAGCTTTCAGATTCCACAGAAATAAGGCTAGCAAACAGCTCCACGAAATACAGGTGTAACTCAGTGAGTGGAAGTCACACATCACAAAGCAGTTTCTCAGAAAGCTTCTTTCCAGTTTTTATCTGAGGATATTTTCTTTTACACCATAGCCCTGTATGAGTTTCCAAATATCACTTTGCAAATTCCACAAGAACAGTCCTAGCGACGGTTACTTGAGGGGAAAACTGTAACTCTCTGAGATGAATTATCAGAACACAAAGCAGTTTCTCAGAAAGCTGCTTTCCAGTTTTTATCTGACGATATTTTCTTTCTCACTATTGCCCTCCAATGGCTTCCAAATACCACTTTGCAAATTCCACAAGGACAGTCTTAGTGAACGGCTTCTTGAGGGGATAGCTGTAACTCTGTGAGATTAAATAACAGAACACAAAGCAGATTCTCAGAAAGCTTCTTTCCAGTTTTTATCTGAGGATATTTTCTTTTTCACCATAGCTCTCCATGGGCTTTCAAATATCACTTTGCAAACTGCAGGATATAGTATTAGCGAAAGGCTTCTTGAGGGGAAATCTGTAACTCTGTGAGATGAATTCACAGATCACAAAGAAGTTTCTCAGAAAGCTTCTTTTTCATTTTTTTCGGAGGATATTTCCTTTGGCCCTATATCTTCGACGGGATGTGAAACATCACTTCTCAGATTCCACAGATATAAGGTTAGCAAACAGCTCTGTTCCACGAAATACAGCCGTAACTCAGTGTGTGGAAGTCACAGATCGCAAAGCAGTTTCTCAGAAAGTTTCTTTCCAATTTTCATCTGAGGATATTTTCTTTTTCACCATAGCCCTCCAATGATCACTTTGCCAATTCCACAAGAACTGTCTTAGCGAAAGGCTTCCTGAGGGGAAAGCTGTAACTCTGTGAGATGATTTCACAGAACACAAAGAAGTTTCTCAGAAAGCTTCTTTCTCGTTTTTATCAGAGCACATTTCCTTTGTCCCTATAATCTTCAAAGGGATCCGAAATATCACTTCTCATATTCTACAGAAATAATGCTAGAAAACAAGTCCACGAAATACAGCTGTATCTCAGTGAGTGGAAGTCACACATTACAAAGTAGTTTCTCAGAAAGCTTCTTTCCAGTATTTATCTGAGGATATTTTCTTTTTCACCATAGCCTACTAGGGCTTCCAAATATCACTTTGAAAAGTCCACAAGAATAGTCTTAGCGAATGGCTCCTTGAGGGAAAGCTGTAAATCTGTGAAATGAATTAACAGAACACAAAGCAGTTTCTCAGAAAGCTTCTTTCCATATGTTATCTGAGGATGTTTTCTTTTTCACCATAGCCCTCTATGGACTTTAAAATATCACTTAGCAAATTCCACAAGGACAGTATTAGCGAACGACTCTTTGAGGGGAAAGCTGTCACTCTTTGAGACGAATTAACACAACACAATGCAGTTTTTAAGAAAGCCTCTTTCCAGTGTTTATCTGAGGATATTTTCTTTTCAACCATGGCATGGGCTTCCAAATACCACTTTGAAAATTCCAGTAGAACAGCCTCAGTTAAAGGCTTCCTGAGGGGAAAGCTGAAACTCTGTGAGATGAATTCACAGAGCACAAAGAAGTTTCTCAGAAAGTTTGTTTTCCATTTTTTCCGTAGGATATTTCCTTTGGCCCTATAGTCTTCAAAGGGATCAAAAATATCAGTTCTCAGATTGCACAGAAATAAACCTAGCAAACAGCTCCACGAAATACAGGTGTAAGTCAGTGTGTGGAAGTCACACATCGCAAAGCAGTTTCTCAGAAAGCTTCTTTTCAGTTTCTATCTGAGGGTATTTTCTTTTCCACCATAGCCCTCCAAGGGCTTCCAAATATCACTTTGCAAATTCCACAAGAACAGTCCTAGCAAAAGGTTTCTTGAGGGGAAAGCTGTAACTCTGTGAGATGAATTCACAGATCACAAAGAAGTTTCTCAGAAAGCTTCTTTCTCAGCTTCACTGGAGGATATTTACTTTGGCCCTAGAGTCTTCCAGGGGATCCGAAATATCAGGTCTCAGATTCCACAGAAAGAAGGTTAGCAATATCAGGTCTCAGATTCCACAGAAAGAAGGCTAGCATACAGCTCCACGAAATACAGCTGTAACTCAGTGAGTGGAAGTCACACCTCACGATGCAGTTTCTCAGAAAGCTTCTTTCCAGTTTTTATGAGGATATTTTCTTATTCACTGTAGTCCTCAATGGGCTTCCAAATATCACTTTGCAAATTCCACAAGAACAGTCTTAGCGAACGGCTTCTTGAGGGAAAT
>NW_012101805.1:30006-31217 GCF_000951045.1 Mandrillus leucophaeus
TTAAGGAAAGGATTCTTGAGAGGAAAGCTGTAACTCTGTGAGGTGAATTCACAGATCACAAAGAAGTTTCTCAGAAAACTTCTTTCTTATTTTCATCGGAGGATATTTCCTTTGGCCCTAGAGTCTTCCAGGGGATCCGAAATATCAGTTCTCAGATTCCACAGAAAGAAGGCCAGCAAACAGCTCCACGAAATACAGCTGTAACTCAATGAGTGGAAGTCACCCGTCACAAAGCAGTTTCTTAGAAAGCTTCTTTCCAGTATTTTTCTGAGGATATTTTCTTTTTCACCATACCCCTCTATGGGCTTCCAAATATCATTTTGCAAATAGCACAAGAACAGTCTTAGCGAAAGGATTCTTGAGGGGAAAGCTGTAACTCTGTGAAATGAATTAAGAGAACATAAAGCAGTTTCCCAGAAAGCTTCTTTCCAGTTTTTAACGGAGAATATTTTCTTTTTCACCATAGCCCACCATGGGCTTCAAAATATCACGTTGCAAATTCAACATGAACAGTCCTAGCGAAAGGCTTCTTGAGGGAAAGCTGTAACACTGTGAGGTGATTTCAGAGATCACAAAGAAGTTTCTCAGAAAGCTTCTTTCTCATTTTGACCGGAGGATATTTCCTTGGGCCCTATAGTCTTCCAGGGGATCCGACATATTAGTTCTCGGATTCCACAGAAAGGAGGCTAGGAAACAGGTCCACGAAATACAGCTGTTTCTCAGTGAGTGGAAGTCACACATCACGAAGCAGTTTCTCAGAATGTTTCTTTCCAGTTTGTATCTGAGGATATTTTCTTTATCACCATAGGCCTCTATGGGCTTCCAAATATCACCTTGCAAATTCCACAAGAACAGTCTTAGTGAAAGGCTTCTTGAGAGGAAAGCTGTAACTCTGTGAGATGAATTCACAGATCACAAAAAAGTTTCTCAGAAAGCTTCCTTCTCATTATCATCGGAGTATATTTCCTTTGCTTTCTGAGAAAGCAGTTTCTCAGAAAGCTTCTTTCCAGTTTATATCTGAGGATATTTTCTCTTTTACCATAGCCCATCATGGTCTTCCAAATATGACTTTGCAAATTCCACAAGAACAGTCCTAGCGAAAGGCTTTTGAGGGGACAGCTGTAACTCTGTGAGATGAATTTACAGATCACAAAGAAGTTTCTTAGAAAGCTTCTTTCTCATTTTTATCGGATGATATTTCCTTTGGCCCT
>NW_012101805.1:31267-52104 GCF_000951045.1 Mandrillus leucophaeus
TGTAACTCTGTGAGATGAATTCACAGATCACAAAAAAGTTTCTCAGAAAGCTTCCTTCTCATTATCATCGGAGTATATTTCCTTTGCTTTCTGAGAAAGCAGTTTCTCAGAAAGCTTCTTTCCAGTTTATATCTGAGGATATTTTCTCTTTTACCATAGCCCATCATGGTCTTCCAAATATGACTTTGCAAATTCCACAAGAACAGTCCTAGCGAAAGGCTTTTGAGGGGACAGCTGTAACTCTGTGAGATGAATTTACAGATCACAAAGAAGTTTCTTAGAAAGCTTCTTTCTCATTTTTATCGGATGATATTTCCTTTGGCCCTACAGTCTTCCAAGGGACCCGAAAGATTAGTTCTCAGATTCCACAGAAAGAAGGCTAGAAAACAGCTCCATGAAATACAGCTGTAACTCAGTGAGTGGAAGTCACACATCACAAATTAGTTTCTCAAAAAGCTTCTTTCCAGTTTTTATCTCAGGATATTTTCTTTTTCACCATAGCCCTCCATGGTCTTCCAAATATTAGTTTGGAAATTCCAAAAGAAGAGTCTTAGCGAAAGGCTTCTTGAGGTCAAAGCTGTAACTCTGTGAGATGAATTCACAGATCCCAAAGAGTTTCTCAGAAAGCTTCTTTCTCCTTTTTATCGGAGGATATTTCCTTGAACCCAATAGTCTTCCAATGGATGCGAAATATCAGTTCTCAGATTCCACAGAAATAAGGGTAGCAAACAGCTCCACGAAATACGGCTTTAACTCAGTGAGTGGAAGTCACACATCACAAAGCAGTTTCTCAGAAAGCTTCTTTTCAGTTTTTTTCTGAGTATATTTTCTTTTTCACCATTGTCCTCTATGGGTTTCCAAATATCTCTTTGCAAATTCCACAAGAACAGTCTTAGCGAACTGCTTCTTGAAGGGAAAGCTGTAACTCTGTGAGATGAATTCAGAGAACATAAATTAGTTTCTCAGAAAGCTTCTTTCCAGTTTTTATCTGAGGATATTTACTTTTTCACCATAGCCCTCCATGGGCTTCAAAATATCACTCTGCAAATTCCTCAAGACCAGTGTAAGCTAAAAGCTTCTGGAGGGGAAAGCTGTAAATCTATGACATGCATTCACAGATCACAAACAAGTTTCTCAGAAAGCTATTTTCTCATTTTCACCGGAGGATATTTCTTTTGGCTCAATAGTCTTCCAGAAGATCGAAATATCACTTTTCAGTTTCCACACATAGAAGGCTAGCAAACAGCTCCGCGAAATACGGCTGTATCTGAGAGAGTGGAAGTCACACATCACAAAGCAGTTTCTCAGAAAGCTTCTTTCCAGTTTTTATCGGAGGATATTTTCTTTATCACCGAAGCCCTCTATGGGCTTCAAAATATCTCCTTCCAAATTCGACAAGAACAGTCTTAGTGAATGGCTTCTTGAGGGGAAAGTTGTAACTCTCTGAGGTGAATTCACAGATCACAAAGAAGTTTCTCAGAAAGCTTCTTTCTCATTTTCACCGGAGGATATATCTATTGGCCCTGTAGTCTTCCAGAGGATTCGAAATATCAGTTCTCAGATTCCACATAAAGAAGGCTAGCAAAGAGCTCCCCGAAATTCAGCTGTAACTCACTGAGTGAATGTCACACATCACAAAGCAGTTTCTCAGAAAGTTTCTTTACAGTTCTCATGTGAGAATATTTGCTTTTTCACCATAGTCCTCTAGGAGCTTCCAAATATCACTATGCAAATTCAACAAGAACAGTCTTAGCGAACAGCTTCTTGAGGGGAAAGCTGTAACTCTTTGAGATGTATTCAAAGATCACAAAGATTTCCTCAGAAAGCCTCTTTCTCATTTTTATCGGAGGATATTTCCTTTGGATCTAGAGTCTTCCGAGGGTTCCGATATATCAGTTCTAAGATTCCACTGAAAGAAGGTCAGCAAACAGCTCCACGAACTACAGCTGTAACTCAGTGAGTGGAAGTCACATTTCTCAAAGTAGTTTCTCAGAAATTTTCTTTCCAGTTTTTTTCTGAGGATAACTTCTTTTTCACCGTAGCCCTCTATGGGCTTCCAAGTATCAGTTTGCAAATTCCAAAAGAACAGTCTTAGTGAATGGCTTCTTGAGGGGAAAGCTGTAACTCTCTGAAATGAATTAAGAGAATACAAAGCAGTTTCTCAGAAAGCTTCTTTCCAGTTTTTACCTAGGATATTTTCTTTTTCACCATAGCCCTCCATGGGCTTCCAAATATCACTTTACAAATTCCTCAAGAACAGTCCTAGCGAAAGGCTTGTTGAGGATAAAGCTGTAACTCTGTGAGATATATTTACAGATGACAAAGAAGTTTCTCAGAAAGCTTCTTTCTCATTTTTATCGGAGGATATTTCCTTTGGCCCTATAGTCTTCCAAGGGATCCGAAACATCAGTTCTCACATTCCACAGAAAAAAGGCTAGCAAAGAGCTCCACCAAATACAGTTGTAACTCAGTGAGTGCAAGTTACACATCACAAAGCAGTTTCTCAGAAAGCTTCTTTCCAGTTTATATCTGATGATATTTTCTTTTTCACCATAGCCCTTTATGGGCTTCCAAGTATCACATTGCAAATTCCACAAGAACCATCCTAGGGAAAGGCTTCTTGAGGGGAAAGCTGCAACTCAGTGACTTGAATTCACAGATCACAGAGAAGTTTCTCAGAAAGCTTCTTTGTCATTTTCACCAGAGGATATTTCCTTTGGCCCTAGAGTCTTCCAGGGGATCCAATATATCAGTTCTCAGATACCTCAGAAAGAAGGCTAGCAAACAGCTCCACGAAATACAATTGTAACTCAGTGAGTGGACGTCACACATCACAAAGCAGTTTCTAAGAAAGCTTCTTTCCAGTTTTTATGAGGATATTTTCTTTTTCACCGTATCCCTCCATGGGCTTCAAAATATCACCTTGCAAATTCCACAAGAAAAGTTTTAGCGAAAAGCTTCTTGAGGGGAAAGCTGTAACTCTATGAGATGAATTCACAGATCACAAAGAGTTTCTCAGAAAGCTTCTTTCTCATTTTTTTTGGAGGATATTTCCTTTGACCCTATTGTCTTCCAAGGGATGCGAAATATCAGGTCTCTGAACCCACAGAAAGAAGGTAGCAAACAGCTCCACGAAATACAGATGTAACTCAGTGAGTGGACGTCACACATCATAAAGAAGTTTCTCAAAAAGCTTCTTTCAGTTTTTATTTGACGATATTTCTTTTTCACGGTACCTTCTGGGCTTCCAAATATCACTTTGCAAATTCCACAAGAAGAGTCTTAGCGATCGGCTTCTTGCGTGGAAAGCTGTAACTCCGTGAAATGAATTAACAGAACACAAAGCAGTTTCTTAGTAAGCTTTTCTCCAGTTTTTACCTGAGGATATTTTCTTTTTCACCATAGCCCTCCATGGGCTTCCAAATATCACTTTGCAAATTACACAAGAACAGCCTTAGCGAAAGGCTTCCTGAAGAGAAAGCTGTAACTCTGTGAGATGAATTCACAGATCAAAAAGAAGTTCCTCAGAAAGCTTCTTTCTCATTTTTATCGGAGGATATTTCCTTTGGCCCTAGATTCTACCAGGGGATCCGAAATATCAGGTCTCAGATTCCACAGAAATAAGGCTAGGAAACAGCTCCATGAAATACAGCTGTAACTCAGTGAGTGGAAGTCACACATCACAAATCTGTTTCTCAGAAAGCTTCTTTCCAGTTCATCTGAGCATATTTTCTTTTTCACTATAGTCCTCTATGGGCTTCCAAATATCTCTTTGCAAATTCCATAAGAACAGTCTTAGCGAACGGCTTCCTGAGGGGAAAGCTGTAACTCTGTGAGATGAATTAACAAACACCAAGCAGTTTCTCCGAAAGATTCTTTCCAATTTACATCTGGGGATATTTTGTTTTTCACCACAGCCCCCTATGGGCTTTGAAATATCACTTTGCAACTTCCAGAAGAACAGTCTTAGCGAACGGCTTCTTTAGGAGAAAGCTGTAACTCTGTGAGGTCAATTAACAGAACACAAAGCAATTTCTAGAAAGCTTCTTTCTAGTTTTTATCTGAGGATATTTTCTTTTTCACTATAGCACTCCATGGGCTTTCAAATATCACTTTGCAAATTCCACAAGAATAGTCTTAGCGAAGGGCTTCTTAAGGGGAAAGCTGTAACTCTGTGAGATGAATTAACAGAACACAAAGCAGTTTCTCAGAAAGCTTCATTCCAGTTTTTATCAGAGGATATTTTCTTTTTCACCATAGTTCTCCATGAGCTTTCATAATATCACTTAGCAAATTTCACAAGAACAGTCTTAGCGAAAGGCTTCCAGAGGGGAAAGCTTTAACTCTGTGAGGTGAATTCACAGATCTCAAAGAAGTTTCTCAGAAATCTTCTTTCTCATTTTCATCGGAGGATATTTCCTTTGGCCCTATAGTCTTTGAAGGGATCCGAAATAACAGTTCTCAGATTCCAAAGAAATAAGGCTAGCAAACAACTCCAAGAAACACAGGTGTAACTCAGTGAGTGGAAGTCATACATCGCAAAGCAGTTTCTCCGAAAATTTCTTTCCAGTTTGTATCTGAGGATATTTTCTTCTTCACGATAGCCCTCTATTGGCTTCAAAATATCACTTTGCAAATTTCACAAGAACAGTCTTAGCGAACGGCTTATGAGGAGAAAGCTGTAACTCTGTGAGATCAATTAACTGAACACAAAGACGTTTCTTAGAAGCTTCTTTCCAGTTTTTATCTGAGGGTATTTTCTTTTCTCAATAGCTCTCCAATGGCTTCAAAATATCACTTTTTAAATTAGACAAGAACAGTCTTAGCCAAAGGTTTCCTGAGGGAAAAGCAGTAACTCTGTAAGATGGATTCACAGAACACAAAGAAGTTCCTCAGAAACCTTCTTTCTCATTTTTATCGGAGGATATTTCCTTTGGTCATATAGTCTAGAAAGGAATCCGAAATATCAGTTCTCAGATTCCACAGAAATAAAGCCAGGAAACAACACGACGAAATTCAGCTGTAAATCAGTGAGTGGAAGTCACACATCACAAAGCAGTTTCTCAAAAAGCTTCTTTCCAGTTTTTATCGGAGGGTACTTTCTTTTTCACCATAGCCCTCTAAGGGCTTCCAAATATCACTTTGCAAACTCCACAAGAACAGTTTTAGCGAAGGGCTTCTTGAGGGGAATGCTGTACCTCTGTGAGGTGAATTAACAGAACACAAAGCAGTTTCTCAGAATGCTTCTTCCCAGTTTTTATGTGAGGATGTTTTCTTTTTCACCATAGCCCTCCATGGGCTTCCAAATATCACTTTGCAAATTCCACAAGAACAGTGTTAGCGAAACATTTCTTGAGGGGAAAGCTTTAACTCTGTGAGGTGAATTCACAGATCACAAATAATTTTCATAGAAACCTTCTTTGTCATTTTTATCCGAGGATATTTCCTTTAGCCCTATAGTCTTCACAGGGATTCGAAATATCAGTTCTCAGTTCCACAAAAATAAGACTAGCAAACAGCTCCACGAAATACAGCTGTAACTCAGTGAGTGGAAGTCACTCATCACAAAGCCGTTTCTCAGAAAGCTTCTTTCTAGTTTTTATCGTATGACTTTTTCTATTTCACCAGAGCCCTCTAAGGGCTTCCAAATATCACTTTGCAAAATCCACAAGAACAGTCTTAGTGAACGGCTTCTTGAGGTGACAGCTGTAACTCTGTGAGTCGAATTAACAGAATACAAAGCAGTTGCTCAGATACCTTCTATCCAGATTTTATCTGAGGATATTTTCTTTTTCACCATTGCCCTCCAATGGCTTTCAAATATCACTTTGCAAATTCCACAAGAACAGTCTTAGCGAAAGGCTTCTAGAGGGGAAAGCTGTAACTGTGTGAGATGCATTCACAGAACACAAAGCAGTTTCTCAGAAAGCTTCTTTCCGGTTTTTATCTGACGACATTTTATTTTTCATCACAATCCCCTATGGGCTTCCAAATATCACTATGCAAATTCCAAAAGAACAGTCATAGCGAACGGCTTCTTGAAAGGAAGGCTGTAACCCTGAGAGATGAGTTAACAGAACACAACGCAGATTCTCAGAAAGCTTCTTTCCAGTTTTTATCTGAGGATATTTTCTTTTTCACCGTAGCCCTCTATGGGCTTCCAAAGATCACTTTGCCAATTCCACAAGAACAGTCTTAGCGGAAGGCTTCTTGAGGGGAAGGCTGTAACTCTGTGAGATGAATTCATAGATCGCAAAGAAGTTTCTCAGAAACATTTTTTCTCATTTTTATCGGAGGATATTTCCTTTGACCCTATATTCTTCAAAGGGATCAAAATATCATTTCTCAGATTCCACAGATATAAGGCTAGCAAGGAGCTTCATGAAATACAGCTCTAAGTCAGTGAGTGGAAGTTACACATCACAAAGCAGTTTCTCAGAAATATTCTTTCCAGTTTGTATCTGAGGATATTTTCTTTTCCATCATAGCCCTCCATGGGCTTCCAAATATCACTTTGCAAATTCCACAAAAACAGTCTTAGGGAAAGGCTTCTTGAGGTGAAAGCTATAATTCTGTGAGAGGAATTCACAGTTCACAAAGAAATTTCTCAGAAAGCTTCTTTGTCATTTGTATCGATTGATATTTCCTGTGTCCGTATTGACTTCAAAGGGATCCGAATTATCAGTTCTCAGATTCCACAGAACGAAACCTAGCAAACAGGACCACGAAATATAGCTGTAACTGAGTGAGTGGAAGTCACACATCACAAAGCAGTTTCTTAGAAAGCTTCTTTCCAGTTTTTATCTGAGTATATTTTCTTTTTCACCATAGCCCTCTAAGGGCTTCCAAATCTCTCTCTGCAAATTCCACAAGAACAGTCTAACCGAACGGCATCTCGAAGAGTATAATGTAACTCTGTGAGATGAATTAAGAGAACAGAAAGCAGTTTCTGGAAAGCTTCTTTCTAGTTTTTATCTGAGGATATTTTCTTTTTCACCATAGCCCGGCAATGGCTTCCAAATAGCTCTTTGCAAATTCAACAAGAACAGTCTTATCGAACGGCTTCTTGAGGGGAAAGCTGTAATTCTGTGAGATGCATTCACAGAACACAAAGCAGTTTCTCAGAAAGCTTCTTTCCAGTTTATATCTGAGGATATTTTCTTTTTCACCATAGCTTTCCATGGGCTTTCAAATAACACTTTGAAAATTCCAAAAGGTCAGTTTTAGCCAAAGCTTCTTGAGGGGAAAGCTGCGACTCTGTGAGATGAAGTCACAGATCCCAAAGAAGTTTCTCAGAAAGCTTCTTTCCAATGTATATCTGAGGATATTTCCTTTGTCCCGATAGTCTTCAAAGGGATCAAAAATATCAGTGCTCAGATTCCACAGAAGTAAGGCTAGCAAACAGCTCGACGAAATACAGCTGTAACTCAGTGAGTGGAAGTCACACATCACAAAGCAGTTTCTCAGAAATCTTCTTTCCGGTTTTTATCGGAGGATATTTTCTTTTACACCATAGCCCTCTAAGGGCTTCCAAATATCACTTTGCAAATTCCACAAGAACAGTCTTAGCGAAGGGCTTCTTGAGGGAAAAGCTGTAACTCTGTGAGATGAATTAAGAGAACACAAAGCACTTTCTCAGAAAGCTTCTTTCCAGTTTTTATCTGAGGATATTCTCTTTTTTCCAGTAGCTCTCCATGAGCTTTCAAATATCACTTTGCAAATATCACAAGAACAGTCTCAGCGAAAGTCTTTCTGGGGTGAAAGCTGTAACTCTGTGAGATGAATTCACAGAACACATAGAAGTTTCTCAGAAATCTTCTTTCTCATTTTTATCGGTGGATATTTCCTTTGGCCCTAAAGTCTTCCAAGGGATCTGAAATATCAGTTCTCAGATTCCACAGAAATAAGGCCAGCAAACACCTCGAAGAAATACAGGTGTAACTCAGTGAGTGGAAGTCACAGATCGCAAAGTAGTTTCTCAGAAAGTTTCTTTCCAGTTTTTATCTGAGGATATTTTCTTTTTCACCATAGTCTTCTATCGGCTTCCAAATATCACTTTGCAAATTCCACAAGAACTGACTTAGTGAACGGCTTATGAGGAGAAAGCTGTAACTCTGTGAGATCAATTAACTGAACTCAAAGACGTTTCTCAGAAAGCTTCTTTCCAGTTTTTATCTGAGGAAATTTTCTTTTTCACCATAGCCCTCTAATGGCTTCCAAATATCTCTTTGAAAATTCCACAAGAACAGTCTTAGCGAAAGGTTTCCTAAGGGGAAAGCTCTAACTCTTTGAGATGAATTCTCAGAAAACAAAGAAGTTTCTCAGAAAGTTTCTTTCTCTTTGTTGTGGGAGGATATTTCCTTTGGCCCTATAGTCTTCAGAGCGATCCGAAATATCAGTTCTCATATTCCACAGAAATAAGGCTAGCAAACAACACCAACAAATATATCTGTAAGTTAGTGAGTAGAAGTCACACATCACAAAGTAGTTTCTCAGAAATCTTCTTTCCGGGTTTTATTGGTGGATACTTTCTTTTTCACCATAGCCCTCTAAGGGCTTCCAAATATCACTTTGCAAATTCCACATGACAGTCTTAGCGAAGGGCTTCTTGAGGGAAAGCTGTAACTCTGTGAGGTGAAATAACAGAACACAAAGCAACTTCTCAGAAAGGTTCTTTCAAGTTTTTATCTGAGGATAATTTCTCTTTTACCATAACTCTCCATGGGCTTTCAAATATCACTTTTGAAACTCCAGAAGAACAGTCTTAGCGAAAGACTTCTTGAGAGGAAAGCTGTAACTCTGTGAGATGAATTCACAGATCACAAAGAAGTTTCTCAGAAAGCTTCCTTCTCATTTTTATCGGAGGATATTTCCTTTCGCCCTACAGTCTTCAAAGGGATCCGAAATATCAGTTATCAGATTCCACAGAAATCAGGTTAACAAAGAGCTCCACGAAATACAGCTGTAACTCAGTGAGTGGAAATCACACATCGCAAAGCAGTTTCTCAGAAAGCTTCTTTCCAGTTTGTATCTGAGGATATTTTCTTTTTCATCATAGCCCTCCATGGGCTTCCAAATATCACTTTGCAAATTCCACAAGAACAGTCTTAGCCAAAGGCTTCTTGAGGGGAAAGCTGTAAATTCTGTGAGATGAAATCACAGATCACAAAGAAGTTTCTCAGAAAGCTTCTTTCTCATTTTTATCGGAGGATATTTCCTTTGGCCCTATAGTCTTTAAAGGGATCCGAATTATCAGTTCTCAGATTCCACAGAAATAAGGCCAGCAAACAACACCAAGAAATACAGCTGTAAGTCAGTGAGTGGAAGTCACACGTCACAAAGCAGTTTCTCAGAAAGCTTCTTTACAGTTAATATAGGAGGATATTTTCTTTTTTACCATAGCTCTCTGAGGGCTTCCAAATATCACTTTGCAAACTCCACCAGAATAGTCTTAGCGAAAGCCTTCCTGAGGGGAAAGCTGTAACTCTCTGAGGTCAATTAACTGAACACAAAGGAGTTTCTCAAAAGCTTCTTTCCACTTTTCATCGCAGGATATTTTGTTTTTCACAATAGCCCTCTATGGGCCTCCAAATATCACTTTGCAAATTCCACAAGAACAGGCTTAGCGGAACGCTTCTTCAGGGGAAAGCTGTAACTCTGGAGATGAATTAAGAGAACACAAAGCAGTTTCTCAGAAAGCTTCTTTCCAGTTTTTATCTGAGGATATTTTCTTTTTCACCTTAGCTCTCCATGGGCTTTTAAATATCACTTTGCAAATTTCACAAGAACAGTCTTAGGCAAAGGCTTCCCGAAGGGAAAGCTGTAACTCTGAGAGATGAATTCACATATCACAAAGAAGTTTCTCAGAGGGCTTCTTTCTCATTTTAATCGGAGTATATTTCCTCGGGCCCTATACTCCTCAAAGGGATCCGAAATATCAGTTCTCAGATTCCACAGAAATAAGGCCAGCAAAGAACACCAAGAAATACAGCAGTAAGTCAGTGAGTGGAAGTCACACATCCCAAAGCAGTTTCAAAGAAAGCTTCTTTCCAATTTGTATCTGAGGATATTTTCCTTTTCACCAAAACCCTCCATGGGCTTCCAAATGTCATTGTGCAATTTCCACAAGAACAGTCTTAGCGAAAGGCTTCATGAGGAGAAAACTGTAACCCTGTGAGATGAATTAACTGAACACAGAGTAGTTTCTCAAAAGCTTCTTTCCAGTTTTTCCCCGAGGATATTTTCTTTTTCACCATAGCCCTCTATGGGCTTCCAAATATCAGTTTGCAAAATCCACAAGAACAGTCTTAGCGAACGGCTTCTTGAGGGGAAAGCCGTAACTCGGTGATATGATTTAGCAGAATACAAAGCAGTTTCTCAGAAAGCTTCTTTCCAGTTTTTATCTGAGGATATTTTCTTTTTCACCGTAGCCCTCCATGAGCTTTCAAATATCACTTTTCAAACTCCAGAACAGTGTTAGCTAAAGGCTTCTTGAAGGGAAAGCTGCAACTCTGTGAGAGGAATTCACAGAACACAAAGAAGTTTCTCAGAAAGCTTCTTTCTCACTTCTATCAGAGGATATTTCCTTTGGTCCTATAGTCTTCAAAGGGATCCGAAATATCAGTTCTGAGATTCCACAGAAGTAAGGCTAGCAAACAACTCCAAGATATACTGGTGTAACTCAGTGAGTGGAAGTCACACATCGCAAAGCAGTTTCTCAGAAACTTCTTTCCAGTTCTTATCTGAGGATAATTTCTCTTTCACTATACCCCTCTCTCGGTTTCCAAATATCACTTTGAAAATTCCACAAGAACAGTCTTAGCGAACGGTTTCTTGAGGGGAAAGCTGTAACTCTGTGAGATCAATTAACTGAACACAAAGCAGTTTCTCAGAAAGCTTCTTTCCAGTTTTTATCTGAGGATATTTTCTTTTTCACCATAGTCCTCCAATGGCTTCTAAATATCACTTTTTAAATTCCACAAGAACAGTCTTAGTGAAAGGCTTCCTGAGGGCAAAGCTGTAACTCTGTGAAATAAATTCAGAGAACATAAAGTAGTTTCTCAGAAAGCTTCTTTCTCATTTTTATGGGAGGATATTTCCTTTGGCCCTATAGTCTTCAAAGGGATCCAAATATCAGTTCTCAGATTCCACAGAAATAAGGACAGCAATCTAAACCAAGAAATACAGCTGTAAGTAAGTAAATGGATGTCACACATCACAAAGTAGTTTCTCAGAAAACTTCTTTCTAGTTTTTACATGAGGATATTTTCTTTTTCACTATTGTTCTACATTTGCTTTCAAATATTTCTTTTCAAACTCCAGAAGAACAGTCTCAGGCAAAGGGTTCTTGAGTGGAAAACTGTAACACTGTGAGATGAATTCACAGACCTCAAAGAAGTTTCTCAGAAAGTTTCTTTCTTATTTTTATTGGAGGATATTTCCTTTGGCCCTATACTCTTCAAAGGGATCCGAAATATCTGTTCTCAGATTCCACAGAAATAAGGCTAGCAAACAGCTCCAGGAAATACAGCTGTAACTCAGAGAGTGGAAGTCACACATCGCAAAGCAGTTTCTCAGAAAGCTTCTTTCCAGTGTTTATCTGAGGATGTTTTCTTTTTCACCATAGCCCTCTATGGGCTTCCAAATATCACTTTGCCAATTCCACAAGAACAGTCTTAGCGGACGGCTTATGAGGAGAAAGCTGTAACCCTGTGAGATGAATTAACAGAACACTAACAAGTTTCTCAGATAGCTTCTTTCCAGTTTTTATCTGAGGATATTTTCTTTTTCACCGTAGCCCTCCAATGGCTTCCAAATATCAGTTTATAAATTTCAGAAGAACAGCATTAGCGAAAGGTTTCCAGAGAGGAAAGCTGCAACTCTGTGAGATGAATTCACAGAACACAAAGAAGTTTCTCAGAAACCTTCTTTCTCTTTGTTATCGCAGGATATTTCCTTTGGCCCTATAGTCTTCCAAGGGATCCGAAATATCAGTTCGCAGATTCCACAGAAATAAGGCTAGCAAACAACAACAAAAAATACAGCTGTAATTCAGTGAGTGGAAGTCACACATCACAAAGCAGTTTCTCAGACAGCTTCTTTCCAGTTTTTATCTCATGACATTTTCTTTTTCACCATAGCCCTCTAAGGGCTTCCAAATATCACTTTGCAAATTCCACAAGAAATCTCTGAGAGAAGGGCTTCTTGAGGGGAAAGCTGTAACTCTGTGAGATGAAATAACAGAACAGAAAACAGATTTTCAGAAAGATTCTTTCCAGTTTTGATCAGAGGATATTTCCTTTTTCACCATAGCTCTACATGAGCTTTCAAATATGACATTGCAAATTTCACAAGAACAGTCTTAGTGAAAGGCTTCCTGAGGGGAAAGCTGTAACTCTGTGAGATGAATTCACAGATCACAAAGAAGTTTCTCAGAAAGCTTCTTTTTCATTTTCATCGGAGGATATTTCCTTTGGCCCTATAGTCTTTAAAGGGATCAAAAATATCAGTGCTCAGATTCCACAGAAGTAAAGCTAGCAATGAGCTCCACGAAATACAGCTGTAACTCAGTGAGTGGAAGCCACACATCGCAAAGCAGTTTCTCAGAAAGCTTCTTTCCAGTTTGTATCTGAGGATATTTTCTTTTTCACCATAGCCCTACAGTGGCTTCGAAATATCACTTTTTAAATTTCACAAGAACAGCCTCAGCGAAAGGTTTCCTGAAGGGAAAGATGTAACTCTGTGAGATGAATTCACAGATCACAAAGACGTTTCTCAGAATGCTTCTTTCTCATTTGTATCGAAAGATATTTCCTTTGCCCGTTTAGTCTTCAAAGGGATCTGACATATGAGTTCTCACATTCCACAGAAATAAGGCTAGGAAACTACACCAGGAATACAGCTGGAACTCAGTGAGTGGAAGTCACATATCACATAGAAGCTTCTCAGAAAGCTTCTTTCTAATTTTTAACGGAAGACATTTTCTTTTTCACCATAGCCCTCTAAGGGTTTCCAAATATCACTTTGCAAATTCCAGAAGAACAGTCTTAGCGAAGGGATTCTTGAGGGGAAGCTGTAAATCTCTGAGATGAATTAACAGTACAGAAATCAGATTCTGAGAAAGGTTCTTTCCAGGTTTTATCTGAGGACATTTTCTTTTTCACCATAGCTCTCAATGGGCTTTCAAATATCACTTTGCAAATTTCACAAGAACAGTCTTAGCGAAAGACTTCCTGAGAGGAATGCTGTAACTCTGTGAGATGAATACACAGAACACAAAGAAGTTTCTCAGAAAGTTTCTTACTTATTTTTATCGGAGGATATTTCCTTTAGCCCTATAGTCTTCAAAGGGATCCGAAACATCAGTCCTCAGATTCCACAGAAATAATGCCAGCAATCTACACGAAGAAATACAGCTGTAAGTTAGTGATTGGAAGTCACATATCACAAAGCAATTTCTCAGAAAACTTCTTTCCAGTTTTTATCGGAGGATATATTCTATTTCACCGTAGCCCTCTAAGGACTTCAAAATATCACTTTGCAAATTCCAGAATAACCATCTTACTGAACGGCTTCTTGAGGGGAAAGCTGTAACTCTGTGAGACGAATTAACAGAACACAAAGCAGTTTCTCAGAAAACTTCTTTCCAGTTTGTATCTGAAGATATTTTCTTTTTCACCATAGCCCTCTATGTTCTTCCAAATATCACTTTGCAAATTTCATAAGAACAGTCTTATCAAAAGGCTTCCTGAGGGGACAGCTGTAACTCTGTGAGATGAATTCACAGATCACTAAGAAGATTCTCAGAAAGCTTCTCTATCATTTTTATCGGAGGATATTTCCTTTGGCCCTATACTCTTCAAAGGGATCCGAAATATAACTTCTCAGCTTACACAGAAATAAAGCTAGCAAACAGTTCCAAGAAATACAGGCGTAACTCAGTGAGTGGAAGTCACACATCGCAAAGAAGTTTTTCAGAAAGCTTCTTTCCAGTTGTTATCTGAGGATATTTTCTTTTTCACCATAGCCCTCTATCGGCTTCCAAATATCACTTTGCAACTTCCACAAGAACAGTCATTGCGAAAGACTTCTTGAGGAGAAAGCTGTAACTCTGTGAGATCAATTCACAGATCACAAAGAAGTTTCTCAGAGGGCTTCTTTCTCATTTTTATCGGAGGATATTTCCTTTGGCCCTATAGTTTTCAAAGGTATCCGAAATATCAGTTCTCACATTCCACAGAGATAAGGCGAGCAAACAACACCAAGAAATACAGCTGTAACTCAGTGAGTGGAAGTCACACATCACAAAGGACAGTCTCAGAAATCTTCTTTCCAGTTTTTATCTGAGGATATTTTCTTTTTCACCATATCCCTCCAGTGGCTTCGAAATATCACTTTGCGAAATCCACAAGAACAGTCTTAGCGAAAGGCTTCCTGTGGGGACAGCTGTAACTCTGTGAGATGAATTCACAGAACACAAAGATGATTCTCAGAAAGCTTCTTTCTCATTTTGATCGGAGGATATATCCTTTGGCCCTATAGTCTTCAAAGGGATCCGAAATATCAGTTCTCAGATTCCACAGAAATAAGGCTAGCAAACAACACCAAGAAATACAGGTGTAACTCAGTTAGTGGAAGTCACAGATTGCAAAGCAGTTTCTCAGACAGCTTCTTTCCAGTTTTTATCTGAGGGTATTTTCTTTTTCACCATAGCCCTGTAAGGGCTTCCAAATATCACTTTGAAAATTCCACAAGAACAGTCTTAGCCAACGGCTTAGGAGGAGAAAGCTGTAACTCTGTGAGATCAATTAGTTGAACACAAAGACGTTTCTCAGAAAGATTCTTTCCACTTTTTAACTGAGGATATTTTCTTTTTCACCATAGCCCTCTAATGGCTTTCAAATATCACTTTTTTAAATAGCACAAGTACAGTCACAGCGAAAGGTTTCCTGAGGGGAAAGTTGTAACTCTGTGAGATGAATTCACAGAACACGAAGTAGTTTCTTAGAAAGTTTCTTTCTCATTTTCATCGGAGGATATTTCCTTTGGCCCTATAGTCTTCAAAGGGATCCGAAATATCAGTTCTCACATTCCACAGAAAGAAGGCTGACAAACAACACCAAGAAATACAGCTGTAAGGCAGTGAGCGGAAGTCACAGATCACAAAGAAGTTTCTCAGAAAGCTTCTTTCCAGTGTTTATCTGAGGATATTTTCTCTTTCACCATAGCAATTTAAGGGCTTCCAAATATCACATTGCAAATTCCAGAAGAACAGTCTTAGCGAACGGCTTCTTGTGGAAAAAGCTGTAACTCTGGGAGATGAATTAACTTAACACAAAGCAGTTTCCCAGAAACCTTCTTTCCAGTTTTAGTCTGAATATATTTTCTTTTTCACCGTAGCCCTCGAATAGCTTCCAAATATCAGTTTATAAATTGAAGAAGAACGGCGTTAGCGAAAGGTTTCCTGAGAGGAAAGCTGTAACTCTGTGAGATGAATTCACAGAACACAAAGAAGTATCTCAGAAAGTTTCTTTCTCATTTTTATCGGAGGATATTTCCTTTGGCCCCATAGTCTTCAAAAGGATCCGAAATATCACTTCTCAGATTCCACAGAAATAAGGCTAGCAAACAACACCAAGAAATACAGCTGTAAGTTAGTGAGTGGAAGTCACACATCACAAAGCAGTTTCTCAGAAAGCTTCTTTCCAGTTTTTATCAGAGGATATTTCCTTTTTTCACCATAGCCCTCCATGGGCTTCCAAGTATCACATTGTATATTCCACAAGAACTGTCTTAGCGAAAGGCTTCTTGAGGGGAAAGCTCTAACTCTGTGAGATAAATTAACAGAACACAAAGCAGTTTCTAAGAAAGCTTCTTTCCACTTTTTACCTGAGGACATTTTCTTTTTCACCATATCCCTCCATGGGCTTCAAATATCACTTTGCAAATTCCACAAGAAGCGTCTTAGTGAAAGGCATCTTGAGGGGAAATCTTTAACTGTGTGAGATGAATTCACAGATCACAAAGTAGTTTCTCATAAAGATTCTTTCTAATTTTTATCGGAGGATATTACCTTCGGCCCTACAGTCTTCTAAGGGATCCGAAATATCAGTTCTCAGATTCCACAGAAAGAAGGCGAGCAAACAGTTCCACGAAGTATAGCTGGAGCTCAGTGAGTCCAAGTCACACATCACAAAGCACTTTCTCAGAAAATTTCTTTCCAGTTTTTTTCTGAGGATATTTTCTTTTTCAACATAGCCCTCTATTGGCTTCCAAAAATCACTTTGCAAATTCCAAAAGAACAGTCTTAGCGAACCGATTCTTGAGGGGAAAGCTGTAACTGTGAGATGAATTAACAGAACACAGGCATTTTGTTTGAAAGCTTCATTCCAGTTTATATCTGAGGATATTTTCTTTTTCACCAAACCCTCCATGGTCCCCCAAATATCACTTTGCAAATTCCACAAGAACAGTCTTAGCGAAAGGCTTCCTGAAGAGAAAGCTGTAATTCTGTGAGATGAATTCACAGATCACAAAATAGTTTCTGAGCAAGCTTCTTTCCATTTTTTTTTTCCTGGGGATATATTCTTTTTCACCATAGCCCTATAAGGGCTTCCAAATATAACCTTGCAAATTCCACAAGAACAGTCCTAGCGAACGGCTTCTTGAGGGGAAAACTGTATCTCTGTGAGATGAATTAGCAGAACACAAAGCAGTTTCTCAGAAAGCTTCTTTCCAGTTTTTATCTGAGGATATTTTTTTTTTCACCGTAGACCTCCATGGGCTTCCAAATATCACTTTGCAAATTCCACAAGAACAGTCTTAGCGAATGGCTTCTTGAAGGGATAGCTGTAACTCTGTGAGATGAATTAACAGAACACAAAGCAGTTTCTCAGAAAGCTTCTTTCCAGTTCATATTTGAGGATATTTTTTTATCACCATAGCCCTCCATAGACCTCCAAATATCACTTTGCAAGTTCCACAAGAACAGTGTTAACGAAAGGCATCTTGAGGGGAAATCTGTAACCTTCTGAGATGAATTCACAGATCACAAGGAAGTTTCTCAGAAAGATGCTTTCTCAATTTTATCGGAGGATATTACCTTTGGCCTTACAGACTTCCAAGGATTCCGAAATATCAGGTGTCAGATTCCACAGAAGGAAGCCTAGCTAACAGCTCCACGAAATACAGCTGTAACTCAGTGAGTGGAAGTCCCACATCACAAAGCAGTTTCTCAGAAAGCATCTTTCCAGTTTTTATCTCAGGATAGTTTGTTTTTCACCATAGCCCTCTATAGACTTCGAAGTATCACTTTCCAAATTCCTCAAGAACAGTCTTAGTGAACGGCTTCTTGAGGGTAAAGCTGGAACTCGGTGAGATGAATTCACAGAACACAAAGCAGTTTCTCAGAAAGCTTCTTTAAAGTTTGTATCTGAAAATATTTTCTTTTCCCCCATAGCCCTCCATGGGCGTCCAAATATCACTTTGGAAATTCAACAAGAACAGTCTTAGCGAAAGGCTTCTTGAGGGGATAGCTGTAACTCTGTGAGTTGAATTTACAGATCACAAAGAAGTTCCTCAGAAAGCTTCTTTCTCACTTCTATCAGAGGATACTTCCATTGGCCCTATAGTCTTCCAGGTTAGCCGAAATATCAGTTCTCAGATTCCTCAGAAATAAGACTAGCATACAGCTCCACGAAATACAGCTGTAAGTCACTGAGTGGAAGTCACAAATCACAAAGCAGTTTCTCAGAGGGCTTCTTTCCAGTTTTTATCTGAGGATATTTTCTTTTTCCCCATAGCCCTCTATGGGCTTCCAAATATCACTCTGCAAATTCCACAAGACCAGTCTTAGCGAAAGTCTTCTGGAGGGGAAAGCTGTAACTCTGTGAGATGAAATCAGAGAACACAAAGTAGTTTCTCGGAAAGCTACTTTCCAGTTTTTATCTGAGGATACTTTCTTTTTCCCCATAGCCCTCCATGGGTGTCCAAATATCACTTTGGAAATTCAACAAGAACAGTCTTAGCGAAAGGCTTCTTGAGGGGAAAGCTATAACTCTAGGACATGATTTCACAGATCAAAAAGAAGTTTCTCAGAAAGCTTATTTCTCACTTGTATCGGAGGATATTTCCTTTGGCCCTATTGTATTCTCAGGGATCCGAAATATCAGTTTTCAGATTCCACAGTAATAAGACTAGCAACAGCTCCATGAAATACAGCTGTAACTCAGTGAGTGCAAGTCACAGAACACAAAGAAGTTTCTCAGATAGCTTCTTACCAGTTTTTATCTGAGGATATTTTCTTTTTCCCCATAGCACTCTATGGGTTTCCAAATATCACTTTGCAAATTCAACAAGAACAGTCTTAGCGAAGGGCTTCTTGAGGAGAAAGCTGTAACTCGGTGAGATGAATTCACAGATCACAAAGAAGTTTCTCAGAAAGCTTCTTTCTCATATCTATCGGAGGATATTTCCATTGGCCCTAAAGTCTTCCAAGGGATCCTAAATATCAGTTCTCAGATTCCACAGAAATAAGACTAGCAAACAGATCCACGAAATACAGCTGTAACTCAGTGAGTGGAAGTCACACACCACAAAGCAGTTTCTCAGACGGCTTCTTTCCAGTTTTTACCTGATAATATTTTCTTTTTCCCCATTGCCTTCTATGGGCTTCCAAATATCACTTTGCAAATTCCACAAGAATAGTCTTAGCAAATGACTTCTTGAGGGGAAATCTGTAACTCTCTGAGGCGAAATCACAGATCACAAAGAAGTTTCTCAGAAAGCTTCTTTCTCACTTCTATCGGAGGATATTTCCTTTGGCCCTATAGTCTTCCAAGGGATCCGAAATATCAGTTCTCAGATTCCACAGAAAGAAGACGGGCCAACAGCACCACAAAATACAGCTGTAACTCAGTGAGTGGAAGTCACACATCACAAAGCAGTTTCTCAGAAAGCTTTTTTCCAGTTTTTATCTCAGGATATTATCTTTTTCACCATAGCCTTCCACGGGCTTCCAAATATCACTTTGCATATTCCACAAGAACAGTCTTAGCAAACGGCTTCCTGAGGGGAAATCTGTAATTCTGTGAGATGAATTCAGAGAACATAAAGCAGTTTCTCAGAAACCTTCCTTCCACTTTCCATCTTAGGATATTTTCTTTTTCCCCATATTCCTCCGTGGGCTTCCAAATATCACTTTGCAAATTCAACAAGAACAGTCTTAGCGATAGGCTTCTTGATGGGAAAGTTGTAACTCTGTGAGACGAATTCACAGATCAGAAAGAAGTTTCTCAGAAAGCTTCTTTCTCATTTCTATCGGAGGATATTTCCATTAGCCCTAGAGTCTTCCAAGGAATCCGAAATATCAGTTCTCAGATTCCACAGAAAAAAGACTAGCAAACAGCTATATGAAATACGGCTGTAACTGAGTGAGTAGAAGTCACACATCGCAAAGCAGTTCCTCAGAAAGCTTCTTTTCAGTTTTTATCTGAGGATAGTTTCTTTTTCTCCATAGCCCTCTAAGGGCTTCCAAATATCACTTTGCAAATTAGCGAACGGCTTCTTGAGGGGAAAGCTGTAACTCTGGAGATGAATTCAGAGAACACAAAGCTGTTCCTCAGAAAGCTTCTTTCCAGTTTTTATCTGAGGATATTTTCTTTTTCCTCATAGCCCTCCATGGATTTCCAAATATCACTCTGCGAATTCCACAAGAACAGCCTTAGCGAAAGGCTTCTTGAGGGGAAAGCTGTGACTCGTGAGATGATTTCACAGAACACAAAGAAGTTTCTCAGAAAGCTTCTTTCTCTTTGTGATCGGAGGATATTTCCTTTGGCCTTATAGTTTTCAAAGGGATCTGAAATATCTGTTCTCAGATTCCGCAGAAATAAGGCTTGCAAAGAGATCCACGAAATACAGATGTAATTCTGTGAGTGGAAGTCACACATCACAAAGCAGTTTCTCAGGAAATTTCTTTCCAGTTTTTCTCTGAGGATATTTTCTCTCTCACCATAGCCCTCTATGGGCTTCCAAATATCACTTTGCAAATTTCACAAGAAGAGGCTTAGCGAACGGCTTTTGAGGGGAAAGCTGTAACTCTGTGAGATGAATTAAAAGAACACTAAGCAGTTTCTCCGAAAGCTTCTTTCCAGATTTCATCTGAGGATATTTCCTTTTTCACCGTAGCTCTCTATGGCCATCGAAATATCACTTTGCAAATTCCACAAGAACAGGCTTAGCAAAAAGCTTCTTGAGGGGAAAGCTGTGACTATGTGGTATGATTTAACACAACACAAAAAAGTTTCTCAGAAAGCTTCTTTCTCTTTGTTATCGGAGGATATTTCCTTTCCCTTACAGATTTCAAAGGGATCCCAAATATCAGTTCTCAGATTACACAGAAAGAAGGCTAGCAAAGACATCCACCGAATACAGATGTAACTCTGTGAGTGAAAGTCACACATCACAAAGCAGTTTCTCAGAAAGCTTCTTTTCTGTTTTTCTCTGAGGATATTTTCTTTTTCAACATAGCCCTCTAAGGGCTTCCAAATATCACTTTGCAATTTCCACAAGTATACCCTTAGCGAACGGCTTCTTGAGGGGAAAGCTGTAACTCTGTGAGATTAAGTAACAGAACACTAAGCAGTTTCTCAGAAAGCTTCTTTCCAGATTTCATCTGAGGATATTTCCTTTTTCATCGTAGCCCTCTATGGGCATCGAAGTATCACTTTGTATATTCTACAAGAACTGTCTTAGCGAAAGGCTTCTTGAGGGGAAAGCTGTAACTCTGTGAGATGATTTCACAGAACAGAAAGGAGTTTCTCAGAAAGCTTCTTTCTCTT
>NW_012101805.1:54600-55630 GCF_000951045.1 Mandrillus leucophaeus
AAGCAGTTTCTCAGAAAGCTTCTTTCCAGTTTTTCTCTGAGGATATTTTCTTTTCCACCATAGCCCTCTATGGGCTTCCAAATATCACTTTGAAACTTCCAGAAGAACAGGCTTAGCGAACGGGTTCTTGAGGGGAATCCTGTAACTCTGTGAGATGAATTAACAGAACACTAAGCAGTGTCTCAGAAAGCTTCTTTCCAGATTTCCTCTGAGGATATTTGCTTTTTCACTGTAACCCTCTATGGGCAACCAAATATCACTTTGGAAATTCCACAAGAACAGGTTAAGCGAAAGGCTTGTTGAGGGGAAAGCTGTAACTCCGAGAGATGATTTCACGGAACACAAAGAAGTTTCTCAGAAAGCTTCTTTCTCTTTTTTATTGGAGGATATTTCCTTTGGACCTGTAGTCTTCAAAGGGATCCCAAATATCAGTTGTCAAATTCCACAGAAATAAGGCTAGCAAACAGATCCACGAAAGAGAGATGTAACTCTGTGAGTGGAAGTCACACATCACAAAGCAGTTTCTCAGGAAGTTTCTTTCCAGTTTTTCTCTGAGGATATTTTCTCTCTCACCATAGCCCTCTATGGGCTTCCAAATATCACTTTGCAAATTTCACAAGAACAGGCTTAGCGAACGGCTTCTTGTGGGGAAAGCTGTGATTATGTGGGATGATTTAACAGAACAAAAAGAAGTTTCTCAGAAAGCTTCTTTCGCTTTGTTATCAGAGGATATTTCCTTTGCCTTATAGATTTCAAATGGATCCCAAATAAAAGTTCTCAGATTACACAGAGAGAAGGCTAGCAAAGACATCCACCGAATACAGATGTAACACTGTGACTGGAAGTCACACATCACAAAGCAGTTTCTCAGAAAGCTTCTTTCCTGTTTTTCTCTGAGGATATTTTCTTTCTCATCATAGCCTTAGAGAAGGGCTTCCAAATATCACTTTCCAATTTCCACAACTACAGGCTTAGCGAACGGTTTCTTGAGGGGAAAGCTGTAACTCTGTGAGATGAATTAACAGAACAC
>NW_012101805.1:55680-56545 GCF_000951045.1 Mandrillus leucophaeus
CTGTCTTAGCGAAAGGCTTCTTGAGGGGAAAGCTGTAACTCTGTGAGATGATTTCACAGAACAGAAAGGAGTTTCTCAGAAAGCTTCTTTCTCTTAGTTAAGGAGGATATTTCCTTTGGCCCTTTAGTCTTAAAAGGGATTTCAAATATCAGTTCTCAGATTCCACAGAAAGAAGGCTAGCGAACAGATCCATGAAATACAGATGTAATTCTGTGAGTGGAAGTCACACATCACAAAGCAGATTCTCAGAAAGCTTCTTTCCAGTTTTTCTCTGAGTATATTTTCTTTTTCACCATAGGCGTCTATGGGCTTCCAAATATCACTTTGCATATTCCACAAGAAGAGGCTTAGCGAACGGCTTCTTGAGGGAAAGCTGTAACTCTGTGAGATGAATTAACAGAACACCAAGCAGTTTCTCAGAAAGCTTCTTTCCAAATTTCATCTCAGGATATTTCCTTTTTCACCGTTTCCCTCTATGGGCATCGAAATATCACTCTGCAAATTCCCCAAGAACAGGCTTAGCGAAAGGCTTCTTGAGGGGAAAGCTGTAACTCTGTGAGATGATTTCACAGAACCCAAAGAAGTTTCTCAGAAAGCTTCTTTCTCTTTTTTATCAGAGGATATTTCCTTTGACCCTATAGTCTTCAAAGGGATCCGAAATATCCGTTCTCAGATCCCACAGAAATAAGGCTAGCAAACAGATCCACGAAATACAGCTGTACTCTGTGAGTGGAAGTCACACATCACAAAGCAGTTTCTCAGAAAGCTTCTTTCCAGTTTGTCTCTGAGAATATTTTCTTTTTCACGATTGTCCTCTATGGGCTTCCAAATATCACTTTGCAAATTCCACAAGAACAGGCTTAGC
>NW_012101805.1:56595-58936 GCF_000951045.1 Mandrillus leucophaeus
AAAGGCTTCTTGAGGGGAAAGCTGTAACTCTGTGGGAAGATTTCACAGAACACAAAGAAGTTTCTCAGAAACCTTCTTTCTCTTTTTCATTGGAGGATATGTCCTTTGGCCCTATGGACTTGAAAGGGATCCCAAATATCAGTTCTCAGATTCCATAGAAATAAGGCTAGCAAACAGATCCTCCGAATACAGATGTAACTCTGTGAGTGGAAGTCACACATCACAAGGTAGTTTCTCAGAAAGCTTCTTTCCAGTTTTTCCCTGAGGATATTTTCTTTTTCACCATGGCCCTCTAAGGGCTTCCAAATATCCCTTGGCAAATTGCACGAGAACCGGCTTTGCGAACGGCTTCCTGAGGGGAAAGCTGTAACTCTGTGAGATGAATAAACAGAATTCAACGCAGTTTCTCAGAAAGCTTCTTTCCAGTTTTTCTCTGAGGATGTTTCCTTTTTCACCATAGCCCTCTAAGGGCTTCCAAATATCACTTTGCAAATTCCACAAGTACAGGCTTAGCGAACGGCTTCTTGAGAGGAAAGGTGTAACTCTCTGAGATGAATTAACCGAACACTAAGCAATTTCTCAGAAAGCTTCTTCCAGATTTCATCCGAGGAAATTTCCTTTTTCACCGTAGCCCTGTATGGGCGTCGAAATATCACTTTGCAAATTCCACAAGAACAGGCTTAGCGAAAGGCTTCTTGAGGGGAAAGCTGTAACTCTGTGAGATGATTTCACAGAACACAAAGAAGTTTCTCAGAAAGCTTCTTTCTCTTTTTTATCGGAGCACATTTCCTTTGGCCCTATAGGTTTCAAAGGGATCCCAAATATCAGTTCTCAGATTCCACAGAAATAAGGATAGCAAACAGATCCACCGAATACAGATGTAACTCTGTGATTGGAAGTCTCACATCACAAAGAAGTTTCTGAGAAAGCTTCTTTCCAGTTTTTCCCTGTCGATATTTTCTTTTTCACCATAGCCCTCTAAGGGCTTCCAAATATCACTATGCAAATTCCAGAAGCACAGGCTTAGTGAACGGCTTCTTGAGGGGAAAGCTGTAACTCTGTAAGATGAATTATCCGAACACTAAGGAGTTTCTCACAAAGCTTCCTTATAGATTTCATCTGAGGACATTCCCTTTTCCACCGTAGCCCTCTGTGGGCATCGAAATATCACTTTGCAGATTCCACAAGAACAGGTTTAGCGAAAGGTTTCTTGAGGGGAAAGATGTAACTCTGTGAGATGATTTCACAGAACACAACAAAGTTTCTCAGAAACCTTCTTTCTCTTTGTTATCGGAGGATATTTCCTTAGACCCTATAGTCTTCAAAAGGATCCGAAATATCAGTTCTCAGATTCCAGAGAAAGAAGGCTAGCAAACACATCCACGAAATACAGATGTAACTCTGTAAGTGGAAGTCACACATCACAAAGCAGTTTCTCAGAAAGTTTGCTTCCAGTTTTTCTCTGAGGATATTTTCTTTTTCACCATAGCCCTCTAAGGGATTCCAAATATCTCTTTGCAAATTCCACAAGAACAGGCTTTGCGAACGGCTTCTTGAGGGTAAAGCTGTAACTCTGTGAGATGAATAAACAGAACTCAACGCAGTTTCTCAGAAAACTTCTTTCCAGTTTTTCTCTGAGGATATTTTCTTTTTCACCATAGCCCTCTAAGGGCTTCCAAATATCACTTTGAAAATTCCAGAAGTACAGGCTTAGCGAAAAGCTTCTTATGGGGAAACCTGTAACTCTGTGAAATGAATTAACAGAACACTAAGCAGTTTCTCAGAAAGCTTCTTTCCAGATTTCATCTGAGGATATTGCCTTTTTCACCGTAGCCCTCTATGGGCATTGAAATATCACTTTGCAAATTCCCCAAGAACAGGCTTAGCAAAAGTCTTTTTGAGGGGAAAGCTGTAATTCTGTGGAATGATTTCACAGAACACAAAGAAGTTTCTCAGAAAGCTTCTTTCTCTTTGTTATCGGAGGATATTTCACTTGGCACTTTAGACTTCAAAGGGATCAAAATATCTGTTCTCAGATTCCCCAGAAATAAGGCTAGCAAACAGATCCACCGAATAGAGATGTAACTCTCTGAGTGGAAGACACACATCACAAAGCAGTTTCTCAAAAATCTTCTTTACAGTTTTTCTCTGCGGATATTTTCGTTTTCACCATAGCCCTCTATGGGCTTCCAAATATCACTTGGCAAATTCCACAAGAACAGGCTTAGCGAATGGCTTATATGGGGAAAGCTGTAACTCTGTGAGATGAATTAACAGAACACTAAGCAGTTTCTCAGAAAGCTTCTTTCCAGATTTCATCTGAGGATATTTCGTTTTTCAC
>NW_012101805.1:59112-59437 GCF_000951045.1 Mandrillus leucophaeus
AGAAAGCTTCTTTCTCTTTGTTATCGGAGGATATTTCCTTTATCCCTATAGTCTTCAAAGGGATCGCAAATATCAATTCTGACATTCCACAGAAAAAAGGCTAGCAAACACATCCACCGAATACAGATGTAACTCTGTGAGTGGGAGTCACACATCACAAAGCAGTTTCTCTGAAAGCTTCTTTCCCGTTTTTCTCTGAGGATATTTTCTTTTTCACCATAGCCCTCTAAGGGCTTCGAAATATCACTTTGCAAATTCCACAAGAACAGGCTTAGCGAACGGCTTCTTGAGGGGAAAGCTGTAACTTTGTGAGATGAATTAACAG
>NW_012101805.1:60122-62203 GCF_000951045.1 Mandrillus leucophaeus
TTATCGGAGGATATTTCCTTTGGCCCTATAGTGTTCTAAGGGATCCCAAATATCAGTTCTCAGATTCCACAGAAATAAGGTTATCAAACAGATCCACCGAATACAGATATAACTCTGTTAGTGGAAGTCACACATCACAAAGCAGTTTCTCAGAAAGCTTCTTTCCAGTTTTTCTCTGAGGATATTTTATTTTGCACCATCGCCCTCTAAGGGCTTCCAAAATCACTTTGCAAATTCCACAAGAACAGGGTTAGCGAACTGCTTCTGGAGGGAAAAGCTGTAACTCTGTGAGATGAATTAAGAGAACACTAAGCAGTTTCTCAGAAAGCTTCTTTCCAGATTTCATCCGAGGACTTTTCCTTTTTCACCATAGCCCTCTATGGGCTTCGAAATATCACTTTGCAAATTCCACAAGAACTGTCTTAGCGAAAGGCTTCTTCAGGCGAAATCTGTAACTCTGTGAGATGATTTCACAGAACACAAAGAAGTTTCTCAGAAAGCTTCTTTCTCTTTGTTACCGGAGGATATTTCCTTTGGCCCTATAGTCTTCAAAGGGATCCAAAATATCTGTTCTCAGATCCGACAGATACAAGGCTAGCAAAGAGATCCACGAAATACAGATGTAACTCTGTGAGTGGAAGTCACACATCACAAAGCAGTTTCTCAGAAAGATTCTTTCCTGTTTTTCTCTGAGGATATCTTCTTTTTCACCATAGCCCTCTACGGTCTTCCAAATATCACTTTGCAAATTCCACAGGAACAGGCTTAGCGAACGGCTTATTATGGGGAAAGCTGTAACTCTGTGAGGTGAATTAAGAGAACACTAAGCAGTTTCTCAGAAGGCTTCTTTCCAGATTTCGTCTGAGGATATTTCCTTTTTCACCGTAGTCCTCTATGGGCATCGAAATATCACTTTGCAAATTCCACAAGAACAGGCTTATCGAAAGGCTTCTTGAGGGGAAAGCTGTAACTGTATGTGGTGATTTCACAGAACACAAAGAAGTTTCTCAGAAAGCTTCCTTCTCTTTGTTATCGGAGGATATTTCCTTTGGCCCCTAGTCTTCAAGGGGATCTCAAATATCAGTTTTCAGATTCCACAGAAAGAAGGCTAGCAAACAGATCCACCGAATACAGATATAACTCTGTCAGCGGAAGTCACACGTCACAAAGCAGTTTCTCAGAAAGCTTCTTTCCAGTTTTTCTCTGAGGATATTTTCTTTTTAACCATAGCCATCTATGGGTTTCCAAATATCACTTTGCAAATTCCACAAGAACAGGCTTAGCGAACGGCTTCTTGAGGGGAAAGCTGTAACTTTGTGAGATGAATTAAGAGAACACTAAGTAGTTTCTCAGAAGGCTTCTTTCCAGATTTCATCTGAGGATATGTCCTTTTTCACCGTAGAACTCTATGGGCATCGAAGTATCACTTTGCAAATTCCACAAGAACAGGCTTAGCGAAAGGCTTCTTGAGAGGAAAGTTGAAACTCTGTGAGATGATTTCACAGAACACAAAGAAGTTTCTCAGAAAACTTCTTTCTCTTTGTTATCGCAGGATATTTCCTTTGACCCAATAGTCTTCAAAAGGAACCGAAATATCAGTTCTCAGATTCCACAGAAATAAGGCTAGCAAACAGATCCACGAAATACAGATGTAATTCTGTGAGTGGAAGTCACACATCACAAAGCAGTTTCTCAGAAAGCTTCTAAAATATTTTTCTCAGAGGATATTTTCTTTCACACCATAGCCCTCTATGGGCTTCGAAATATCTCCTTGCATATTCCACAAGAGCAGGTTTCCGAACGGCTTCTTGAGAGGAAAGCTGTAATTCTGTCAGATGATTTCACAGAACACAAAAAAGTTTCTCAGAAAAGTTCTTCCTCTCTGTTATCGGAGGATATTTCCTTTTTCCATATAATCTTCAAAGGTATCGTAAATATCAGTTCTGAGATTCCACAGAAACAAGGCTAGGAAAAAGATCCACAGCATACGGATGTATTTCTCTGAGTGTATCACACATCACAAAGCAGTTTCTCAGAAAGCTTCTTTCCAGTTTTTCTCTGTGGATATTTTCTTTTTCACC
>NW_012101805.1:62253-63190 GCF_000951045.1 Mandrillus leucophaeus
GGAGGATATTTCCTTTGGCCCTATAGTCTTCAAAGGGATCCGAAATATCAGTTCTCAGATTCCCAGGAAGAAGGCTAGCAAAGAGATCCACGAAATACAGATGTAACTATATGAGTGGAAGTCACACATCACAAAGCAGTTTCTCAGAAAGTTTCTTTCCAGTTTTTCTCTGAGGATGTTTTCTTTCTCACCATAGCCCTCTTGGGGCTGTCAAATATCACTTTGCAAATTCCACAAGAACAGGCTTATTAAAAGTCTTCTTGTGGAGAAAGCTGTAACTATTTGGGATGATTTCACAAAACACAAAGAAGTTTCTCAGAAAGCTTCTTTCTCTTTGTTATCGGAGGATATTTCCTTTGCCCTATAGATTTCAAAGGGATCCCATATAAAGTTCTCAGATTAAACAGAAATAAGGCTAGCAAACACATCCACCGAATACAGATGTAATTCTGTGAGTGGAAGTCACACATCACAAAGCAGTTTCTCAGAAAGATTCTTTCCAGTTTTTCTCAGAGGATATTTTCTTTTTCACGATAGCCCTCTAAGGGCTTCCAAATATCACTTTGAAAATTCCACAAGTACAGGCTTAGCGAACGGTTTCTTGAGGAGAAAGCTGTAACTCTGTGAGATGAATTAACAGAACACTAAGCAGTTTCTCAGAAAGCCTCTTTCCAGATTTCATCTGAGGATATTTCCTTTTTCACCGTAGCTCTCTATGGCCATCGAAATATCACTTTGTAAATTACACAAGAACAGGCTTATTAAAAGTCTTCTTGTGGGGAAAGCTGTGATTATGTGGGATGATTTCACAGAACACAAAGAAGTTTCTCAGAAAGCTTCTTTCTCTTTGATATCTGAGGATATTTCCTTTTCCCTATTGATTTCAAAGGGATCCCAAATAAAAGTGCTCAGATTAAACAGAAATAAGGCTAGCAAA
>NW_012101805.1:63373-63722 GCF_000951045.1 Mandrillus leucophaeus
AATTAACAGAACACTAAGCAGTTTCTCAGAAAGCTTCTTTCCAGATTTCATCTGAGGATATTACCTTTTTCACCGTAGCCATCTATGGCCATCGAAATATCACTTTGCAAATTACACAGGAACAGGCTTATTAAAAGTCTTCTTGTGGGGAAAGCTGTAACTATGTGGGATGATTTCACAGAACACAAAGAAGTTTCTCAGAAAGCTTCTTTCTCTTTGATATCGGAGGATATTTCCTTTGCCCTATAGATTTAAAAGGGATCCCAAATAAAAGTGCTCAGATTAAACAGAAATAAGGCTAGCAAACACATCCACCGAATACACATGTAACTCTGTGAGTGGAAGTCAC
>NW_012101805.1:64935-65981 GCF_000951045.1 Mandrillus leucophaeus
AAGCAGTTTCTCAGAAAGCTTCTTTCCAGATTTCATCTGAGGATATTTCCTTTTACACCGTAGCTCTCTATGGGCATCGAAATATCACTTTGCAAATTCCACAAGAACAAGCTTAGCGAAACGCTTGTTGAGGGGATAGCTGTAACTCTGTGAGATGATTTCACAGAACACAAAGAAGTTTCTCAGAAAACTTCTTTCTCTTTGTTATCGGAGGATATTTCATTTGGCCCTATAGTTTTCAAAGGCAGCCCAAATATCAGTTCTCTGATTCCACAGAAAGTAGGCTAGCAAACAGATCCATGAAATACAAATGTAACTCTGTAAGTGGAAGTCACACATCACAAAGCATTTTCTCAGAAAGCTTCTTTCCAGTTTTTCTCTCAGGATATTTTCTTTTTCACTATAGCCCTCTATGGGCTTCCAAATATCACTTTACAAACTTCACAAGAACAGGCTTAGCTAACGGCTTCTTGAGGGGAAAACTGTAACGCTGTGAAATCAATTAACAGAGCACTAAGCAGTTTCTCAGAAAGTTTCTCTCCAGATTTCATCTGAGGATATTTCCCTTTCACCGTAGCCTTCCATGGTCATCGAAATATCACTTTGTAAATTCCACAAGAATAGGCTTAGCGAAAGACTTCTCGAGGGGAAAGCTGTAACTCTGTGGGATGATTTCACAGAACACAAAGAAGTTTCTCAAAAAGTTTCTTTCTCTTTGTTTTCGGAGGATATTTCCTTTGGCCGTATAGTCATCAAAGGCATCCGAAACATCAGTTCTCAGATTCCACAGAAAGAAGGCAAGCAAACAGATCCACGAAATACAGATGTAACTCTGTGAGTGGAAGTCACACATCACAAAACAGTTTCTTAGAAAGCTTCTTTCCAGTTTTTCTCTGAGGATATTTTCTTTTACACCATAGCCCTCTATGGGCTTCCAAATATCACTTTGCAAATTCCACAAGAACACGCTAAGCGAACGGCTTCCTGATTGAAAAGCTGTAACTCTCCGAGATGAATTAACAGAACACTAAGCAGTTTCTCAGAAA
>NW_012101806.1:0-406 GCF_000951045.1 Mandrillus leucophaeus
TGGGGATGGGTCTCTCAGTGGCCAGCTGTGACCCCAGCCTCTTCTCCTTTGCAGATGACCTACTGAACTCAGTATTTCCCTCTTGCAGGGGAAGTTTCCAGATGTCAGCCTTGTTGTGGGAATTACAAGACATATGAACCCCAGGGCTCCTTTAGTCTCTCCTCAGCCAGAGTCCACATAATTCCCCCCATGTTTTGTGGGTGAAGAGGCCCTTCAGAACCCTAAGTCCTCCCAGTTTATACTCGTTGTGCTCTGTCATTCTAGTCAGAATCTGGAAGGATGCCACCATACATGGAGGGGGACATGAGGGTTTCCCCTCTAACATTCTATAGATATGATTTGTTTATTCTGTCTACTGTGAGCACCTGACTCTGAGTAGAATTGAGGCCCAGGGATTGTCATCTGC
>NW_012101806.1:456-871 GCF_000951045.1 Mandrillus leucophaeus
CAGCACTGGCCGTGGTTGGTAGCAGGGGGCCCCTGCCCTTCTTTGAAGAACATGGAGAAATGGAATCCATCCAACAGCTCCTGCTTGATCTGCAGTGTGAAGCTCTGCAAAGAGAGTGAGCCAGGCGAAGAGGTGTCAGTGGCCTGCCTGGCTGACCGCATAGTGGGACACCCCATTAGAACTCCTCCCTGGCGCCCCCTTCCCCAACAGGATTTGGCACACAGGAGCATCTGCGTAGACCTCCAGCCAGAGGAGCTTGAGGTCTCCGGCGGATGACAGCTTGAGGTCTTGGAATTCAGATCTGAGCAGACAAACTATGTCCTCGAAACTCACCTTCCCATCCTGAAGGCATGGCCTGGGCTGTGAAGGTGACATTCTGACCAGGCTCCAAACCCCCAACAACCTACCTGCTCCT
>NW_012101806.1:921-1285 GCF_000951045.1 Mandrillus leucophaeus
GTGTCAGTGGCCTGCCTGGCTGACCCCATAGTGGGATACCCCATTAGAACTCCTCCCTGGTGCCCCCTTCCCCAACAGGATTTGGCACACAGGAGCATCTGCGTAGACCTCCAGCCAGAGGAGTTTGAGGTCTCCGGCAGATGACAGCTTGAGGTCTTGGGATTCAGATCTGAGCAGACAAACTATGTCCTCGACACTCACCTTCCCATCCTGAAGGCATGGTCTGGGCTGTGAACCTGACATACTGACCAGCCTCCCAACCCCTGACAACCTACCTGCTCCTATCCAGGGAGGGCCCCTCTTCTCCTGTTTCCCCCAAACACATGGGGAGGGACTCAGTACTGCCCTGATGGACACAGCTGAG
>NW_012101806.1:1423-1741 GCF_000951045.1 Mandrillus leucophaeus
TGGATATCAGGGTACCAGCCTGGTCAGGCTTTAGTGAAGTCTCCTGTCCCATTCACTGAGCTTTTACAGTGCTGTCCTTTCCTTGGAGGACGGCTCAACTTTAGGAGCATGGGTAGACCTCCATTCAAAGCCCACCTCCCACTTGTAGCTTGGTGATCGTGAGGAAGTCATAGAACATCCCTGTGCCTGTTTTCTCCTCTGAGAAATGGCATTAGTGAGAATTGCTTCCGTTTTTAATCACAGAAAATAAAGCGTGTAGAGAAGTTAACTTGGTGCCATTGGGCAGAGAGTGAGAGCCCAGCAAATCAGAGAGATCAG
>NW_012101806.1:1876-2635 GCF_000951045.1 Mandrillus leucophaeus
TCCTCCATATCTGACATGGTCCCAGGGCCCCCTCTCCCTGTGTTTCCTCTCTGCCCTGCTTTCTTCCTGGCTGCCCTCCCAGGACTCATTTTTGGCCCTGGTCAGGAGGAGTCTTGAGATAACTATAGGCCTATTAAGTTATCTCACAGTTACCTGTGAGGTTCAACCCGCCGTTTGTTGAGACCTCTGAGCTTAGTCAGAGCCCTTCTCCTGCTGGGACCTGAGAGAGGGCTGGAGGGAGCTGACAGTGCAATGGCAGTTTTTCCTGGGGCTGCTGCTCCAGGACCCACTGGCAGGTATCTGCCAAATTTGAGCTTTCTTTTGGGTCTCTGGAGTTCTGAGGTGTGACTTTCCCTCAGAAGACAGGTGGAGCCCCTGGCGGGTGCCTTAGCCTCAGCAATGGGTCCCCCTGAGCTGGGAGCTGTTCTCCACCCTCAGTGTGCTAGGACACCTCACACCTGGTCCCGTGCATTCTGGCTTCTGAAGCCCACAGAGAGGGTCTGTAGAAATTACTAGATACGAAAGGGCTACAAATAAGTCATAGGAAGTGTATTTACATAACTCAGTGGTTTTCAGCCATTACATTTACTTCAGCAAAAGAGACATTTAAAAATGTGAATACCATGTGTCACCCTGCGGAGATTTGGGTTTATTTGATGGGGCGGAAGACAGGCATCTTTGGTTTTTTGTTTGTTTGTTTGTTTGATTGTAACAGGATCTTGTGCTGTGGTCCAGGTTGTAGCAGCACAGTGGCATGAT
>NW_012101806.1:8500-14441 GCF_000951045.1 Mandrillus leucophaeus
TTTTTAATCACAGAAAATAAAGCGTGTAGAGAAGTTAACTTGGTGCCATTGGGCAGAGAGTGAGAGCCCAGCAAATCAGAGAGATCAGCTTGCCCACAGCAGTGGTGACGACTGCGGAGAGTGGGTGAGGCTGGGGCAGGAAGCAGGCCAGCCTGCCAGAGCCCAGGAACAGGTGAGGGGCAAGAGTGAGCTCCTCACCCTGAATTCTCAGGGGACACAGGCATGCAGGAGCTGTGGGGAGCACAATCATCAGACCTGCCCTCGTTCCCCTGGCTTCCTCCATATCTGACATGGTCCCAGGGCCCCCTCTCCCTGTGTTTCCTCTCTGCCCTGCTTTCTTCCTGGCTGCCCTCCCAGGACTCATTTTTGGTCCTGGTCAGGAGGAGTCTTGAGATAACTATAGGCCTATTAATAACTCCTGTGAGGTTCAACCCGCCGTTTGTTGAGACCTCTGAGCTTAGTCAGAGCCCTCCTCCTGCTGGGACCTGAGAGAGGGCTGGAGGGAGCTGACAGTGCAATGGCAGTTTTTCCTGGGGCTGCCGCTCCAGGACCCACTGGCAGGTATCTGCCAAATTTGAGCTTTCTTTTGGGTCTCTGGAGTTCTGAGGTGTGACTTTCCCTCTGAAGACAGGTGGAGCCCCTGGTGGGTGCCTTAGCCTCAGCAATGGGTCCCCCTGAGCTGGGAGCTCTTCTCCACCCTCAGTGTGCTAGGACACCTCACACCTGGTCCCGTGCATTCTGGCTTCTGAAGCCCACAGAGAGGGTCTGTAGAAATTGCTAGATACGAAAGGGCTACAAATAAGTCACAGGAAGTGTATTTACATAACTCAGTGGTTTTCAGCCATTACATTTACTTCAGCAAAAGAGATATTTAAAAATGTGAATACCCTGTGTCACCCTGCGGAGATTTGGGTTTATTTGATGGGGCAGAAGACAGGCATCTTTGGTTTTTTGTTTGTTTGTTTGTTTGATTGTAACAGGATCTTGTGCTGTGGTCCAGGTTGTAGCAGCACAGTGGCATGATCATGGGCACTGCAACCTTGACCTCCCAGGCTCAAGGAATCCTCCCTTCTCAGTCTCCCAAATGGGTGCGACTATGGACCTGCACCACCATGCCATGCTAATTTTTGTGTTTTGTAGAGACAGGGTCTCACTATTCCACCCAGGCTATTCTTAAAGTCCTAACCTCAATCTGTACTCCTGCCTCTGCCTCCCACAATGCTGAGTTTACAGACATGAGCTACTGTGCCTGGTCCTGTATCTTTTAAGAGCTTCCCTAGTGCTTTGAATAGGCACCCAAGCAAAGAAGGCTTTGCTTGCAGAGGCTTGTGGAACCCTGTTGAGGCTGCATCTTCTTCACAGCCGTCAGATTGTTCCCTGAAGTGTCTGCTTAGCAGTGCACAGGCTGTTTACATTGAGGGCTTTGGGGAGCTGTTGGGTTTGGGGGTTGGCTGGGGCGTGAGTGTTGGCTGTGGGATCTGTCACAACCTGGTCCTATGGGACACCCAGTCTAGGATCCTTCTTCCCAGACCACCATCCTGCCTCTCACCACTCCTATGACAGGAGGCCAAATATCATGCTTCCCTGGACAGAGGCATCCAGGTGCAGGACCGAAGTGGGGTGACTCGCATCAGGAGGGGTACAGCTGCTTGCTGGAAGGGTGTTGGGAAGTGTTGGTCCACCAGCTGTCACGTCCTCCTGTTCCTGCTGAATCCCAGCGATCCTCACTTGGTGTCTGGGTTTCAGAAGGGTGTGGCCCTGGGTTCTTGGCTGGCTGAGCTGGTGCTTTTGCAGCCTCTGGGGCTCTTGTATGTGAGGCCTGACCTGAGTTTCTTCAGGAAACTTTTGCCCCTGAGGCTGCCTCCTGCTTAAGAGCAGAGCCTTTGTGTGGAGATCTGGCTGGCCTCCCTAGCGCCCAGCCTGTCCTGTACTGTTATGTCTGGGTTTGAGGCTGTGTGCAGGGGTCTCTTCACATAGGGGAGGCAAGGCCAGTCGTGTGGGTCAGAGTGAAGCATGGCGATCCCAGCTGGCTGTGCCCAGCCTTTGACTGGAGGAGTCTGAGAATGACCAGGCCTGGGGAGCTGCCCTTCCTGGGAAACAGCATGTCCCCTCCCCTACTGTAGAGTTTCTGGATGTGACCCAGAGTGTGCTGGGCCTCTGTAGGATGTGCTGGGTGTAGCCATGTGATTCAGGGTGGGAGGTGCATGGGATCATCTGCTCTGAGCCAGGTAAGGCCTGGACAGGACTGGGGCAGCCCTCGAAGAAGCCAAGTCTGATGGGAGAATAAGCATGGGTAGAGAGGGGACACGGTCACCAGGGCTGTGTGTCACCTGTTCTTGCTGCTTGGTCTGCCCTGGGAGTGAGAACAGAGGTGAAGGCTGCTGCGGACCCTCTTTGGCTTCCTGCAAGCAGGTGTTCACGTGGGGAGCAAGGCGGTTGGGGGAAAAACTGGTCTCTGAGGTGTTGAGTGGTTTTTTTATGTCATTGTCCTTTTTCTGTCTGCTGTCCCCAACAGCTGTGCTGTACCAGCCCATTGACCAAGTAAGTCACTCAGAGCATCCTGGTCCTACGCACCAGTGTTAAGGCCCCTGAAGGGCCAGAGAGGGCTTAGAAGTTTCTCAGAAGACTGAGCCTGGTGTGGGAGGGCACCAGAGTCACTGAGAACAGACCATTTGAAAAGTCAGGCAGAGGGATCCTGGGCCCTGAGTGTGCCTCCCTGGCCTGTGGTAACCATGCCAACAGGGCCAGGGCCTCAATGGAGCTTAGCTACTGAGCTTGGCATTAGGCCAATTGCTCTCTTGGTGGAGGCAGGAACGTCCTGCTTCCCCAACCCCTGTCTTTTGGTCTCCAGGATCCTTGGAGCAGCTGCAGGGTGGGTAGAGGGGTGTCTCTCCCGGCTGTTTGGTGAGATGAGCCTCCACCTGGCTGCCTCTGCCAGGAGAAAAGAGTAAAGACTGAAGCAGGGAGAAAAGCCAGCTGGGGCCCTTTTAGAGTCAACCCTGCTGCTCCGATTCTAATTTTCAGTTCAGATTTTGCAGGCATGAGTGTGGGTCCCTGAGGGCCTGCCCTTTGAATTCTTTCGGTAAGGACTGAGCATTCCCCAGGGGCTTCTCACCGATCCCTGGAAACACATCCCTCAATTCACCAGCTCATCCCTTTCCAGGACCTGCTGAAGCACACACCTGTGGACCACCCAGACTGCCTGCTGCTACAGGATGCCCTCCGCATCTCCCAGGACTTCTGTCTGGCATCAGTGAGGACATTGATCCCACTGGACTGCAGTCACAATGGACTCCCAAGGGGCAGGTAAGCTCAGGGCCCAGCAAGGCCTCACACTCAGGTTGAGGAGCCCAGGGTGGACCAGATCCTCCAATGATACAGGCATCACTCTGTGCCCCTTGTCTCTGCAACCCTGATACCCCATTCCCAGCCAAGGAGACGTCTTCAGTCCTTGGTCACCCTGATTTGATTCCCTGTGGCATTCTGGGCCCTAGGCTGAGAGCTTTAAGCCCAGTGTCTCAATAATCCTCCTAAGAATCCAGTGAGCCAGGAGAGGACACAGGCCCGGAGAATCTCTCCAGGTCTGCCACAGAGTCTTTGAGCTGTGTCAGAGCTGGATTCCTTACCTGGTTCTGGCTGTCTGGAGGTGCCAGACATTGTCCCCTGCACCAGGGAAGTCGGACTGTGAATACCTCATTCTTGAATGCAGACATCTGCCTCTGGCCAGTGTGATGCCATCAGGGTGACCTGGGTGGCTAAGGGAGCAGGACATCTCAGCCACTTTAGATCAGCCTTCATGAGCAAGAGCCAGGAAGGGAGCCCCACAGAGGGAAAGGCTGGTACTAGAGGTGGCCAAGGCCATCCAGGTTGCTGGAACATTCCACATGGACTCCTGGATGTCAAACAGCAGTTTCCCTAGGGACCCTTCTTGATGCAAGGGTGGGGGTTAGCCCAGTGAGGGGAAGCAACACTCAGCATTAGAGGCACAATTCACCCCTGTGTGTCGGCAGCCTGGCCCAGATCAAAGGCTGCATGACTGATAGAGGTTGTTAAGTGGCCCTTAGGAGTGAAGACTGCCTGGGTTCATGCTCATTTGTTACATTTGCGAGCGTGGGGCAGGTCTGGAGAGTGTCTGATGGTGCATAAGGAGCTGTTTCTGTGCAGTTGTTGGTTCTGGTTTGCAAAACCATGGAATGCCAGTAGTTGTTTTGGTCTGGGGATATCTGAAAAATCTCTGGAAGACTTCGAGTAGCATCGGTTGTAGGTCATCTTAACTGTACACTTTCAATACACACACCTACATATTGCAGTTTACGTAGGTCACACAGTGTGTCATGGAGACAGGAAAGACTGGGACAGATGGTCACTGGCCCATGGGAGCCCCCCTAACTCTGAGGGTGGCTGAGGGGAAACTCTGGAAATCCTCATGGAGTAGAAACCATCCAGAGCCCAGGTGAGCGGCATCTGTAGACCCCAGGACACTTCAGCATCCCGGCAAAAGGCAGCCTGGGGTCTCCCATTCCCTGGGTGTATTTTTTTTTAATGTATCTATCATATATGAATTTGGGTTTGGTATTTGGCTCCCTCATTGTGTCTGTTCTGTATTTTTGTGTTAATGCGAATACCATATTGTTTGGATCACTATAGCTCTTCTATGTCATTTTTAATCAGGGAGCATAATACATCCATGTACTTTGTATTTCCCAGTGCTGAGATTGCTGGATGACATAGTAGTTGTATTTTTTCATTTGAGGAGGAACTGCTGACTATTGCTCATAGTGTGTACACCAATTTACATTCCCACCAGTAGTGTCAAAGAGTTTCCCTCTCTGCAAATCTACACTGTTGATTGCCGTTTCAAAATTCTGTTTTTGTTTTTGGCAACATACATCTTATGTGGATGGGGACACTCTCTTAGTGTGGCTTTGCTTTAAATTTTTTTGATGATTAGTGATGTGGACAAGCTTTTCCTTTACCTGTTAGTTCATTTCCTGCCTTCTTTTCAGCAATTTCTATAGGTTCTTTGCCCAAGTTTTGTTGGATTATTTGGTTTTTGTATTTTCTTACTCTGTATTAGTTTCTGGTATATGTCAGATGAATACCTTCAGCGATATAATTCCTTATACTCACTGCCTTGCAGCATCCTCTGCTCATTCTCTCTTCTGCTCAATGACCACTGCCTGTGACCCATTCTTCTCCCTCCCCAGGGCAGGGCCCCGACCTCCTGCCTCCCATGTTTCCTTATACTCATGGAGGCCTGGCCCAGTGCGGGGCCAGCCACATGGCACAATGTCCAGACAGGCCAGTTGGCATGGAAAATGGCATCTGGGGTCTCTGAGTTGATTATTGAATGCAGACTCACCCCGCTCACAACCAGTCAGCACCACTGCCACCCAAGCAAACCACCCGGGAGCCTGGAAGTTGCTCTGCCCACCTGTTGCCATGGGCACAGACACATACCACAGGGAGGACTGACAACAGACCCAGGCCGTCTGCCCCTGGTGCCCAAGGATGACATTCAGGGACCTGAGGATCACTCCAGCCCACCCACCACAACCTGTGTCCTTGTAGGCTCCCACAGGGCCTGAGGACAGACTAATCCCTCCCAAAGAACCCCCACCCCACAAGTGCCCAAGTACTCCATCCAGGGACCTGGGGATAGACCTGCCCTTCCTGCCAATTCTGGCACATGCTTGTACCAGCAGGGGTCCTAACAACAGGCCAGACCACCTGCTGCCAGCATCCAAGCCTGCCATCTTGGAGCCTGGGATCACCCTGCTCTACCCATGAGCACCATCGGGGGCCCCAGGGCAGGTTCATCCCACCTGGCATATGTATGCATGAACTAGAAATGTGTTTGCCTGCCGGGTGCAGTGGCTCATGCCTATAATCCCAGCACTTTGGGAGGCCAAGGCGGGTGGATCACCTGAGGTCACGAGTT
>NW_012101806.1:14701-19008 GCF_000951045.1 Mandrillus leucophaeus
GATACTTTCAACAACTCAGAGACATGGGGAAGCAGTTGATACGACACAACATGGCAGATCCAGCTGACAGATGTGATGGCAGTTCTGCTATAAAATCAGTCTTGGTTTGACATTAAGGTTTGTCACAGCTCTTGAAATTTTGTCAGTGAGGTTGAAGGTGTCTCAGAAAGTCCACTGACCCTTGTATTGCATATGCATGAATAAAGTTACAAAAGTTTTTTTATCTTTCTGTAGAAATAAATGTGAACTTGGGTTAACTTTCTGAGTTGGTTCCCTTGGAAACCTGGAAAAGGCGGAATGTCATCTGTGTTGGGTTACCAGACTACATATAAAAATGGCCCATAGTTGGTCATCATTATCTGAATTGGGAGAGCTATGAATGAATTGTAAACAATGGGGGCGTCTAGAGTTAGAGAAGAGTAATTGCAATTTTTGAAGTCTGCCATCAGTTGGTTTTGCTATTGTTAGAAATGTTTTGGAGTCTATGGTCAACTTTTTGGTGGCTTACTTTGGAGAAAAAATCAAGAGGTAAACCATACTTTGGGTTTCCCTGAGTGCAGTGGTGTTTGTAACTAGGCATGTCCATTGCTGGGACTCTTGAAAACTTTGACCATGGGACTGTTAAAAGAAATCTCAGTTCCTTTTTGAGACACAGGCTTCTAAGCCGGGTAGCCCTGTGCCCTCCCACGTGACCTTGTTCCTTTGCACCTGAGGTGTCACTTGGGGAGCAGAATCCAGAGAGTAGCCCCTGGACTGAAGTGTGGACAGCTGTGAGGACTCCTGCTAAAGACACAGGCATGATACCAGTCTGCTGGCACACGGTGTTTCGTGTCTTGTATCCTTCTACATGATACCAGTGGCACTATTGGCTTCATAGGGACGATTTTAGTCATGTCAATGTTAGATGTATAATTGAGCTAAGGCCAACCAAAGGCATGGTGGGCATGTCAACATCACTAATCATCAGAGAAACACAAACCAAAATCACAATGAGATATCATCTCACCCCAGTTAAAATAGGACTTTGTCAAAAAGACAGGCAATATTGAATGCTGGTGAGGATGTGGAGAGAGGGGAACCCTCAAACACTGTTGGTGGGCATGTAAACCCCTGACCTCAAATGATCTGCTGAACTCCTCAGCCTCCCACAGTGCTGCTGAGATTACAGACGTGAGCCACCATGCCTGGCTACAAATGGTATTGTTTTATATGCGACGGTTCGTTTCAAGTACATTGAATACAGTTCCCTTCTGCCTGTTTGTGTTGTATCACAAAACCCATAATGAAACTCTAAGACCAGAGCATTTGTGAGCCACTCCTTGATTTTGAATGGGGCATGGATGGACTCAACCTCTTTTAATTGCTCCAATGAATCCCATGAGATTTTTTAAAAACTTTCACTTTAGATTCAAGGGGTACATGTGCAGGTTTGTTACATGGGTATATTGTGCAATGCTAAGGTTTGGGGTATGAATGATCCCCAGAACCCAGATAGGACCCAATATGTAGGTTTTCAGCATTTGTCCCTCTCCCTCTCTCCCCTCTGTGGTTGTCCCCAGTGTCTATTGTTCCATCTTGATGTCCATGTGTACCCAGTGCTTAGCTTCCACTTGTAAGTGAGAACATGTGGTATTTGGTTTTCTGTTTCTGCTTAATGTGCTTTAGATATGACCTCCAGCTGTATCCATGATACTGCAATGGACATAATTTCATTCATTTTTATGGCTGAGTGGTATCCCACAGTGTATATGTACCACATTTTCTTTATCCAATCCACTGTTAATGAGCATCTAGGTTGATTCCATGTCTTTGCTCTTGTGAATAGTGCTGTGATGAACATACAAGTGAAGTGACTTTTTTTTTTTTTTTAGAATGATGTATCTGCCTTTGCAGATATACCCAGTCATGGGATTGCTGTGTTGAATGGTAGTTCTTTTCTAAGTTCTTTGAAAAATCTTCAAACTGCTTCCCACCATGGCTGAACGAATTTACAATCACACCAACAGTGTATAAGTGGTGGTGCATGCCTCTAATCCCAGCTACTCAGGAACGCTGAGGCAGAAGAATCACTTGAACCCCAGAGGCAGAGGTTGTGGAGAGCCGAGATCAACCCATTACACTCCAGTCTGGGCAATAAGAGTGAAACTCCATCTCAAAAAAAAAAAAAAAAAAAAAAAAGAATTCACAAAGCTCAATAATAAAACATGGGGAAAAAAATTGAACAGACTTAAGAAGATACAGATGGCAAACACACACATGAAAAGATGTTCAACATCATTAGTCATTAGGGAAATGCCAAATTAAAGCCACAGAGATACTGCTACACACCCAGAAGAATGGCTAATGTTTAAAAAACTGACGATGCTACATGCTGTTGAAGATGTAAAGCAACAGGAACTCCCAAACACTGCTGATGGGGATGTAAAACTGCAGCACCACTTTGGAAAACAGTTTGATGGTTTCTTAAAACATTAAAAATACATCTACCTTATGATCCCCGCATTCCACTCCTAGGTATTTATCCAAGAGAAAAGGAAATATATGTCCATGTAAAAACTTATGCATTAATTTTCATAGCAGTTTATTTGTAATAGCCAAAAACTGGAAACAACTCAAACGTCCATCAGCAGATGAATGGATAAATTGTGACACACCGTCCAGTGGAGTACTCGGCAATAAAAAGGAACTACTGGTACACGTGAGTAAGTCTCAAAATCATTATGCTAAGTGAAAAGTCATATAGAAAAGAGTACATCTGGCCAGGTACAGTGGCTCACGCCTGTAATCCCAACACTTTGGGAGGCCGAGGCGGGCGGATCATAAGGTCAGAAATTCAAGATGAACCTGGCCAACATGGTGAAACCCCATCTGTACTAAAAATACAAAAATTAGCTGGGCATGGTGGCATGCGCCTGTAGTCCCAGGTACCTAGGAGGCTGAAGCATGAGAAGAGCTTGAATCTGAGAGGTGGAGGTTGCAGTGAGCTGAGACTCCACTCCAGTGTGGGTGACAGAGTGAGACCCCACCTCACACACACACACACACAAAGTATACTTTATATGATTTTATATATTTCAAAACCTATAAAATACAAACCATGGAAACAGAAAGCAGATCAATTGTTGCTTTTGGATGGTGGCGGGCAGGGAGAAGCAGGAGGGAGGGATTACCAAGAGGCATGAGGAAACTTTGGGGTGACAGGTACATTTACTACCTTGATTGTGATAGTGGCTTCATGGATGTGTATATGTGGCAGAATGTATCATATTGCACACTTAAATCCAGTAAATGCTTGGAATGTCCACTTCATTGTGTTTCAACTATACCTCAATGAAGGGTTATTGTAAAAACTAAAATATTATTTTTAAAAAACAGGCTGGGCACGGGGGCTCACACCTGTAATCCCAGCACTTTGGGAAGCTGAGGTGGGTGGATCACAAAAAAGATAAAATAAATAAAGGCTACAAATAAACAGTCAGATGAAGAGATAATATAAGGTGAAGACTGGAAGACTCCCAAGTACGGAAGTTTTTGTCCTGGTAGAGTTGGACACGTGAATGAGTTGGGTTTTTTTGTTGTTGCCCAGGCTGGAGTTCAGTGGCTCTATCTGAGCTCACTGCAGCCTCTGCCTCCCATGCTCAAGTGATCGTCCCCCTCAGCCTCCCAAGTTGCTGGGACCACAGGCATGTGCCACCACGCCCAGGTAATTTTTTTTTATTTTTGTAGAGATGGGGTCTGTCTATCTTGCCCAGGCCAGTAGTGAACTCCTGGGCTCAAGCCATCCACCTGCCTTGCCCTCCTGAAGTGCTGGGATTATAGGTAGGGGCCACTGTGCCTGGCCGTGGATGAGTTCTTATTCACCTTCCTGTCAGCCTCCACATGAAGCTCCCCAAACCCTGCCCCCTTTGGCCTTTTAAAAAACATAATTTAAAAATTAAAGACAGGGTCTCACTATGTTGCCTACGCTGGTCTTAAACTCCTGGTCTCAAGTGATCCACCCACCTCGTCCTCCCATAGTGCTGGGATTACAAGATTAGAGATGCCAGCTGTCAGGTGGCTAGGTAGATTCAGTGTAAAGTCCTACAAGATGCATTTTAGTAAAAACAGCCACCTGACAGCTGGCATCCATCCATTCAGTGAAGATTGTTGGGCACTGTGGATACTGTGGAGGAGGCAGCAGTAGCAGCCGGCCTGCAGAGTGAGGTGCAGTGCCAGAGGGCTTCAGGAGGAGGTGGCATTGTGATTGGTGTCTGAGGAGTGCCTCCATGATAATGGAGTCAGTGCAAAGTCCCAAAGACCCGGAAGGA
>NW_012101806.1:19819-21515 GCF_000951045.1 Mandrillus leucophaeus
GTGGGATAGTGTCGGGACTGGGGCATGGACAGTCTTCCTCCACCCCCAACCCCTCCTTGGAGCTTTGAGACACTGCAGATAATTAGCAGGTGATGTGATAAATACTACCTGTGGAGGGTGCCTTGGGCAGGGAGGACAGGGCGCATAGGAGGGTCACCCTTTGGGCCCCTGCTCTGAGCTGCTCATCAGGAAAGGAGAGAAACTACTACAGGCCCGGTGTTGGAGCCTGGTGAGACCCTGTGAGGCCACGAAAGTAGCAGGTGCCTCCTACAGTCTGCGCGTGGCCATCTCAGGGAATCCACCCAGCAACTGTTCTAGTTATCCCTGTTCTTCAGGTAGGAGACTGAGGCCAGGAAAGGAAAGATTACCAAGATTACCCACACTTTCAGTGGCTGGGGTTGAGTTTGAACCCAGGGACTCTAGGACCCATGCCTCTGCCATCCTGCCTCTGAGTTTGGGAGTTGGACTTGGTCCATCAAGTGCCAGGCCAGCACTGCTGCTGAGTGCTCCCAGGCATGCACAAGCTGACAGTTCTGAAGGGCCCAAGCACTCGGCCATGCTCCAGCCTGTGTCCTCACATCAAAGGTGGGTGCTAGAATAACAAATGCTGCAAATGGCACTGGGGGTGTTGGCCAGGCTCTGGGGGCACAGGAGCTCTGCCCATGCCCACAGTTGGCCTGTGCTGACCTCCCTCCATCACAACTGAGTGGCACCAGCCCTTTCATTGAGCTGAAGTCTTCCTTCCATCCCTTCAGTGTGGTCTTTGTGGCTCAGAGAGGCTGTGGCCAGGTACAGGATCTGGGGTGGCCCCTGCTTCTCTGCTCTGTGGCCTTAGACAGTGGGCAGGATCTGAGGTCAGGCCCACCTGCAGCAGGTGTTACAAAGAGGCAAATTGGGGCTTAATGTTGGGAAGAACTTGCCAACCAACTACAGTCCCGCTGTCTTTGGAGGTAGTGAGCTTCCCACTGGGGAAGGTATGTAAGCCCACCTTTCTGGGATGATGGAAGATCAGAGACCAAACACTTGAGATTCTGTGATCCTAATATTGAGTCAAATGCTATGATGCTTGGATTTGAAGTCAGTTTCATTTAGCCAGTTTACCAAGTGTCTCCTTGGTGCGGGACACCAGGAGACACAAAATGACCTGGATAATAATGGGTTTCTGGCTCCCAGGGGTCCCTGAGATGTTGTTCTAGCAGTTCTGGAGTATGGGCCAGGCACGGCTGGCATCTGGACCCATCCGCATTGCTCGCTTATTGTCAGCCTCATGACTGCAGTTCGCGATGTCACCACCCATGCACCACCCCCCCACCCCACCCCACCACGGCCCTCACCATGGCCCACTCAGGGCATGAGGCTTTCTGGGTGATTCCTGATACTCAGTGTGGTCAGCTTCTTGGACCTGCCAGCGGGGTGGGGCTGCAATGAGACGCCAGTTGCAGGAAGTGGTTTGCACAGCCTTCCTGGTGTCGTGGGTCACTGTCTTGTCGAGTGGCTTTCATCAGGTCCCTTCCCCTCTCAGGCTGCAGGTTCCTATGCCAGGAGCTCCCTTCTTGCCCCACCAGTGCCTTGTTTTCCCAGGTACAGAGCTGGGGCAGATCCCAGCCCGTTGAAACAGACAGAGCTTTGGAGGCCATGGTGGGCCCATTTCTCAGAAGGGCCATGTGGCTGGATGCTGAGCCGGGCACTGGACTGG
>NW_012101806.1:26304-26851 GCF_000951045.1 Mandrillus leucophaeus
AGAAAGGTAGGACAAGGGGGGCCGCTGGAGTGTTTTCGTTTTCAGTGGGGGAGGGCTGTGCTCAGATTGCATGCCGATTGCCAGGGTTACAGTAGGGAGACAGCAGTGGGGCTGAGACCTGTGATTGGGAGTCTTTGGGTAAGAGTGGTGGCCCATGGGGACTGGCGGTCAGGTGAGGCTGGGAGTGAGGTATAGAGGCAGGAGCAGCTGGACAGGACCAGTGAGGATGCAAGGGCAGCTGCCCCGGGCTAGACTCTGGCTGCTCTGGCCGTTGGAGGTCTGGGGAGGCAGCTGCTTAGCTCAGGCTTGGGCACGTCCACCTGGCATGTCCGAAACAGCCAGCGGGGGTGCAGACTCGTCAGTGAGAGCATTCCTGAGCCCAGCATCCAAGAAGCAAGGGAGGTTGAGAAGGTGCTGCTACGAGGCAGGAGGAGGTAACGGGAGCCCCCAAAAGTCCAGGTGAGAGCATGGTGTGCGTGGAAAGTGCTGGGCAGTTTTGGCATCAGTGAAGTCATGGGGGGCAGTGTGAGAACAGGTGGGCTTGGGC
>NW_012101806.1:31321-36030 GCF_000951045.1 Mandrillus leucophaeus
CTCCTCAAGAAACAAGGACACAGAGAGCCAGCTCAGCCAGCCTCCACCTAGCGCCCCAATCAGCACTCCCTTCTTCCCATGACCCCTACCCTCTGCCTGCCTCCTGGAACTGGCCAAGGAGCTAATTGATACCCACCAGGGTCTTAATGAGTGAGCCAGGGTTAAGGGGTTACTGGACCCGGTCACACATTGACCAGTTTCCCAGGGCTCTCAAAGTCCAGACTGGCCTGGCCTTGAAGGTCTTAGTTCAGCAACCTCCTTTTCCAGCCTTGACACCTCAGGGCTCAGAAAGGGCCTAGGGTGGTCAAGAGGTCTGCTGAAGCCCTCACTTCCTGGAAAGGCTCCAATTCCTGGCCTTCAGGGTCAGGTGGTTCCTTCTTCCTGGCAGGTCCTCCCCAAATCCAATCCCAGCTCAGGCTGGATTCCCTATTCTGGTGTCTGCCCCTCCCCTAGGGCTCTTCCCCCTGGGGTGACCATACTATCTCATGCCCAGCCAGGTCAGGGCTCCTTGAGAGAAGAATCTGGAGGGGCCAGGATTTGATGGGAGAATGCATGATGGAATGAAAGAAGGAATTTAAGCGTGCGCCTTGCTAAGACAATTCTGGCAGGCTGCTGACCATGTGTGGACCTCGATCTGAGGGCTTAGAGGCTTAGGCCTGCCAGCCCTGTGGGGGCACCCACCCCATCTCATTGAATGGGGCAGAGCAGGTGAGGGTGTGATGGATGGATGGGCCACATCCCCCTGCTTCCACTGCCTGGGGTCCTCCATCAGCCTGTCTGCTCAGAACCCTGAAATTGGGGGTTGAGGAAGGACCTTCCTGGATCATGTGACTCCCTTCAGTCCAGGTGACCGGGATGCTTGGAGTGACAGTTCCTAGAGTCCTGCCTGTAGCCCTGCAAGTTGGGGAGAGGGCCTGTTAGGAGAGGCATCCCTGCCCCTGGGGTCATAGAGGTGATCTAGGCTCCTCAGACCTTGTGGGGCCTCAGATGCTTACATCTCCAGCCCCTCCTGGTGTGGGCATCTGGCTGCACCCCAGCTCTGTGGCCTCATCTCCCAGGGAACCTTTGGTCTAATCTGCCTCCCGCTGAAACCTGGCCACATTCAGCTCCACCAAGGCCTTCAGAGCTCAGGTCTCTCATTCAGGGTTTGAGACCCCACCGGACTCAGACCTGCAGCCATCCCAGATCACACAGTCCCAGGGATGGGACCAGGAGCCAGCCTGTGTCCCACCTGCAGCAGTTCCTGTGCCTTTAAAGCCTCCCTCGCACTGCACTGCCTACCCCCAGGCTGCCGGGGGAGGCGGGGAGGAGAGGAGCTGGGTCACAGCGGGGAATCTTAGCTTGGTTTTGGTGTGCTGCTGGATGACGAGATCCGGAGTCCGGTGAGCCAGTGAGTGAGGGCAGCTGGCTGTGCCCCAGTGCTGTGTGACCCAGAGGAGCCACTCACCCTCTCTGAGCTGCTGGACATCATAGGTGGGGAAGCTCAGGCCAGGGGACTCCCAGGAGTCTCTGGAGGCCTGAGTTCCATTCTCAGTTCTGCCATATGCTTGCTACACTCTAGAGAAGTTCCTCTTCCTCTCGGAGCCTCAGTTTATGCACCTGTGCAGTGGGAGTGAGTTGCACTTCAGGGTGAAGGGGGCGAGACTCATGTGGGTGCATCCTGCAGAGGGATCCTACAGGTGGGGAGAGCCCTGGGTTCTTTATCCAACTGCATCTGAGCTGGGGGGGTCCTCTGTTTCTTGGCTGATAAGTGGGTTTGAGAGAGGTATGCTGGTGGCTGGAGGGCTGGGGCAGAGTTACCTGACTTATTCAAAGAAGCTCTTGAGAGAGCCGTGGCTTCTTGGAATTAAGAGGGAAGAGTGGGCCGGGTGCAGTGGTCATGCGTGTAATCTCAGCACTTTGGGAGGCCAAGGTGGGTGAATCATGAGGTCAAGAGATCAAGACCATCCTGGCCAACATGGTGAAACCTCCTCTCTACTAAAAACACAAAAATTAGCTGGGCATGGTGGTACACGCCTGTAGTCTCAGCTACTTGGGAGGCTGAGGCAGGAGAATCACCTGAACCAGGAGGTAGAGATTGCAGTGAGCCAAGATCGCACCACTACACTCCAGCCTGGGCGACTCAAAAAAAAAAAAAAAAAAAAAGAGAGAGAGAGAAGAGAAAAGTGCAGCATGAAGAAACAGTCCTGGGAGGATCTGGCAGCCTTGAGTGTGGATGGGGGGTCAGCTCTGGAGTACAGCCAGAGCTGTGATGGGGTTGGGGGACCCTGTGTCCTTGGGCCATGCTTGTCCCACTCCTGGGCTCTGTGTGTGGCTGTGGATTGGGGTAGGGCAGGGCCAGTTGTACGAGGGGTCATTGCCCAACTGCAGGTGGCGCCTGCCACCTCACAGCTCTATATATAGGGATATATATAGTTCTTTCGACAGGTTTCCAGCAGGTCGTAGTTATTAAATCTTACTGAAAGGGTGTTTTTTTCTAATTCTCAACTCTGTACTGCAAGGGTAGACAGTGTGGGAGATGGATTCCAACTCCAGGTCTGGATGGTGAGCATCCGGTCCAGGGGTGTAGACAGGCCTGGGGAAGCCCCAGAGATCTGTGCGTTCTCATACCCAGAGATAGTGACTCCATGCTGGGGGCTGGCAGGGTAAGGGGTGGGTGGGTCCTGGGCTCACCCTCACCTGAGACCTCCTGGGGCCAGCTGACCTCGGTAAATCCCTTTTGTGTAAGCTTCAGTTTCCTGCCTGTGAATGGGGTTGAGGCTGTGCTCCAGTTTCAGCCTTGTGGCCCTGGGGTTGTGGTGAAAAAGCCATCAAGCTGGGTTGAAGGATTAACAGGGAAACTTCAGACTGGCTGCCATGTCTACCTCTTCCTCATACTCCTCTCTCTGCTGCATCCTGGGAAGCTGCTCAGCTCAGCCTAGATTAGGCTCAGTTGTGTCTGTGTGTGCATGTGATTGCACGTGTGTTGGAAGTGTGTGGTACTGACACCAGAGTCAGTGTCTCTGGGTGAGTGAGGCTTGCACATTTCTGGGGACGGGAAACTCACTACCTTATATGCCCAGGGCAGGAGCTGTGGGGTCTGGAGAAGACTTCTAGGCCAGCCCCTGCAGTCTTTCCTTGGGTGACATGGCTTCTCCAGACTCACTTCCCCCTAGGTGCCCTCTCTGCATTCAGTGGGTAGAGGGCTGACTGGGACAGAATGTGACACACTTAGCATGCCAGGAAAAGCCTCCTTCATTCTGTAGGCCCTATCTCTGTTGACATGGCCTTTGATAAAGTGTCTCCCCTCCTCTCTCCCCTCTCTGGAACCCGCAGCTGCTGTCAGGCTTCTTCTGTGCCCCGTCTCAGGCAGCTCTCTGTCTCCCTACTTTCCCCAGCCCAGGGTTTTCCTTTTGGGGTGAGTTACAGGGGTCTGGCCCATCCTTTGCCCACTCAGACATTCTTCCTGCCCACCTGCTGCTGAGAATCCTGCATGTCTCATATGCTCTCAGGCAGAGAGAAAACTGCTGAGCAGGCCAGGGCAGGGGACGGAGCCCTGTGACTCTCCACTTTAGACCCCTCCCAGCTGACTGCTGTGGAATGCAGCCACTTAGCAGGGCCAAATCCCCTGAGGTTCCTGTCTGCTGTCTAGCCTTCAGGGACAGGTCATGGGGCCTTGGTTCCTGCCCCGTCATCTTCCCAGTCACCCTGATCTTCAGGGGGAGGAACAGCCAGGGAAAGGGCTTGGTCATAGCACCTCCACCCTAGGGCTATTGAGGATCTCACAGTTATGTGTCTGGTTCTGTCCAGAGCCCATTTGAGAGCAGTGGGTGACAGGACAGGCCTATGTGACCCAGGCAGGCAGCAATATTGGGCCAGCCTTCATGTCCCCTTCTGTCAGCTGGGGCAGCCTGGAAGGATGATTGTGGAGTAGGTGTTTGGTTTTGTTTTGTTTTGAGATGGAGTCTCGCTCTGTTGCACAGGCTGGAGTGCAGTGGCACAATCTTGGCTCCTTGCAACCTCTGCCCCCTGGGTTCAAGCGATTCTCCTGCCTCAGCCTCCCCAGTAGCTGGGATTACAGGCACCCGCCATCATTCCCAGATAACTTTTGTATTTTTATAGAGATGGGATTTCACCATGTTGGTCAGGCTGGTCTCGAACTCCTGACTTCAGGTGATCCGCCTGCCTTGGCCTCCCAAAGTGCTGGGATTACAGGTGTGAGCCACCGTGCCTGGCTGCAGCTCTATTTTGACAATTTTCACAGCCTCTTCCCACTTCTGGAGGTTGCCAGCCTTCCTTGGCTTGTGGCTGCCTCACTCCAGTCTCTGTCTCCATGGTCATTCTGGTTTCTCCTCTGCTCTGTGTCCTCTCCTCTATGTGTCTGTCTTACAAGGACACTGTGATCACATTTAGGACACATCTAGATTAATCCAGGATCATCTCCTCCTCTCAAAATCTTTAATGTACTTTAGGCTGGGTGTGGTGGCTCATGCCTGTAATCCCAGCATTTTGGGAGGCTAAGGCGGGTGGATTACTTGAGGTCAGAAGTTGGAGACCAGCCCGGCCAACATGGTGAAACCCCATCTCTACTAAAAATACAAAAATTAGCTGGGCATGGTGGCATATGCCTGTAGACCTAGCTACTCTGGAGACTGAGGCAGGAGAATCACTTGAACCTGGGAGGTGGAGATTGCAGTGAGCCAAGATCGTGCCACACACTCCAGCCTGGG
>NW_012101806.1:36080-39318 GCF_000951045.1 Mandrillus leucophaeus
AAAAAAAGGCCGGGCATGGTGGCTCATCCCTGTGATCCCAGCACTTTGGGAGGCCAAGGCAGGCAGATCACTTGAGGCCAGGAGTTTGAGGCCAGCCTGAACAACATGGGAAAACCTCGTTCCTACTAAACATACAAAAAAATTAGTTGCGTGTGGTGGTGAACACCTGTAGTTTCAGGAGACTGAGGCACAAGAATCACTGGAACCTGGGAGGCGGAGGTTGCAGTGAGCTGAGACCGGGCCATTGCCTGGGCAACAGAGTGAGACTGTCTCAAAGAAAAAAAAAAAAAAAAAAATCTTTACTATGCTTTTCCACTTAAGGTATTAGTCACTCTTGTGCTGTATAAGGTAATATCCACAGGTTTTGGGAATTAGGATGTGGGTGGATCTTTCTGCAGAGGGGGGGCAACATTTACATAGAGTGACCCCAACCTGTGCCCCGACCCCTCTCCAGGGTTCAACTTCTCAGCAGAGTCTGTGGCCAGGCCTGAGGGGAGGGTGAACATGTACCACCACCTTGTGGAGACGCTCAAGTTTGCCAGGGGGCAGAGGTGGAGGCTGGGGGACCCTCGCAGCCACCCGAAGCTCCAGGTGAGGTTGCTGAGGTTGCTGGGATGGAGGGCTGTCCTCCTCCCTGGCTCAGGACTTAGCATGAAAGGAGGGTCAGGCCCGGCAGGGGGAGGTTGGAGAGAGATGTATGTGGTTCTAGGCCAGGGCAGGACTGAAAGGGATCCCGGGGTGACAGGTACAGGGGTCAGATGCAGGAGTGGCACCATATCTCAAAGGACCTGGAGAGCGGGTGGAGTCTAGACCTAGCCTGGGCTTGAGGGAGGCCTGGCCACAAGGTAGAAGACAGACTGGAGGTGGCCCCCATGGGGGCTGAGCTTGTCCTGCCCTTGGTTCTATGGATCCCGCTTGGCCCCTCACTGACCCTGCCACCTGCCCACCCACCCCAGAATGTCTCCTGGGACCTGCTGGGGGAGCCCTGGCCCAGCTCATCCGCCAACAGATCGATGGCTGGGGGGACCACCAGCTCAGTCACTACAGCTTGGCTGGGGCCTGGGGCCACAGGACAGGCATGTCCCCTGTGTCTGTGCTGAAGGAGGATGGCGGCACCGTGGTTGCCACCAGTACCATCAACACACTGTGCGTGGGGCTTGGGGGAAGATGGATGGCTTCACTTCCCCTCTCCTAGACCTGCACTCCCCCAGCCCCATGTCCCCTCACTTGTCTCCATGGGGCAGCACCTTGCTTTTGGCCTTTGTCTCCTCCTCTAGTTCAAAAGAGGCCCCCACCCCTGACATCTCTGGCTGGAAAGGCTGCTGCTGGGGTGGCCCCAAGCCAAGACTTATCTGGGAATGGGCAGCCTCACTCAGAAGGGTATCCTGATATGGGGGCACAGGTGGGTCTTTGGGGACCCCTCCTGGTTGGTGCCAGGGAGAGAATAGTGGCTCCAGCATGCTTTGGGGCAGCTGTAAAATGAGGGGGTCCTGAAAGGTGGGCAGGGCAGGCGGTGTCTGGTGGGAACCCCGGGTCCTAGCCCAGGCTCTGCCTCCATGGCTGCAGCTTTGGAGCAATGGCGTATTCACTATGGACAGGCATCATCCTCAACAATGAGGTCCTGGACTTATGCGAGCAATGCCCCCGGGGTTCCGGCACCACCCCCTCACCTGGTGAGAACAAGGCTTCCCACCCGGGGTCCACAAGGCCCCCAACTATGGAAGAGGAGGGAGGGGGCTGGGCTGGGGCTGCATGCTGACCCCTGGATGGGTTACTGCACTCGCCAAGCCACTATTTGCTCAGCAGTGAATGGAGACAGGGTGGGTAGAGGTCCCGGAGGGTTCTGGCCCCCAGTTCCAGGCAAGTGTTCCCCGTCCTTCATGGTGCCCTCTGTCTTGATCAACAAAGCCCAGGGGTCAAAGCCAGTGGTTGGTGGGGCTGGCGGGGAGCTCATCGTCTCTGCTGTGGCTCAGGTTAGTCTGGAGAGCTCCTGGCTCCAGTGTCTCCTCTCTGGGCAGCATACTGTCTGACTCTCCCTGGAGTGGGGATGTGAGGGCTGATGTAGGGTAGCGGGTACCCTCTTTCTCCCTGCATCCCTCATCTCTCCCCCAGGCCATCATGAACAAGCTATGGCTTGGCTTTGACCTGAGAGCAACCCCCATCCTGCATGTGAATAGCAAGGGCTGTGTGGAGTACCAGTCCAGCTTCAGTCAGGTGAGGCTGAGGTCTGAGCTGGATGCCTAGGGCAGACCCCACTTCCCAAGTCCATGTTGCTCAAAGCTACCTGAGAGGAACTTAGTCATTGAGATTCTTAGGCTTGGTACACTTCAGCTTTGAGGGCCATAGGAGTTGGGGACCTTGATGGGTGAGGCCGTCAGTGGCCTCCAGGCCAGTTCCATGGCGTCCAAGACAGAGAGCAGGGTGTCGTCTATGCTGCTCCCAGGCTGAGGATCTCAGCACCTTGGTCTCTGTTCTGTGGTTGATGCCATTTTTCAGAAGTGAGTTTTCCTGGCTGGGGCCTCTCAGACTCTCCCTCATGGTGACTTTTTCCTTGTGTGATTTGCAACTTTATTTGTAAAAGAGGTTGTTTTACCTGTGGCAGTCTGTAAAGTGATTTTCTTCTGGGGCACTAGGGCATTGGTGATAATTTTTAGTATATATAATTTTTTTTTTTTTTTGAGACAGCATCTCACTCTGCTGCCCAGGCTGGAGTGCAGTGTTGTGATCACAGCTCACTACAGCCTTGACATCCTGGGCTCAAGTGATCCTTCCTCCTCAGGCTCCCAGGAGCTAGGACTATAGGTGTGTGCACCACACCTGGATAGTTTTAGTTTTTTGTTTTTCGTAAAGACAGGGTCTCTCACCATGTTGCCTAGGCTGGTCTTGAACTCCTGAGCTCAAGCAATCTTACCACCTTGGCCTCCCAAAATACTGGAATTATAGACATGAGCCACCATGCCTGGCCTACAAACATTTTTTTGATTCCCCACAGAAGCCCATGGTGCAGCTTCAGGGGGTGAATTCTCCTGGCTGACTCCCCCTCCATCCATAGACAGAGACTCAGCTTCCTTGGAGCATCTTTGGGTTGATGGATGCCCTTTGTTAAGAACTATTTAAAAGAGTGATAGCGGCCGGGTGCGGTGGCTCATGCCTGTAATCCCAGCACTTTGGGAGGCAGAGGTGGGTGGATCACAAGGTCAGGAGTTTGAGACCAGCCTGGCCAATATGGTGAAACCTC
>NW_012101806.1:40555-86519 GCF_000951045.1 Mandrillus leucophaeus
ACATGGGGAAGGAACTGGCATAGGAAGGGCGCTTCATAGCTCTGACCCCTGTGCAAGCAGAGGGTGGGGGAAGGGGGGTATGAAGAGCCCCAGACCACAGGCAGGTCAGAAACAGCCTCAGCAGACTGAGCAGATCTTTACATGGGGGGTGCCCATTAGAGGATCCCTGCTTCCTGCGGGAAGACCTGGCTGTGGCCACCCCTTGGCTCCTCACTGCCTGGATTCAGCCCATGGGAAGGAGGGCATCAGTCACCTCTGCTCCTCCTGCAGGTTCTTCTGGAGGGACGTCTGACTGGGACACTCCCATGGCCACCATCACCAGCATTGCTGCTGTATCCTCAATTGGGACAGGGGCTGTGCCCTTCTCCCCACTGCCTGCTCTTCCACCTGGGCCCCATGTGAGATCAGAGCCGAGGTGTCTTGGAGCTTTGGCCACCCATAGGCCCTGCAGCCACTGAGATGCCCCTTCAGCCCGAGCTGCATGCTGGGGAGGGAAAGATCTTTGAATAACCCTTACTCTAAATTAGAGTCAATTCTTCTAGGGGACATTAGAAAGTTTCCAATCCTGGAGTATGCTCTGGGGTCATCTCCCTTCCCATTCTCTGCCCAGCTCCTCCTGCTCCAGTGGCCTGGGCCTTGTCCCCAAACCTCTGTTACATCCCCAGTGTCTGAAATGTCAGGCTTTCCTTAAATAAGTGTTTAAAGAATGAATGAATGACTTATTCCAAGTCCTCTGTCTGGTGGGTGACACCTGCATTACACTTTTAGAAGACAAAAGCAAGCCTGTGGCCCTGATTGTCTCTAAATTATGCTAACATGTTCCCACACTGTTGTATCATGACCACAATGTGACAAAAGTACAGCCAGACCCACTGCAGCCCCTCAGATATGCTCTCCACCTGCCTCAACCCTGTGAGCGGTAGCTTCACAGCCTCTCTCAAAGTCACCCTCCACCTACCACACACTCTGGACCATCTCCTCCTCTGCCACAGCCTGCGGTTCAGTTGTCCCTGTCCCTGTCCCCCACCTCTGAGACACATACCACTCCCCTCCCTCCCTAATTCCTCTGCTGTCATCTTCCTCCAGATGGCCAGGAACGTCCCTTGCAAGGTCTCCTGTCCCAAGTTCTAGAACTTGTCCTGGAACTTCCCCAGAGCTGAGTCTCTCATAGGAGAACTGATAATAGGCACAGCATCTCCCTAGCAGATGGAGGAGAATCACCTGAGGGTCCCGCACATCCTCCCTGCGGGAGGCCTGGAACACACACCCACCTCTACACCTGCAGCCGCGGCTCCAGTGCCCACAGTCTCAATGCCTTGCCCTGGAAGGGGCTGAGCATCCCCGTGGCCTGTTTTCCCTTGTGTGAAGATCTGTTTCACTCTCGGTGAACTCCTAGTCCCACTAAGCATCCCCAGCAAGCGCCTCCTCCTCTGAGCTGTCCCTGTGGAGAGCGCCCCTCTGCACTCAGCTCAGGCATTGTGTGCCCGGTTTGCAGCAGATCAAGCTTTCTCCTGGGCCACGATTCCACGTGGGCCTCCCTACCGGGCCACCATCCCTAGAGAGAGGCCCCATTTCAGGGGCGGCTGCCTCGGGACCACAGTTCCCTTATTCCCCTTAGGGATTCCTCTCACGTATTTGAATCCTGGAGTCAGGGAGACAAGGGAAGGGGAGATTCCGGACCATTAGAAAGGAGAAATTCACCCAGAGGCCGGCAGGGGGTGCAGTGAGACTTTCTCTAGCGGCTTCTGCGGGACAGGTGCTCACAGCTGGGGAAGCTTGAACTGACAGACGCCCCGGACTAACTCACTGCTTCCTCTGAGAACTCTGCAGCTTTGTCCCCTCTGGAGCTGACAGAGTCCCCTGAACAAGGGCCTGTGTGGTCCCAGCAGTTGCTTTCTCCTAGGCCGCACCCATGGGGCAAACTCTTGCCTCACGCCAGCCTCCCTGTCCAAAGGCCTGAACCCTGTGAGTGCACCTGGGGCAGAGGCAATGGGGGGACTCATTTGCATGGGCAGCCCCTCCTCTGTGGGCACGGCGGGGCTGGCATACGAGAGGCCTGGGGCAGCCCAGCCCCGGTCTGTGGCCTCAGAGGCAACTGTGTCCAGCATGGCCCTGACTCCTCTCCTCCTCTTGCTCCTCTCTCACTGCATGAGTGGAGACTGGGCTCTGAGCCCAGGGTGGCCCCAGCCTGATCCGCCCCCCATGGCTCAGATCCCCCAGCAGCTACAGCCTGGCCCTGCTCCCCACTGTGCTGTGTCTGTGTCTGCAGGCTCCCTCTCCCAGCAGGTGCTGACTCAGCCTCTCTCCCTCTCTGCATCTCTGGGAGCAAGGGCCACACTCCCCTGCACCCTGGGCAGTGGCCTCAAAGTTGAATACTATTTGATACAGAGGTACCAACAGGAGCCAGGGAGCACTCCCAGGCATCTCCTGAATTTCAAATAAGACTCAGATAAGCACCAGGGCTCTGGGGTTCCCACCTGCTCCTCAGGATCCAACAGTGCTCTTTCCAGTGCAGGAATTCCACACATCACGGGGCTGCAGTCTGAGGACAAGGTTGACTATTACCATACTACATGACGTGACAGCTGTAAGACTCACAGAGTGTTCTAGACCCAAGGCGAAATCACACAAAAACCTCTCTTCCTCACTGGGTGTGGTGCCTCAGGCCTGTAATCCCAGCACTTTGGGAGGCTGAGGCGGGTTGATCATGAGGTCAGGAGGTCGAGACCATCCTGGCTCACACAGTGAAACCCCATCTCTACTAAAAATACAAAAAAAATAACTGGGCGTGGTGGCGGGCACCTGTAGTCCCAGCTACTCAGGAGGCTGAGGCAGGAGAATGGCGTGAACCTGGGAGGCGGAGCTTGCAGTGAGTCGAGACTGCGCCACAGCACCCCAGCCTGGGAGACAGAGCGAGACTCCGTCTCAGAACAACAACAACAACAACAAAAGCAAACAAACAAAACCTCCCTTCCTCTATCTGGACTTTGCTCAGTTACCCTGCTGGTGGCTCTGGCAAGTGGAGCTCAGGGGTGACTTTTATTGTTAGCCCCTGATTTTCATCAGAAGAATAGATCTGACCATGTTTATCTTTTTTCTTAAGTTTAACCTTTAGGTTGATGCATTGTTCTTACGTCCTTACTTCATTCACCTTGCCCAGGTGGAAATTTCTTGCCCAGAGATTAAAACAAACACAAGAAACCAATCAAACAAAAACAAAAACAAAACCACCAACCCCACCACAGCAAAAACATTCCATGGGATTCGTTGGCAGAATTCAAGTTGATCCCATCCATACCCCACTCAGAGTCCAGGAGTGACTCACAAATCCTCTGTCCCGAGAGCTTCAATACGGTTTTAATCATCCTACACCAACATGCAGGGGGAATTGCATTCTATAGACTGGCAATGAACCATCTAATATAACAGAAAAGCAATATCATTTATAATAACACCAATATAAAATGCTAATCATAAAATGAGAAAAAATCAATGTCTTATAACCTGAAAATGACAAAACATTACAAGGGAAATAAAAGAAATATTAAATAAATGAATAATGTTTTCCCAGTTTATTTCTCTGTATTCCCATTTGTGTTTTCAAACAATCAATGTGCTTAAGATAACAGTTCATTCCATTTTTTAAAATAGGTTGACTACAAGGTCTTCCTATAAAATAGGTTTGCAGTGAATGATAAGGTAGACATTTCGACAAAGAAATTGAATTTTTTAAAGGCATCAATTGACATATCACCCTGGGTTAATCCTAATCAATTTTCATATGCCCTGTTTCTGAGAAATGGGTGAGTGACATGTTGGTTTTAAAATCCAGAAGGTCATTTTTTTCAGACATGTAACAAGGAGGAGCCAAGGGATGACAACTTCAGTTAGGGAAGAGGGGGGAGCAGGTGCAGGATGTGCTGCTCTGTGGCTGATGGACAGAGTGTGAGTGCAGCAGGCCTGAAGCTGACTGCTGCTGGGCTCAGACGGCTGTCACCTACAGTGTGCACCTGGGTGATATGGTTCTGATTGTCCCCCACCCCCCATGAAGGACCCTGAGACCTCTTACCTACTGCTCAGAATTCAGGAAATAGAGGGCCCTTTCTAAGAAAGGGTGCAGTGTAATTTCAGGATCACTAACTCCATTTCCAAAAGCTTAAAAGTGGAACTCACATCCATGATTTCTCATGCAGTGACTATGATAACCATTCTCACAATATTGTAGATCATCTCCATTCCTTGCCTTGGCCTGTCACATACAGACTGGGCATATGTTTCTGCACACATGGGGTGTGTTGGGCCGATCTTGTGAGGTTATGCAGAGTCAATAGTCTTGATGTTGGGGAATCTCTTATTCCTTGACCTGTGCTTCCTGTCACTGACTGTCAGGGTCTTTCTGGGGACCTAGGGTCCATGATTCATGATCTGCCTATACTTATCACAGACAGTTTCATAGAACAGAATCCAGAAAAGAGCCAGAAAAATCAGATGGGAATGCGGAGTTGTATGAAGGATCCTGTCCTTTGCTCCCTGAGCAGAATTGTAAAAAGATTTGAGACAGCTCTGCCTTCTCTTTGGGTCCTAAAAAGCAAGGCTATGGGTGACCCCATCCTGCCTTGGGTCCCCCCTTCCTCACTCTCCTGACACACGACCCAGGCACAGGCTCCTGAGGCCCCTGTGGGTCTCTCTCCCAGCTCTGCCCACCACACAGTAGACCCTGCTCTGTGCTTGTAGGTCTCTGTGTCTCTCCTGGCTGGTCCAGCCTCCTGCGGGGGCTCAGCCCTCAGAACTGAGGGCAATGTCTACTGCCCTGGAAGACACAGCACAGGATGGAATGGTGTGACTTGGACTCCTCAGCATCCAGGATATCTCTGGAATCACTGAAACAACCACATATTTTAGAATCTTGGTTGTCTTTTTGCCTTTATGTCAGTCTCCATCAACAGCTCTCCATTCCACCTTAAGGATGAAGATGAACATCCTTGCTCAGGGCAAGGGTTAGGCCCAGTCCTGCTCCAGCACCGCAGACCGCTCAAGAAGGAGATTCTGCATCCAGGGACATACAGGCAATGACACCCGTCAGATAGTGCCAAATACAGAGAGGTCATAAAAATGATGGCGTACATCCAAATATCTTCATAAAACAAACTGTATTTTCCAAAACAGCCTGTGCTTCTATTAATCAGTTATCGAACACTTATCAGGTCAGTCCTCTCTTTTCCCTGCCCTCCAGGAACTGTGATGTAAGCCTAAGGCCACTGAAAAGGTGACCTCACATAGAAATATAGTTCTAATAGTGTATCTTAATATCTTTTCCAGATAATTTTGAATATTTCTCTTAATACCGCACCAAACTTTTACTAATGGAAGATTCTTAAATATTGGTTGCCATGTGATCAGAAATAATATCAATAAACTTTTTGGATTCTATTGAATTATAATCAATTGAATTGAATTTTCCTGCAATTTGAATACATCTTTTATTCATACATGATTTTGTAATATTATGCATTGATCATTTGAAAAATACTGTTACATTGAGTTATGCAGTTCTTCCAAATAATGCCGTAGTAACTTCTAAGACAGGATTAAAAACTCACATTCCTTCATAGGAGTATTACTTTTACCCAGGAAAACATGTAAATATCTGCAAGATATCAACCTCATAGGTGAGGAAACACATTTTCTAAATTTTGCTTGTGAGCTGAAATTTTGACATGCCTATAAACATTGTGGATTGTTTTCCATGAAGTGACAGTTTCACTTTGTAAACTTTTAAGAAAATTGATTTCAAATGTAAATTTAAATAACAGTGTTTTGTCTGTCAGCCATTTGCTACATTATCATTAAGATTTATTTCTTGTGGCATAAAATTCTCATACTCTATGTATAGTTCAATTTTCTTATAATATTCCCAGTGTTGGGCAATCATAACAATGATCTAATTTTAGAATATTTGCATCACCCTAAAAGAAGCCCAATACACATTAGCATCAGTCCCCATTCCTTTCACCTGCAGATTTTGACAAACACTCATCTACTTTTTTTCTTAATGGATCTGCCTGTTATTGACATTTCACATAAATAAAGTCATCTGACATACATTATTTTGTGATTGGCTTTTTAAAGTTTGCATACTGTTCTCAAGATTGTTCACATTGTATAAAATATCAGTACTAAATTCTTCTGAAATTTTCGAGCAATATTCCATTATATGGATATGCTACATTTTGATTATTCATTTATAAACCCAATTAGATATTTAATATGTTTCCACTTTGTTGCTATTAGGCACTCATGATATACATTTTGATACACTCACACACACACATACACACACACACACACACACACACATTTCCCTGAGTTATGTACCTAGGAAACCTCAGTCACATTATAACTCTACGTTTAACATGTTAAGTACTAACTTTTTTCTAAAGTGGCTTTCTTTTTCAAAATTCCCACCTGCAATGTTTCGAGTATATTTCTACATATCCTTACTAACAGTTGTTATGATCTGCCTTTTTAAATATATGTATCCCAGTGAACCTTTTTGGATTTTTGTTTTTGTTTATTTGTTTGAAACAGGGTCTGGCTCTGTCACCCAGGCTGGAGTGCAGTGACGTGATCTCAGCTCACTGCCACACCCCGCTCCCGGGCTCAAGCCATCCTCCCACCACAGCCTCCTGAATAACTAGGACTACGGGTGCGTGCCACCAAGCCTGGATAATTTTTGTGTGTATTTTTTGTAGAGACGAATTTCACCCATGTTGCCCAGGATGGTCTCAGATTCCCGGGCTCAAGCAATTCTCCCACTTCAGGCTCCCAAAGTGCTGGGATTACAGGCATGAGTCCCCGCATCCAGCCTCCAGTGAACTTTTAAAGATTTAATGACTGTTCTTTTTTTAAATGTGTGGTAGAATTAAACATAGACACTCTCTGGGCCTCAGCTTTTCTTTGAGGTTACTATTATTATTGTTACTAATTCAGTCTCCTAACTTGTCGATTCTGATTCTCCATTTGTTCTTGAGTTAGTTTTGGTAGTTTGTGTCTTATGAGGCATTTGTCCCTTTCATCAAAGTTACCTAATTTTTAACATGAGTTTGCTTCACTATTTTATTTCTTTATAAAAGGTAGGTAGTAATGTCTTCTCCTTTTACTTTTTTTAATATTGGAGTGATTTTTTTCTTCAACTCTCATTTTATGTATTAGACCAATTAAAGGTTTGTCAATTTTGTTAAACTTTGAAACACGTTTGGTTTTGATATTTTTCTAACTGTTTTTAGAGTTCTCTTTAATTAATGTCTACTCTAATCTTCACTTCCTTCCTTCTGCTTGCATTCATTATATTTCGTTTGCCTTTCTGTTTTTCTAGATTTTTAAAGTAGAAATTGAGGTTACTTATTTGAGACCTGTCTTTTTATTAATAGGGGCATATATAACTATAACTGTATCTCTAAACAGTGCTTTTGCTGGGCATGGTGGCTCATGTCTGTAATCTCAATCCTGATGTTTTGGGAGGCCCTCGTAGGAGGGTTGCTTGAGGCCAGGAGTTCAAGACCAGCCGAGGCAGCACAAGGAGATCCCCATCTCTACAAAAACAAAAACAAAAAAACCCACAATGCTTTAGTTGCAGCACATAAGTTTAGCATTTAAATCTTTTTTACATATCAAGGCAATTCTTTCACCTATGGTTATTTCCATGGCCTGTGTGATATTTCAGAATATTCTGTTGTTTTAGTCCATTTTATGCTGGAAAAGACAAAAGTCTCATCTAGGAACTGCAGAGACAAACACACCCCTGCAGACACATTGGGTTTACCCCCACTGAGTTCTGCATTAAACTTCTGACCTACAGATCTGTAAGAAAATATGTTTCTGTTGTTTTAGGGCACCCTATTAGTTACAGAAGCAATAGGAAATGGATACAACTAGTTTTGGCAAACAGGACCTGTATCGTGGTGTGTTGGGTTTTGAAGACCATCCACAGGCTCCATGACAAACCTCGGGACTCACAGAACTCATAAAAGCTGTTCTCCTAGTTGTGGTTTTTGTTGCTTTATTGTAATGTGATCACACACGTTAAACATCAGCAGAAAGAGAGGCCCATGACGAAGAGTCTGAGAGACATCGGGGCAAGCTTCCAGGCACCCTCTCCAGAGTCCGTGTGGACAAACACAATTCCCAGCATGTGTGTGTGACAACACGAGTGTAGTGTTTCAACCAAGGAAGTTACATGAGGCCTTGATGCGCAGGGCTGTCAATGGGGGTCAGGCATGTAGACATGCAGGGATGCAGTGTGAACACCTGGACCCAGCAGGCACCAAGCCAGCTGCTTCTCTGACCAGCTCCAGGGATGGCTCTTTACCCACATCCATCCCACCGCCCCCAGCCCTGCTCACTTTGCTCCTTGTGAGGTGCATGAGAGGGTGGAAAAGCTGTGGCTTTTGCAGAGCCATTCTTGTAATCTTCCCTCAATCAAGGCCATTTTGTGACAAGACCACGTGACTTTGTGGTGTTTGCATTTGCAGGTGATACCCAGTGAGGAAAACGGCTTCTTTTGAATGTGAGCTTTTGGTAGCGTGGACCACCTGAGCCATTCTGGGGGCAGGAGGCACCCCCTTTATGTTGGTGGAAGCTTTATTGGTTGAAATCGTCACTGCCAAACTGGTGAGGGGAATATGTTGAGTATCTCAGAAGTCCAGACCCTTTGAAGTACTTGAGAACATGAATGAAACAACAGAGCTGATCTCTTAGATGCTTGTCTCTATTATGAAAGTTCTTTTGAGTTCTAAATTCAAAAAGAAAGTGGAAAAATACATCCTTTTCAGTCTGCTTTTTTATGGATGGAGCATCCCGGCCCTTTAGGTCCAAAGCCAGTCATCAGGCAACCCCTGCCAAGGACACATTTATGGAAATATTGAGCTCGTTTGCCATCACAGAAGGGACTTTTCTGAGGACTAAATCCAAACTGGGGCATGAAGCGCCCCACAAAGACGGTCACCACTTTGCCACACTTTGTCTATGTGGCCTCTTGATGTCAGTGTCCTGACTGGGAGGGCAAAACTTCCCTGCACTTCAGTCATTTTTCATGGACTGAGGAATGCAGGTGGGTTTGACACAGGAGCGATTCCTAAGAAAAGAATGGCCCAACTTTATTCCTCAGCCTGAGGATATCAATAGGAATAGGACAGACTTTGCAGCCTCTATATATCTTGTTCCAGAGACAAGACACCAGAAAACAGACCATACTTTTACCCATGGCTGAAATAGTCTTCCAAAATGGCATCCCAGAAAATCTACTTCTGGATAGTACAATACGCTATTTGTTTAGGATGATAATATAGGTGACATCATTCAAACGGAAACTTGGAAATGATCCTTAACATTGCAAAATCATGTCTTTTGTGACATCGGACATCTCCTTGGATAGGAAAAAATGGCTGGGGCAAGGAAACCCACAGGGAAGAATTTTTGGGAACTGTGCTCACCTGTGCAGGTGCTTCCTCCCTTTGGGGTCTCTGTATCAAACTTAGTTCCAGCACCCCGACACTGTTTGGATCAGGTGGGTCGTGGATTACATTAATCAGGGCAATCAAGTAAGGAACTGGATTTCACCACAAGAGTTTTTTTTCTTTTTTTCTTTTTTTCAAAACTGTGAAATTTGGGGCTTGGATAGACTTAGAAGATTTACAACTTAAGGGGAAAAAAGGACTCTGAGAAACAGACTGTGACTGTAGCTGGTAATAATAGAGTAAGAGGTAGTAGAAGTCTTCTCACCATAAACCATAAGAGAAAGGACACAGTAATAAAATACAACTCTTTAGAACACCAGAAATTAGGCCGCTCATGACTGTGATCCCGGAGATAGAGTGAGAATGAGGCCAGCCCTGTGATCACCCTGGTGTTCTGCCTGAAGCAATTCCCAGACTATACCTCAAGTGGTAAGAAGAACAGGCTGGTCTCGCGGCACTGATTTCAAATCTTACAACTGAAATGATTGGTGTATCAGCAGCAGAGTAGGAGAGAAGAGGCAGCCAGGCAGAGAAAAGGCCCCACATATATGCACAGGGTCCCCTGGCCTTCAGATGCATTTTAAGAAATGTAAAAATAATTAAACTTCATAAAGTAAGCAAAAAACTGCTATCAAAGAATTAACTTCCATTGGTGGATAGTAACCCAATAAATGACTAGAGCTCAGATGAAACAGAGACTTCCGGGTTTTCACCCACTAGAGTGGAAAAAGCCTATTGAACCCAGCAGCTGAACGGGCAGGAAGGCTAAAGTAGACATAGCATGTAGGCTCCCTTAGAACAACTGTTAGGAATAATGAAAAGCAGTCCTCTAAAGGCTCAAGCTGAAAGGCACACACAGTACAGGACAAATCATAGCAGCATTAAAAGAAAGACCATAAATCAGCCAGGCACAGCAGCTCATGCTTGTAATCCCAGCACTTTGGGAGGCTGAGGCGGGCGGATCACGAGGTCAGGAGATCGAGACCATCCTGGCTCACACAGTGAAACCCCGTCTCTACTATAAAACACAAAAAATTAGCCGGACGTGGTGGCGGGCGCCTGTAGTCCCAGCTACTCGGGAGGCTGAGGCAGAAGAATGGCATGAACCCAGGAGGCAGAACTTGCAGCGAGGCCACTGCACTCCAGCCTGGGTGACAGTGCGAGGCTCCGTCTCAAAAAAAAAAAAAAAAAAAAGAAAGACCATAAATCAGAAATATGCAACATAATATTAAAATAATCCAGACTGCATAAAAGTAATTAGATGTTTAAAGAAGCATAAAAATATATTTTTATCTCTGGGGAAATTTATTTGATTTGTATTATTTTATATAATGTACATATTAATATACATTATATAATATATGAATGATTTATACACATCTTATTTGTATTTATGTTATATACTTACAATTATATTTATATCATCAATAAATATTTATAAATAAATATCAAAATATTTGTTATACATCTGTTACATTTGTTATGCAAATTAAATACCAAGACAACAATAGGCTCCTATTAGAAAGCTTAAAATTCAATATACTGACAACAGCAGATGTTTTACAGGATGTGAAGTAACAGGAATCCATGCATTGCTGTGAGAAGTGAAAAATGCTATGGCCACTTTTGAAAACAGGTTAGCAGTTTCTGACAAAGTTAAACAAATTTTTAACATGCAATTCAGAAACAACATTCCTAGATATTTACCTGCATGAGATACTTGTATCACACAAGAACCTGCACAGAAATATTTATAGCTGCTTGGAACACAATTGCCAAAACATGAAAAGAGTGAATGTGTCCTTAAATAGGTGAATGGGATACACAAGCCCTGATAATGCATACAATGAAATGTCATTCTGCAAGAAAAAGGTGTTATAAGGCCACAAGAAGACATGGAGGAAGACTATATGCATATTGCTAAGTGAAAGAAACCAATCTGAAAAGGCTGGAATTGTGAGGGGAGCAGCAGGGAGGGGCATGAGTCCTGAGCACTAACCCCGGCCCAGGGTCCACGTGTCTCCTGAATCCACCAGATGGCGCTGTGACCTAAGCACCTGCTCACCTGCTCAAGCTCCCCAGCTCCGCAGATGTAAGCCCCTTTCCCCCTGCATCTGGCAGGTGTTTCTGTGCCCTCTCTGGGTCCCCTCCTTCCTACAGTCTTTCTTTTCCTCAGCTGAAGATCGTACTGAGGTCGAAGGTGGGGCTTGCACCACCTCTAAAATGGGGAAGATTTGCATGGGGATTTCCCACCCTGAGCATTATAGTGAAAGATAAGAAGGGCTGGTGGCTCATTCCTGGCTGTGGCTCAGGAAGCAGAGCCTGGAGCGTCTCCACCATGGCCTGGGCTCCACTCCTCCTCACCCTCCTTGCTCACTGCACAGGTGGCTGCCCGCAGGGAATTCAGGGAGGGCTCCTGGATATCACCTGGGATGATGACCTCTGCCTTCTCCCTGGGAACCAGCCCTGACCTGTCCTCACTGATCTCTGTTTTGCTTCATCTTGCAGGGTCTTGGGCTGAGGTTGTGTTCACTCAGCCCCATTCTGTGTCGGGGTCTCCGGGGCAGACGGTCACCATCTCCTGCACCCGCAGCAGTGGCAGCATTGACAGCAGCTATGTGTACTGGTACCAGCAGCGCCCGGGCAGCGCCCCCACCACTGTGATCTACAGTGATGACCAAAGACCCTCTGGGGTCCCTGATCGGTTCTCTGGCTCCATCGACAGCTCCTCCAACTCTGCCTCCCTCACCATCTCTGGACTGAAGTCTGAGGACGAGGCTGACTATTACTGTCAGTCTTATGACAGCAGCAGTTATCACACAGTGCTCCAGCCTCATGGGGAAGTGAGACAAAATCTCCCCAGAATGTCCCTACCTTGATCTGCCCTCAGCCTGTCCCCACCAGCGAGGGCTGCATTTTCCTGTCTCCTGCTTGAACTTTGGAGTTAAAATTTTCTGTTCATAGTTCCTGTATTTTCTTTCCAAAACACAAATATTTTCTCCCAAGTCTTGACGGGTGATCCTCTAATCCCTTTGTGATCACTTCATGGAACACACGTAGTTCAAAACTGTGTTTCTAAACATCGGCGCTATTGACACTGTGAGCTGGATCATCCCTTGTGATGAGGGAAGCTCTCTGCATTACAGTTCATTTAGAAACATCTTTTGTGTCCACAAGTCAGACGCCAGTAGCAACCTGCTCCCTGTCATGACAAACAATAATGAATCACTATTTCCCTATATGCCCAGGGAGGGTCACACTAGTTTGAGAACAGGAGAACGTGGAAAAGCTGCATCTATTAAGAAGGCTTTCGCAGGGAATCCCATTCATACCATTCAGCTGGACATGAGGCTGCAGGCATTAGCTCTCTGCTTCTGCTTTCCCATCTGGTAGGAAAACAGGTGCCTAGAACTCAAATTACGGTTTCCGTGGATGGATCATGTTCTGCGCAAAATGGGGTCAGAAAACCCATTACCTATTCAAATGGAATCTTCTCTCACCCACTGTGGAGTATAACTTTTGGTAAACCAGATGTGCCATAAATACTTAAAATTTTTAGAGAAAGCTCATAAAAATATATAGACCTATCTTTATTTATTCTTCCAGGGAGTACTTTCCAAGCACAGGATACAAAGATGAATAATAATCTAACACAAGTTCTTGTACCCTTGGAGTCTTGACAAACAAGAGCAGTGACAGAGCTGAGTGGACAGTGATGTCCTTCCTTTTCCCATAGGGCTGGATCAAATTTGGTCCCACCTCTACTTTTTTACCCTTGAACCTACAGTGTCCAGTACACCCCCACTAACTACATGTGGATGTCTAAATTTAAATTACCTGAATGAGATTAAAAATTATATTTCTCAGTCCCACCGGCTGTGTTTTAATTGCATCATTAACTCACGTGCCCCGTGGTTCCCATGCCAGAGAGTGCAGACACCAGACATTCCCATCATGGCAGAGGATCTTACTGGACGGTGCTGACTTGGACAATTTACTTAGCATAACTTTACCTCTGTTTCCTCACCTTCAAAATGGGAATAAAGTAACACTCTAACTTAAAACGGGCAACACCCCTCTTTGTTGGAAATGCATGTCATGCCTTCTCACCCTGCTGTCCTCAGGCTTCGCCATGTGACTAGCTTTGGCCAATGAGATAAACAGACAGGACATGGCTCATTTCTGAGCAGGAAGTGGGAGACTGGCTGGTGCTTTTCCAAGTTCTCCTGTCTCTCCGACATGATGTCATCAGGGTTCTCAGGAGAATTTGGTTTGCCAGCCCACATCCTGGAGTGAAGATGGAGTAAACCAGAGCCACAGCCAGTCACTGCCTGGGACAGCAAGGGGTGCCATGCAGCAGCTCCTTCAGAGGTCTGATGGGTGTGCTCTCAGTGGGAAACAGCCATCGGGCCCCCAGTGTGGGTCCTACTGCCTGGTGTTCCCTCGAGCCCCTGGGAGTGCCAGGCCAGGAGCTTACCATCTTTCATTTTTCAAATAAACACCTTAAAATGACAGACTTAGGGCACAGGCTTGGGCTGAGACAGTCAGGGGAAGAACAGATTTACACGAAGGCCACTTCCCTCCCCTCAGGTATGGGCAGGAACAAAAGCAACTAGAGGTGTTCTGTCTACGCGAAGAATCTCAGAAGGTAGAGCCCAGTAGTGCCCTGCCATGGCTTGGACCCCCCTCCTCCTCTCCCTTCTCACTCCCTACAGAGGTGCCTGACCCCTCAGATTCTAGGAACATGGCCCAAGGAGGACGCAGGAGCTCTGCCCTTCCCCAGGTGCCCAGGCTATGCTCTTGGCTGGAACTCCAGAATCACCCTCCCTGTGTCCTTGTCTTCTTTACTCCGGGTCCTGGGCACTACCTGGGCTGACCCAGGAAGCCTTGGTGTTAGGGTCTCTGCGTCAGATGGTCAGCATCGCCTGCACTGGGAACAGCAACAACACTGGATACAATGGTGCTGACTGGTTGCAAGTTTCTTGGTGCTGCCTCCAAACTCCTCATGTACGGTAGCACCGATCAGCCTTCAGGATTCTGGCTCTGTTCTCAAGCTCTCATTCAGGCAACAGAGCCTCCTTGACCATCTGCGGGCTCAGCCTGAGGATGAGACTGATTATTACTGTTCAACTTTGGGCAAAAGCATGAACACTCACACAGTGCTCCAGACACACGGAAAACTGAGACACAAACCCGCCCTCTGCCTCCCTGGGTTGTCAGTCACTCACTGTAATAGCCTGTGAGCAACAGCAGCTGAAGGATCCATTTCTCTGTCATCTTTTCCCTAAGAATTGAGGGGTCTGATGCTGTTATGTCAGCCATCACTTAAATGTAGACTGCAACAAGGCCCACTCTCGCCCTGTCCTCACAGGTCCACTAGAACGCCAGGAGCTGTGGCACTCCCCTGAGTCTCTGGTGAGGAAATTGTCCCGCAAGCACACACCCAACTTTGCAAGCCATAGTCTAGGCACATTGCAGACCACAGTGGGATGAAGAACTTCACGTCTCCAAAAAGTAGGCCTGGCCCTTGCCCATGGCTCCTGAGATGCTTTCTCTAAGCCCCCAAGGACTCTTCTACCTGTTAGGAGTTTCTGTGTTTGCTTGGAGACCTAGGACTGGTCAGATGGTGACAGCATAATGTGATACCGGCTGGGGGCTTTGGCCCAACCCCAAGGGCCTTCTGAATAAAGAGCCAAAAATAAAAATAAAGATTACGATAAAGGAGATTTGTCAAATTATTTATACTTATTTAATCTTGGTGATAAGTGTGTGAAGATTCAATATAATATTCTATTTATATACATGTTAAATTTTTGTTTTTCTAAATGCCTCAAATAATGAGAGTTTCTCAATTCATTCCTCTTATGGTACTTTTATATTTACTGTTACTGATTTCTAGTGAGTTTTTAAATTGGCAAATTACATAGTTTATTGGTTAGAAATCATTCAGGATAAATAAAAATTCTTAAGATTAAGCACCAATAAGTCAATACTAGATTATAGTCAGCATATTAGTTATCTATTACTGTGTAACGAGCAGCTTAAAACAACCCAAATTCATCACTTCACAGTTCCTGCAGGTCAGGAGTCTGGGTGTGGTTTAGTTGAGTCTCTTGCTCCAGCCTCACAAGGCTGCGGTCAGGATGCCAACTGGAGCTGCAGGCTCAGCTAAAGCTTGACTGAGAAACGTCTGCATCCAAGCCCCTTGGTTACTGGCAGAACTCAGTTCCTTGGGGCCTGCTAGAGCCAGGGCCTTGGTTTACGGTGATTGCTGGTGGGAGGTCACTCTCAGTTCCTACTACATGGCCCTCCCCAGCGGGTTCACATGCTGCCTCCAAGCCAGTAAGGGGAAGTTTCCTTGCAAGAAGCTGCTACAATCTTTTGTGATATAATTACATATATTCCATCATTGTCATCATATTCTATTTATTAGAAGTAAGTCGTAGGTCCTGCTCACACTCAAGGGGATGAGATTCCTGGTGAACCTTTACTTTGAAATTATAAATCTCTCAAAAACACAGATCCCATTTATGTGAACTATATTAGCTGAACTCAGTGCTTGCAATCAAATGTTGTAATAAATATGTATGGACTCACAGTGAAAACATGAATGGCAAAGACCAGACTCATGCGCTCCACAGGGGCAATCAGGGAGCAGTTGCTGAGGGCCCAGAAAGTGTGTTCACAGATGGAGAAATCCCATAGAAACTGCAAATCTGGATGGATGTGGGCAGAGGGAGGTGGGCCCTGTGGTCACTGATGTGGACTCAGCAGCTGTGTCCTCTCTGTGTGTAGTCTGTGTGACTCTACCATCTGCCTCCTCCCAGGTCCTTCCCTTCAGATAAACAGGAGCCTTGCTGATCCTGCATCCACTTGTGCCCAGCCTCAGACTCTGAATACATGGAGGAGAGAGAGACGTTGCACGGAAACACATTTGCCTAAGCATCCCCTTCTTTGGGGGACGAACGGGCCAGGGATAAGAGAGGCCTGAGGCAACCCAGGTCCACGTGGGTAGGGCCATAGAAGCCTACGTCCACCATGGCCTGGGCTCCTCTTCTCCTTGTGCTCCTCTCTCACTGCAGAGACACTTAGAACCCATGAGTGTCTGTGTTTCCAGGTTCTCTCTCCCAGACTGTTCCCCCTTCCCACGCAGCCGCCCTCCCTCTCTGCACCTCTGGGAGCACGAGCCAGACTCCTGCACCCTGCACAGAAACCTCAATACTGGCATCTATGCAATACACTCTCACCAGCAGAAGCCAGCGAGCCCTCCCAGCTATCTCCTGACCTACTACTCAGACTCAAATATGTACCAGGGCTTCAGGCTCCCCAGCCACTTCTCTGCATCCAAAAATGCCTCGGATAATGCAGAGCGTTTGCTCATCTCTGGGCTGCAGCCTGGGGATGAGGCTATCACTGTGCGATCTGGTACCATCCTGACTCTCAGAATTGCACAGGAAGATGGGGAAACATAACACAAATACAATCTCTGCAGGTGCTAGCTTATGATGGTTATTTTATGAAAGTTAACAACATGTATTTCTACTATTACAAAAAGTAAATATCCATGTGAAAAACTGTCATCCAATATTTCATCAAATAAACACAAAGTATTTTTAAAACTTCTAATTGAATGCAACCATACAATTGCAAGGGTCTGAGAAGAATTTTACCCTAATGTATATAGGATGCTGAGGTTCAATCACACCCCAGCAGGCAGCCTGCACTGAAGGGTCTCGTTCAATCTGTCCCTGAGCTGACTGATTTGGGTCAAGCCAAGCTTAGTTTGGAAAGTGTAAAAAAAAAATGGAAGTAAAACTTAAGTACTGAAAGAATCCTGTTCTGGGTCCATGGGGCATGCTTGTGTCTGAGGAAGGGGAGGTGAAGGATGCTGGTGGAAAGTTAGAGGAACCAGAGAAGGTGAGCCAAGGAGCACAGCTGCAGTTGGGGAAGAGGCACAGACCCGTGCAAGACACACGGCTCTGGGGCTGATGGGCAGAGTGTGGGTGCAGCCGGCCTGGGGCTGAGCGTTGCTGAGCTAAAACCGTGCTGTCACCTATAACATGGACCTGGGGTGACATGGATCTGATAGGCTCTTACCCAAGCATTGTCTCTGTCATCTCCACCTGGGTGATGTGTTTCTTATTGTCATCTCAGAGGTAACAGCTCAGTCGTCATCTTATTTCTATCAAGGCTGTCAAATGATTGGGTAAAGGACATGACTCACATTGTAAATGATGAGCTTGGCCAGGTGCGGTGGCTCACACCCGTAATCCCAGCAATTTGGGAGGCTGAGGTGGGTGGATCACTTGAGCTCAGGAATCGGAGACCAGCTTGGGCAACATGGCAAAACCCAGTCTCTACAAAAAATAAAATAAAATAATTAGCCACATGTGGGGCTGTACACCTGTGGTCCCAGCTACTCAGGAGGCGGAGGTGGGTGGATTGTTTGAGCCTAGGAGGTTGAGGCTGCAGTGAGCCAAGATTGCACTCCCACACTCCAGCCTGAGTAACACAGCAAGACCCTGTCTCAAAACAAAAACAAAAAAGCAAAAACAAAACAAAACAACAACAACAAAAAAAGCAAAAAACTGATGAAGGCTAATCAAAGTCTAAGGCTTTAAATGTGAACTGTATCTTAAAAAATACCCTCACGGACACATCTAGAATTCTGTTTGAGTGTATGACTGGGTTCTGTGGCCTACCTAATTTGACACACAAAATGAACTGTCATATGGAAAGATTTGAGGCAGCTCTGCCTTCTCTTTGGGTCCTCAGGAGGAGGGTTATGGGTGTCCCCATCCTGCCTGGGTGCCCTCTTCCTCACTGTCCTCGCACATGACCCAAGGACAGGCCCCCGCATGCCTCTCTCCCAGCTCTGCCACGCAGGGTGGACCTTACCCTGTGTTCACAGGTCTTTGCATTTCTCTGTGCTGGTCCAGCCTCCTGCAGGGGCTCAGCCCCCAGGACAGAAACCACCATCTCCTGCCCTTGGAGACACAGCACTGGACACAACGGTGTGATTTTGTCACATCAGCGCCGGGGATGTCTCAGTAGAAACCCAGATCTGTTAAAACCACCACACGCCTCAGACCCAGGCTCTCTCTTTTGTTCCACATCACCCTTCCTCAGCAGCTGCTGGCTCCCACCTGGGGAGAAGCCGAACATCACCGTCCAGCACAGCACACAGGCCGTCCTCCTCTGGGACCCAGGCCTGGGGAATGAAGTTCCACCTCCTTGAGCACCCACAGCCACTCTCCTCCCCAAGCAGTGCTGACTGTAGAGACTTTGCGTTTTCCCCAGAGTTTCCTCATTTGACCAAGTGAGTTGGAAGCTGGACTCCATACATCTTCCCCCACACACAGAGTGCAGGGGCAGCCAGGGCTTCGTCCTCAGTTGTATTTAGAATTTGGGGTTCCTACAATCAGTGACTCTCTCCTTTTTGCACTTTCTCCCTCATTTTCCAGCCTCTCTTCCAGCCACAAACTTTTACCTCAAGTGAGTTAAGCTCCAGACAAAACGAGCAGGGCCCCAATCCTCTCCTATCTGTCATCAATACTTTTTAGGTTCCTGTTTCCAGGCTGGGCTGCCTCATCCATTTTCAGTGCTGGGCTCAGGTCTAAATACATCATCTCTAGCAGGAAACGCAGAGACAGAGAAAAACGAAATGGCCCCAAACAGAAGGCTCTAGGCAGAAGCCGTAGATGTGTGGGACCTGCGAGTGACTGCCTCACAGGCTCAAAGATGCAGTCTCTGGCTCCCAGGCTAGTAATAAATGCTTCCTGCAGATCCTTTGCATCCTCTCCTAGGAGGAGGCTGACCATGATGACTAGACACGGGACAGTCTTGACACAGTCCTTGGACCCTGGAGGAGGGGACACTCAGCCTCCCCCATTCTCCCTGTGTGTCCCTCATTCTCTGGTCATGTCTGTGTCCAGCATCACCTCAGGAGACCCTGCTCTTGTCTCATATCTGCTGCCAACACCTGAGGATCTGAGGCCCTGTCAGGAGTCTGTGGCTTGAAGGATGGCTGAGGCACTCCTGACAGCACATCCTCAGCCTGGTCACCTCTCCACAGGGAGCGACCTTATGCTTAGGGCACAGAGCCATTCAGGATAAGCAATGAAATGGTCAGAGGGAGGATGACACCAGCTGTGCCTGGGTCAACAGTTAAGAACCTACAAAATTTGGCTGGGTGTGGTGGCTCACTCCTGTAATCCCAGCACTTTGGGAGACTGAGGTGAGCGGATCACCTGAGGTCAGGAGTTCGAGACTGGCGTGGCCAACATGGCAAAACCCCATCTCTACTAAAAATGCAAAAATAAAGACAAAAATTAGATGGGCGTGGTGGCACGCACCTGCAGTCCCACCTACTCAGGAGGCTGAGGCACAAGAATCACTTGAACCTGGGTGGTGCAGGTTGCAGTGAGCTGAGATCCCGCCTGGGCAACAGAGCCAGACTTCGCCTCAATTAAAAAAAAAAAAGAAAAAGAAAAAGGACCTATAGAATCCAACCACAGGAAGCCATGGAATCTCCTCCCAGGCTTGCATCTGTCAAGAACCCAAAGCTACACCTGCTTTTCCCTGTCTGCCCCCAGCCCCAGGCTGGCATCCCTCTTCTTGCCCTTTGAGGCCATGAGCCATCACCTTCTAACCTGGTCTGCTGGGCGTGACCCTCAGCTGTAGCTAAACATGCTCCCTGCTGGTCTCCTGCCCTCTGGACCCCAGGTTCCCTGGTGAGGGCTGATCTTCCTGGAGGAACAGGAAACCAGGCGGAGATGCTGTTCTGAGCAGAAATACACTCAGGATGGAGGGAGGTGAAGAGAGCTGGATGTCTGTGGCTCCTTGAGCTCCTGTGTGAGACTGCCAGGGTGTGGTTTGTTACCCAGATCAGGGGACATCTAAACAGTTGATGAGGGCAGAAGCCAACAACCCTTGTCTCTTAATCACTCAGTTACAGTGCCAGCCTAAGGCCCGTGTGCTCCTTGGGAGATTCTGAGTATGAGGAAAGGGAATGAAGATCGCTGACTGTGCTGGGACTGAAATCAGATGAGCAATGATCAAACCACACGAAACTCCCCAGAGCCTCCCTGCCATGGGTCTGTCCTCAGCCTGGCCCCACCATGGAGGGTTGCCAATTCCTGACAGGTTGAGCAGGACTTGTCTGCTCAAGACTTTCTGAGTTTTCTTTTCTTTTTTCTTTTTTTCTTTTTTTTTTTTCTTTTTTTGAGACAGAGGCTCACTCTGTCGCCCAGGCTGGAGTGCAGTGGCGTGATCTCGGCTCACTGCAAGCTCCGCCTCCCGGGTTCATGCCATTCTCCTGCCTCAGCCTCCCGAGTAGCTGGGACTACAGGCACCCACCACCACACCTGGCTACTTTTTTTTTTCTTTTGTATTTTTAGTAGAGATGGGGTTTCACCGTGTTAGCCAGGATGGTCTCGATCTCCTGACCTTGTGATCCTTCCACCTCGGCCTCCCAAAGTGCTGGGATTACAAGCGTGAGCCATTGCGCCCAGCCGCACCTGGACCCTGAGTTTTCTTTTCAAAATACCAATTTCTTCTTCCACATCCGATGGCTGATCTTCCAATATATTCACAATCAATCTTTGGGCTGATATAGTCTAAAGCAGGGTTTCTGACCCCCACACTGTTGGTATTCTGTGGTTGGAGTTGTTCTGCTCATGGTAGGAGGGGTTTATGTAGGGGGTTGCAGCATCTCTTGCCTCTACCCAGTAGTTTCCTGTAACACCTTCCTCTCAGTTCTGACAACAAAACTGTCTCCAGATGCTGTTAAATGCTCCCTGCCTGGAGGGAAAAATCAGCCCACATGGACTGTCCATCACGGACACAGGGAAGGGAGGATGGATGAAGGAGAGGTAGGTTCCCCATCGGGGGTGAGTCTCAGACATCACAACTGGGTCTGCCACATCAGCCCAGTGGAGACCACTCAGTTAAAGAGCTTCCCTGAGCATCAGTAGTCTCTGGCCTGAGGACTAACCTGATGACCACCGCCAGTCCTAGGACAGCAGGCTGATGCTCCCACAGGGCTTCAGGCCCACAGGAAAGTGAGACAAGCTCCCTTTTCCTCCTGTTCCTGGAGATGAGCTAAGTCCTGGTCTGTGGCTTCTGCTGCTGCTGCTGTTCCCATGGGCCCAGGGGCATTTATGGCCCCTCCTGGGGATGGAGGTTCCTCCTCTCCTTCTGTCCTCAGAGTCACACAGCTTCATAGTAAAAGGACTTCCAGGAAACAGAACATCTTGCTTCCTGCAGCTTAGGATATAGGGTCTCTCTGCACTGAAGTTCACGGTCTGAGGCAGCAGGTGCAGCTCTGACATCTGAGACCCACCTCTGATGGGGAACCTGTGTCTCCATCCTCCTCCTTTCCCTATGTCTATGATTTTCCAGAACAGTGTCTCTCTCTTTCTCTCATTGATCCTCAGTGAATTCCTGTATTTTTTTCATCCCAGACTATTCTTTTTAAGTAAAATTCTCTTCACGGAGACATACAATAAGCCGCCCATACCTTTAGTGTCAAGTTGGACACATGTTGACATTTTTGACTATTCTCAAAAACTTCCCACCACTGAGCCATCCAATCTGTGCCAAACTCTAGCAGGGCCTCAGAACCTTTCCATCCACCCTCCCCTCCTCTAGCGTCCTCCTAAACAGCCAGAAACACACCCTCCTTCACTGCCGTGTGGTTTCCTTTCTTACAGTTTATAGATGGACCCACGCATCCTCCTCCCATGTTCTCAGCTGATCTGACTCCACCTGCTTCTTCTGAGAGTCACTCTGTTGGTGAATTTCATTCCACACCATAAACGGCTTATTAATAGCTTTCTAGGTGGTTCCTAGCTCCTTTTGAGACAATTTTTTTCTTCCATGACCATTTCTCCATTAAAAAAAAAAACATAGATTATATTCATTTCATCTCATTTAAGCTGTATGTATTTTTTCTTGAGCTCCTAAAAGTGCAGAGTCGGCTTGGTGCTGGGTCTTCTGTCTGGAGGGGTCTCAGCCTTGTGGCCTCTCATGGCTCAGCACGAACCAGTGCGGACACTCCCAGCGAGGGTCTATGTAGAAACACACAGGTCCATCCCTGCCTGTGCATCCACATTATGTCTTCCTTACTACAACTGCAGCCTTTCCGCTGTCTGATCAATTTTTTAATTGATTGTTTTATTGTATTATGTTGAAGGTATACACAATGATTTAATGGGATACACATAGCTAAGAGTTTACTAGAGTGACACAAATGAACATGATCCTCATCTCACATACTTACCCAGTTTTGGTATTTTGTGGCAGCTAACATCTCATTTTGTCTGAATCCCATATGCAGTACGATTTTATTGCCTAGAGTCATTATACGTCCTTGGAGGAAGCACTGATGCTCACCAAAGAAAGGGATTCATTAGATCTCTGGACCTGCTCAGCTTGCGCATCAGCTACATGGTGTCTTCTGACCTGCACTGCCTGTTTCCTACCCTTTCCCCGGTCACTGTTCTGTTCTCCAGCTCTGTATGTTGGAGTTGACTGACAGTATTTTTCGGTTCTTGAGCTTGTGGCCTTCTTTAATCCTGACAACAGCTCTCTTGCTACTTCCCAGGGAGTGGATCCTGAACTGAGAGGGGGTGCACATGTCCTGAGATAGGTCCCCAATTCATCAAATGAAAACAACGTAGGACAGTTATCATTGATTGACTTCAGTAAAACTGATGCAGAATAAATATGTGTGCCCTCCATATAATGTTGTTTATTTGAAATTCATTTAAGTACGCATCCTATAGTTTATCTGGCAACGTCACACAAGTGTCACAGCCTGGAGGAGGCAGAGCTGGGCCTGGGCTCCCCTCCTGACACTAGGTCTAGGTTGTCACCCTCTTTGTCAGGGTGTATCTGACACAGCTACCCCAAGCGAGCACGTCAGCCAGCACTAAATGCACGAGATATGATTCCCATCCAATGGCATCTACTCACTTCCCCAATTCATCATTTTATTGCCCTTCAAGTCTGCAGACTCAGGTTCTCCCCAGGGGCTGCCACAGCTTGAGCTCCGGACCGGGGACCCCGTGTGCTTGCTGTCCCAACCAGATGCAAGGGCTCCTCATTCCTCTAACGGGGTCTTCCTCCAGGGGTGCATTAGGAGCTCAGGACACTCAGCCCAGATCTCCCTCTGTCCAGTGAGAAACCAAACTCCAGGGTCCATGGTGTACTGGAGGCCGGTGGGCTGGGAGCAGGGGGAGACCCAGCCTGAGTGCCCAGGCCTTCCAGGACAGGGCTTGACAGCCTGGAAGGGGGACCACACTCTGAGTAGGGGACAGGAAAGTAGGATGCAGTTCTGGGAACAGCTTTCAGTTCCGGTGGCCACCCTGTTACCGCACTGGCCTCCCAACACTGTTGCTCATCAGAGAATCTCCTCCAGGGCGGGGGAGTTCCCAGGACTTCCCTAAAGATGACAGAGTGAGTTGGGCAGGTGTATCACAGGCAGGAGCCCTGTGCACAGCTGTAAGGATAGAGGCATCTCAACAAAGGCCTCAGTTTACTCTTCTCTGGAGGAGGAAATAGACAAAGGCAGGAGAGAAGCTGAGGGACTCGGTGGGTGTGGGCCCTGGAGCAGCACTGGGTTCTGTGTCCTGTCCCTGAGGGTTCTGTGGGTGATCATACCTGGGAAGCCAGCACCTGTTACCACCCTGTGTCATCTGCTCGCTGGGCTCAGCTGCTGTGTCCTCATAGCCTGGGCCCATAGCTGGGCACCCCTAGCCTGGCCTTCTCCACCCACCTGGGTAACGTGTTCAGGGGACTGTCAGTACTCAGGGCCTGTGGAGGGGCTGGGAGACAAGGGGAGGAGTTGATGGGCATGACAGGATGTCTCCACACCATTTTCTTTACTCTAAAACCTGCTAAAGGGAACTCAAGGGCCACCCATAGAAGTCCAGCTGGTCCCTGACATTTTGGAGGCACAATAGATTGACACCTGATGAATCCTAAGACTAGGAGGCTACTGGCAAGTGATGGTCACAGTGACAAATGAACTAGCTACATTGGGAGCTCACTCTATCCAACTCTGGAGCAAATGGTTGGACTCCCTGTAACTGTCACCCATGCGAACCACGCAAACCTGGGCCTGACCCCTCATCCTATTGCTTCTGATTCTGTTCCTCTCCCTCTGCCCTCTTTTGACTCCTTGATCAAGTCCGAGTCCAGTGTGGCAGGCGGACAGTTCCATCCAAATCAACATCTATTTAGAGTAACAGTTACTAGAGTTTGAAGCCAAGTCCTCAGTCGTACCCAAGTTATGGACATCTGGGGCCTCTCCCCATGGCCTCTCCTCCTCCTTGACCTCACTCATACAGGTGACAACTGCTGGGAGTCAGGTGGGGTGATCTTTGGCTTATGAGACACACAGAAATCCCTTTCCCTCTTTTACCAGGCATCCTGTAAGCTGTGACCGCAGACTCTGCATTGTCTGTCATTCTGTCCTGGGTCTGAGGCTTAGTGCCCACTCTGTGCTGACTCAGAGGTCTTCAGTGCCTGGTCATCTGGTCAGAGGGTCACCCATGCATCTCCCCAGAGCACCAGTAATGTGGCTGCTGTGATGGGAACTGACACCAGCAGCTCCCAGGAGCATTCTTGACCTGGGGGGATGAATAGTCCTCAACCCTCAGGCTCTAGACCAGTCCTCAAGTTCCAGCCTGGCAGCTCAACTCCTGCTCCAAATTCTGGGAGAATAGACAGACCCCCATTCCCCAGCCCAGCCCAGTCCTGGGTGTCACTGTTCTGCCTGTGTCTGTGAGTCCACTGTCACTTCTGTCCCCAGCCCCTGAGTGGGGGAAGGTCTCTGTTATCTGAGGATGTAAGAAAGTGCCTCAGAGGTTTTCAGCTAGGTCAACCTAACACAGCAACATCCTCCTGCTTTTGGCCAAAACCCAGCTTGGGAAAAATGGTAAGGAGAGAAGAAAGTGTGCTTAAATTCTGAGAGGTCCAGAGGTGAAAATGATTTTGAGCCCTGGGGCTTGGGATCCAGGCTCAGACCAGCTCCTGAGAACAGCCTGGCCAGGCCCAGTCCCCTCTGTACATCTTCCCAGGTACATGCCTTCTGTTTTCACTTCTGCCTGCCAGGGACTTCTAGTTTCAGCACAAAAATGTTGAAACATAAATACAATGAAATCTTAAAAGAAGCCAGATAAAATTCTAAACTAATTATATTTTATGTAATAACTCGATATAATTCAATACTGGTTTGTGATTTTCAAAATATCAGAAAATAAAAATGTGTGTGTGTATCTGGAGGCACTCTGCTACATTTCTGGGTCATAACGAAGTCACAGGCTCTGGAAGCCTCACCTGGTGCAGAAGCAGGCAGGAATCAGCAAGCCTGAGGTCTCAGAGAAGGGCAGGTCCCTAGTCTTCAACCCTAGGTCAGGGAGCACTCCCTGTGGGCCTGAACAGGGAGAAGCTCCTGGAACATGATGGGTTCAGGATGTGCGCTGAGGGACAGGGAAAGTTCTGGAACTGGCGCAAAGAAGATTTACAAGTGCTTTTCTATGGTTTTATTTTGGGACCAGGAAAAGACGGCTCATATCAGATGCCTAAGCTACGTCCTGAGGTTTTGTTCTTAAATTGCCACAAAGGGTCATATTACAAATAACTTCACCAATTATTGTAGGCATTTTTGTGACAAATGTCTTTTCCATATTAAACCATTGGACACTGAGGCTCAGGGAGTTGGAATCACTCACTCAGCCCCAGTCCTCCAGGCTAAATGAGTCTTGTATTTCCTATGCTCGAGCTGAGCTTCTCAGCACAGGACAGGGGCTGCCCCCAGGGCGTGCACTCACCAGCTCCACCTGGATGACCACCGAGTCCAGGGAGCGACCCCTCTCCTTTCATCACCTGGAATCTCATTCTCATCTTTACACAGGTCTTCCCCAGTGTCTCACTGACAGTAACCCTGTGTGTTACAGACAATAGTTCAGGACCTTTTGATCCCAGGGTCCTTCCAGGACAATCTCATCCTGATGCAGTAGTAAGGAAGGACTGGGGAGGCCACGCTCAGGGTGCTCAGGAAACCTCACACACAGGACCCTGGAAGAGGCCCTGGGGTGCCCAAGACAAAGCCAAAATGGACAGAGAATTCCTCTAAAGGGAGAATAGTGAGATGTGGTCTTGTTACACTTGGGACACACGGGCACTACTGCCCTCAAAAAAGCTCAAATTCAACATGGAGCCCCCATTTCACTTCTGTCTCAGGGTCTTAAGACAGTAGACCTAGGGCTGAGGCTCTTCCAAGAAAACAGGACTGGTCTAGACTCATAAGGGGAAGGACTCCCAGGGATGGAGGGGACATGGGTGTCCTTGTGGGCCACACTTTGCAGATGTCCTCAAAGAGGCTCAGCCAGCCCTTACCTCAGCACCCTTACTAATCTTAGTGCCAGTCCTTGGGGACAATTCCGAGGGGCAGAAGCCCCTGTTGCATACCCAGATGTGCCCGCTCACTGATCTGTCATATGGCGAGGTTCTGACCACAGGAGCATGCCACGCAGATGTACTTGAGCCAACTGCTGGCCCCTGCCTGATTTGCCTCTGCACAGAACTTCTCACTGCATATGTCTTCTGAGACTGCTGGGAAGAAAGAAAAGCAGGAGTCAGAGGCGCCCTGTCTGCTAGAGTCTGCACACTGCGTCTGTCCACCCAGAAACCTGGCTGTTTGGGCTCCAGTGGAAAGGTTAGTTGGCATCCTGATCTCAGCCCATCCTCTGGGCATCAGCAGGACTCCTGGCCCACCCTACTCACCCATGCCCAGGAGCTTCCAGGAGCCCAATGAAAAGGCAGGGAATTGGCCTTTTCTTTTCTCATCAAGTAGATCATTGTCCTGGCCCAGCGATCAAATGAGCCTTCAGGGTTGCAATCCCCATGTCCCACAGCAAAGCTCTCTCACATATGAGAAGGCAGGGGCCACTGTGTCTGGCAGTAGAGCCCTCTGCTATGGAGCTGGAGCACTGGGTCAGAGAAAAGCATGTCTGAAGGTAAAGGTTTTGCTGGGGGTGTGTGCGCGCTTGTGTGGGTGTGCGTTTGCGTGTGCGCGCGTGCATGCTCATGGCAACCGCACATCACCCTGAGAGTAAGAAAAACATTTCTTTTTTTAAAAACTGAAGAGTTTGACACCCAGCAGTGTGCCAAAGGGCACACAGGACACCTCTGACTCCTGTTTTTCTTTCTTCCCAGTAGTTACACTCACGCTGACTTGGCTTTACATTGTTGTAGCTCTTGCCTCTGAATGGGCAGAGTGGCAGCTTCTAGGGCTTGTTTTTCATATTTGCCATCACCTCACTTCTCTGAGAGGATCATTTATGAGAATATACTGTCCACTGTGGAGAAAGGGCGTCCCCTAGACCAGCCTGACCATGAGTTTTGGCTGCAGGTGGAGGCCAGCCCCCAGCCTCCCTCACTCTGCCCAGTGCCTACTCTGGGTTCTGAATCCAAACCAGCAGTGTTTGGATTGGTGGGTGAGTTTTCTGGGCAGCACAACCTGGCTCAGACTGGGCAGAAGGGAGGGCAGGGGGCAGGGGCTGTCACACCACACTCAGGTCTTGAAAGTAGAAAGGCTGTCTTGGCAGACAGATGTGTCCATTTGGGCAGGTGTGTCCTGGTGGACAGGTCTGTCTGCGTGGGCAGGTGTGTCCTGGTGGGCAGGCATCTCTTGGTGGGCGGGTGTGTCCTGCTGACAGGTATGTCCTTGGACAGGTTTGTCCTTGGGCATGTGTGTACTGGTGGGCAGGTGTGTGGGGGGTTGGTGTGTCCTGATGAACAGGTGTGTCCTGAGTAGACAGGTGAGTCCATGGACAAGTGTATCCTTGGGCAAGTGTGTCTTGGTGGGCATGTGTGTCCTGGCAAGCAAATTTGTCAGGGTGGGTAGGTGTGTTTTTGGGTAGTTGTGTCTGAGTGAGCAGGTGTTATCTTGGGTAGATGTGTCCTTGGGCAGGTGTGTCCTGGTGGATAGGTGTGTCCTGGTGGATAGGTGTGTCCTGGTGGATAGGTGTGTCCTGGTGGATAGGTGTGTTCTGGTGGATAGGTGTGTCCTGGTAGATAGGTGTGTCCTGGTGAGCAGGTGTGTCCTGGTGGATGGGTGTGTTCTGGTGGATAGGTGTGTTCGGGGGAGGAGGTGTGTTCTGGTGGATAGGTGTGTCCTTGTGGATAGGTGTGTTCGTGGGAGCAGGTGTGTCCTGGCGGATGGGTGTGTCCTGGTGGATAGGTGTGTCCTGGTGTGCAGGTGTGTCCTGGTGGATGGGTGTGTCCTGGTGGATGGGTGTGTCCTGGTGGATAGGTGTGTTCTGGTGGATAGGTGTGTCCTGGTGGATAGGTGTGTCCTGGTGAGCAGGTGTGTCCTGGTGGATGGCTGTGTCCTGGTGGATAGGTGTGTCCTGGTGGATAGGTGTGTCCTGGTGGATAGGTGTGTTCTGGTGGATGGCTGTGTCCTGGTGGATAGGTGTGTCCTGGTGGATAGGTGTGTTCTAGTGAGCAGGTGTGTCCTGGTGGATAGGTGTGTCCTGGTGGATAGGTGTGTTCTGGTGGATAGGTGTGTCCTGGTGGATAGGTGTGTTCTGGTGGATAGGTGTGTCCTGGTGTGCAGGTGTGTCCTGGCGGATGGGTGTGTCCTGGTGGATAGGTGTGTTCGGGGGAGCAGGTGTGTTCTGGTGGGCAGGTGTGTCCTTGAGGAGCTGTAGTCAGGTGGGCAGGTGTGTCCTTGGGCAGGTGTGTCGGGGTGGGCAAAGGTGATGGAGCAGGGAGTCAGAAGGACTCAGTGTTGTCAGGACAGGGACGATGACCTGTCCAAACGAAAACAGCGGAGGTTGACTCTGGGTACCATGGGTTTCTTATTCTCTGGAGTTTTGACTGCTCTATTGTGGACACTAAGACCTGGCAGAGGGGAAGGAGCCTTCCACCTGAGGTTGGGAACTGCCCACTTCTGGCTAGAGAGTCAGATGCTTTGTAAACAGTTCAGGTGTTCCCTGGACATCCACAGACGTTTCCTAAAAGACCAAGTGCCCAGCTGGCCTTAGAGTCAGGGATTTCAGGAGGTGGCTGCTGAGCGCAGGGATGCACAGAAGCTGCTGTGGAGTTCACTGTGCGTCTGTGCCCCATCACCCCCAAAACCACGCCCCCTCCTGAAGCCCATGGGGAGCTGCTGTGGCAGCCCCATCCTACAAGTGACAAGTCTGAGCAGATACGGCCCAGCTCTGCCAGACACCTCAAAGGACTAATCTGTAAACAGTCTGTGAACCCAGGAGCCTCAATTCTGAGATTCCTTTGCTTTTTGGGGACTTTGTTATTCATGCCAAGAGGAAGATGAAATGGGCCTAATTGTGAAAGAGAGGAGATAGACCAGAGAGAGCCAGGTATAGCCTGGGCAAGACAGGGATGGAGAAAGGCATGGATGGGGATACAGGGAGAGATGGCTGAAAGAGCCTGCCAGGGCACAGGAGTGTTCTCCTGCCCAGCCTCTGTCCTCAGTTGCCAACATCCGGAACCTCAGGAGGCCGAGGCCAAGGGCGTCCACCCCCTCGTGCACAAGCCTCCATGATCCCAGTGCCTGACCCTCAATACTCAGCGCGTACTTTCCTGGGTTCTTAGCCATCTCAGGGCTAATGCAAGAGTTCTTTTGGTGCAGGGTGTGAGGAGAAGGTAAATGATGCTGTGAGCTATCGCAGTCGTTGCATGGGCTTCTCCTGGCATGTGGCTGACAAGGGTGTTAACTTCACCTTGACTTCCAGGGCTTGGGACCTGTCTCCCCTGGAATAACAATCTGCATTACTGGCTGGCTCTCCAACCACTATTTTAAGTGCTTCAAAGCTCTTCGCCATCCAGGTATGCAGGTATGTGGGTGTGAGTGTGTGCATGTGCGTGCGTGTGCACCTGCACGTGTGTGCACCTGCACGTGTACGTATGTATATGTGTGTTCATGTATGCTTGCTTGTCCTAGGGGAAAGGGGGTGAGCCGCACGGGAAGCAAAATCCAACAGGAAGAGGAAATTGAAACAGAGGCCGGTTCCCTCTCAAAACTCATAATGTGGATTCTGTGTCATGTCAGGACTGCTGGAAGAGAACCAAGGCCCCTTCCATCCAGCCCCACATCTGAAACCTCAGTGTCTCTGATCCAGCCAGGCACAGCAACAGGCCTTGGAACCCACACTGTGCACTCAGACAGCCAACCTCCAGAGTATGCACCATCGTGCTCTGTGGAGCACACACTACCGTGCTCCCAAACAACCAGTGTATTGTTGAACGCATCACATCCTTGTGAATTGCTTTTGGGTGGACCGATCCTGCATTCCCTTAAGGCCCCCCTCACCTTGCAGAATAAGCCTCTCTTTTGCACACGACGGCCCTGAAAGTATTTGCATGTAGCCTGAGTCCTAGCCCTCCACGTGCCGGGGTAAACACCTGTAGCTCTCTCAAGTGTGTCTGAAGAAGGACATGGCTGGTTTCTCATCCTCATAGGACAGCGTTCTGGAGCCCTGGTGTGTCCCTGTCCCTCTAGGGGTGCAGAGGCCTGGAGACCAGAGACAGCAAATCCCCCAGGGGTCCTGGTCCCGAGTACCCACCCATGCTTCTCTGCTCTGCAGGTGGGTCACCTCTCCAGCGTGACAGCCTCTCCTCCCTTGTCACTCCTGTTTCCCAGGCCATTTCTCCTTATCTCTGGAAGAGGCTGGTCCCCAAACCCCGACAAATTGGATGGTCATAGGGTGGGAGTTACACCTGGTAGCTCCTAAAGGGAGAAGTTTCACTTCTTCCTGGTGGGTTCCTTGGGGTGACTGAGGTGGTGTTGGTTAACTCCTTCCTTCAACGGAGGGGAGCCTGTGAGGGGAGCCCAGGAAAGCCAAGAGAAGCCCTGGTCTCAGGGTCCAATCAGCAAGGGTGCACTGGGAGGAAGCATGGTGGGAGGGGTGTGCTGGGAGGAGTGAGCTGGGAGGGTACACCGGGAAGGGGCTGGGAAGGGTGTGCTGGAAGGGGACTGTGTGGGGTGCACTGGGAGAGTTGAACTGAGGGGGTGTGTGCTGGGAGGGGTGTACTGGAAGGACTGCGTTAGGAGGGGCACGATGGGAGGGGGCTGGGTGGGGTGTGTTGGGAAGGGTGAGTTGGGAGGGGGCTGGGAGGGGTGTGCTTGAAGGGGTGAGTTGGGAGGCAGTGTGCTGGGAGGGGTTCATTAGGAGGCGTCTGGGAGGTGGTGCACTGGGGAGGGGTGCACTGAGAGCTGGAAGGTGGTGCACTGGGAAGGGTGCGTTGAGAGGGGTGTGCTGGGAGGCGGCTGGGAGAGGGCAGGGCCTGTGTCTATTATCACAGTTAGGCTGCTAGCAGAGAGCTTGGACAGAGCCTCAGAAGCTGCTGCTTTTCTGTCTCAGACCAGAGAAATGCTCCTGTAGTGGCCCTGGGCCCATTCATTGTTCTGGTCTGGCAGGTGGCTGCAGGCCTGGCTGCTTGTGCCTGTGCTGTCTCTGATTCCAGAAAAGACAGATGGCTGCACAGACCGCTGCTTCCTCCTGCCACCTTTCCTCTCCTCTCTCGCCTTCCTCCCCAGGGTCTCTGTGCACTCAGGGACAGGCTGGGTGCGATCAAGGACACTCATTCATTGCCACGGATCTATAAGCTGGGTATTGTGTTGCCTCATTTTGCAGAAGAGGACATGGAAGCCCCTAGATACACAACTGCCCCAGGAGCAGGGCCAGCTACCAGCCCAGGCCTCTGGACTCCAGAGCTGTGCCATCAGCTGCTGCCATGCGTGCTCTCTGGAGCTGACTCAAGTAATGGAGGGAGTGTGCCAGCGCGCTGTTCTGAGAGCCACAGGATTTCCCATGGTCTGGACTCCACAGAGCAGGCCTGAGCAGTCTCAGGTCCCGGTCCCTGCTTCCTTGGGAGTGAGACTTGCCAGCACCCATGATGGCAGTGGCAGGTTGTCCAAAGCGGCAGTTGCCATGGCTCCGGCTGCAGTGGGGCGCGGGCGCAGGCTGTGAGTCCGCCGGTGCGGGGTCCCAGTCACCCACCGGCGAGGAAACTGCACGGTCCGCTGCGGAGGGGACCCGGGACGGAGATGCGCCCAGGACGGTGTCGCGCTTGTGCTCGGAGCGCAGGGGCCGGGCCCCGAACACGAAAGCAGACCTGTGGCCGAGCTTCAGTGGCCCGGGGTGGGGAGCCGGAGTCGTCCGCCTCCCAGACCCGGCCACCTACGCGGCCGCTGCGCCTTCCCTGCCGTGGGAGCCAGGTTCCTGTGCCCAAATGGGAGACTTCAGCGCGGGGCCACCTGAGGCTGCGTCCCCAGGATCCAGTCCGCATTGGAGTGACCGCCGAGCCTGGTGCTCCCCGCAGCAGCCAGGTCCGGGGCCGCAATCCATTCCCGGTGGCGCTCCCTGGCAGAGTCGCCAGCCAAGCCCGGCTGCAGCCGGGAACTTGTGGCGACGTCGCCCCCGCTCCGGACTCCCGCCCGGGCCCAGCAAGGGCTTGGAGCCCTGCCCCAGGCTGCAAGGCGGCAGAGAGGGCAGCGGGGGCAGCTGTGGAAGCAATGGCGGCAGTGGGTTCTCTGTTCCCCACGTCCCCAAGGCAGCCGATTGTACCACCTCTGCCCTGGCACCGCCGGACAAGATCCTCTCCCAGGCCCTGAGCCTCCGCGGCAGCCTCAGCCTCGCTCCCTGCCGTGCCCCTGGAGCTCTGGAGCACCTGGCCAAGGCGCAGTCGGCATTCACAGGACCGGCCCTGGGAGTGGCAGGTTCGTGTTCAAGTGGCCTGGGCCGTCGTGCCACTTGCACCTCGCTCGCCGCCACTGCGGGGAGACACAGAGAAGGTGCACGGCCCGCCGGCAGAGGCTGTGCACTCTGTGCAGAGCCGGGGACAGCGGGGAGCTCCGCCCCTGCCAGTTGGCAGGGCTGGAGTTGCCCAGGCACAGCTGCAGCCACCCCGGTCTCAGTTGTGAGTCCAGACCTCCTGGTGCTCTCTGGGGGAGAGGGCCACCCCCCATCACAGCAGGCTCAGGGATGTCTGCTCCCATTGCCTGGCGTCTCCCTGCTCCTGGGCTGGCTTAGATCTCAGAGAGGAGTTGGGCCCAAGCCCAGGCCCTGTTGCAGCCCTAGGCTCAAGGCAACGTTGACACGCTGGCCTCCTGCTATCTCGGCCCCTCTAGTATTTTAGCCCTGACACCTCCAAGGTCATCTGGGAGCCTCTTGGGGCAGGGCCTGAGGCCTGGTGTGGTCTCCCTGGTATAGGAGGCCAAGACAGATGAGAAGTGGGTAGACAAATGCATGGATGAATGCAGCCTGACCCAGGCTGCATTGTTCACTTCTATTCACACACAGTCAGTGAATGCAGGAGACAGCCAGAGAGAGAAGGAGATGGTCCAGCCCATGGTGTCTCTGCATGGAGGTCACTGTGTCCTCGAGGCTGCATCTCTCTCCAGATTTGGAATTCCACTCCCTGCCTGATTGCTGCTTGAAAGCCTGGTTCTGAGACTGATGCTGAGCCTCAGGAATTCTAGAACCTCCAAAGCATACTGCCCTCCTGCCCACTCTTTCCCCCTCAGCCCCCTGCCAGCTCCCTCAGCTCATAAATCACCCTCATCAGAAATTCGGAGTTGTGAAGCAAAGTGATAGAAAAATTCTCTTAAGTTTAACAAATGTTTTGCACATCATTTGAGGTTTTCTGAACTTCTAATTTGTGAGTGCTCTGTTGGGCTTGTCCTCTACCTTTAGTGGGCATGGCTGGCCACCAGCCCCGTCCAGGGTGTGTTTGCAGACATGAACACCGAGTCATCTGTGTCAGTTCGCCTGATGGATTCTGCGCACGCAGAAAGGAGCAGAGCCCTGGGAGGCTTCCTCCTTGGTTCTGCGTCCTGCTGCTGCCACGCGACTCCCAAGAAGCTCAAGGTGTGGTGCCCACCTCTTACAGCCAGGAGTTAGTGTGAGCCACGGGGAGAGTCACCCTAACCCCCTTTGTTTAAGGAGCCATGAGGTGATTCAGAACAAGGAGCCCCAGCTGTGAAGCCGTGTCCATGGGCACATGCACACACACACACACACACACACACACACACGTTGTAATTTATAGCATCTATGAATAGCCAAAACAGAAAGTCCATTCTTGTGATGGAAGGAGGTGGGGGAGAGGCATTCTGGAAACACCTTGGCCTGGTGCAGACATAAAGCCTGGGTGAGCTCATAAATCCCTCATCCTGATGGTCATGATGCAGCTGGGTGGTGATGTGACCCAGTGCTCACTAGAAATGTGGCAGATGGGATAGGGCCACTGCCAGGCATGCAGCAGGCTTGGAGCCCACCTGCTTAGGCTGAGGAGGAGGTGGGAGAAGGAAAAGAAAGGAAGGCGGTTGAGAGGGTTGGAGTAAAGGGGGAGGGAGAGAGAGAGGAGAGACTGCTGCTAGGAAAGCAGGCAACTCTTGGAAACCATTTCTCCAAGATGGAAGCCAGCCTCTCTCTTAAGCTCATGGAGAGAGAGAGCAAGGGTGGGCTTTTTGGGGCTTGTCCGTGGAAGAAGCTGGAGGGTGGCGCTCTTAGCCCCTGGCTGGCCATGGTTATTTTGGACGGTCCTCAGGCGGTGGTGCGTGTGCTGAGGGAGGGATGAGGGCTAGAGTCTCAGGCTCTCATAAGCTCCAAAAGCACGACCCAGATTCCGGGTGCTGCAAGAGGAAGCTTGCAACCTGATAGGACTCTGATGGCAGAGGAAAGACCAGGACACCTGAAGTTAATGCCTGGGGGCTCTGCTCCTGTGTCAGGGCTGGACAGACCTGAGGACCGTGGTGTGTTAGAAAACAAGTCACAAAATTCTGCACTTTATGGCGTCTTGGGGCCATAGACACCTTCAAAGATCTGATGAAAACCATGGACCAGAAATTACTGAAATACCCAGACACTGTGTGAATGCCCAGGGGTTCACAGACCCTCTACCTCCAAAAGACTCAAACATCCAGATGCTGTACAAACATCTCAAGGCTCACAGATTATTTCCGTCTCAAATACTCAGACACCCAAATGCCATGGTGCTAACGGAGTGCACAGACTATGTCTCCCAAATACCCAGACCCCAGATGCTGTGGAGCTTCAAGGGAGTGCATAGCCCTTAGCACTGAGGCCAGAGACGAGGCTACAGAGTTCTGCCCTCTCTGCTGTTGGGTTTCCTCTTAGTTCTCTCCCTCCTTCTTCTTCTTCATTCCCTCCTCTCCTTCCTGCCTATTCCTATTTCCTTTCTTCTTTGAGCTGCAGCTCCACGTGGGCAGGGAGCGGCCCTCTGAGCAACATCTATGAACATTGAAGAAAACTTTGGTTGAGATGGCAAAGCAGAGACAAGTTTTGGTTCTGATCATGCACAACCCCTGAGGCCCCTCAAGGTTCCCTGGGGTGGCACTTACACACCCTGACCTCACACCAGCAATAGACAGGGGCCACACAAGCCCGGGCCTTGAGGCTGTGCTGTGCTGCCTGCTACAGGAGCCAGTCCCTGCCCCTCCCTGCAGCCTGCACACAGCGTGCCCCAGGTGTGCCCCCAAACTCTTCCCCGTCACCCCTCTCCCTGCAGCCTGGGGGTGTTGAGGGCTGCGCCTCCTCCCTGGCACGTGGCTGACCCCTCATGGCATGTCTGTGGTTTGCCTTGTCACCCGTGGGCTGCAGCTCTGACCATCAGAAATAAACGGGTACATTGGTGACTTAACCTCACGCTCTGCATCTACAGGGAAACGAGAGAATGAAATACAGGCTCATGCAAACACAAAAACCCCTTGAGGTGATTGACAGTGAGTGGGAAGAACAGGGTCTGTAGAAACCTTAGCACCAGCAGCCCATGGGGTGGACCAAGTGGGCAGTGCTCTGTCTTGGGAAGAGTACAGGCAGGTCTTGGTGGCCATCCCTCCCTCCAGGTGCTTCAGAGACCGGACTCTGAGTCACACATGGCCTTCCAGCCCTGGACTTGTATAATTCTCATATTGACAATGTAGGGGTTGTCTGGAGTCCTGCCACAGTTTCCTCTTTGGAACCAGAAAGCCTCTTTTCTGCTTTCCAGCTGCTTGGAACCCCATGACTGCACGCAGACATGGTGAGCTCTGAGGAACTCAGAGCCCTTGGCACCTGTTGAAGACATCCTGAAGAACCCCTGCGCCCAGCCTCGCCTAAAGCCTGAAGGTGCTCAGCTGTGTGTCTGTGGCAGCCACTTCAGGCCATTGGTGGGGGCGCCTGCTGCTTCCTCGCCTGGCCGCAGCCGCTCATCCACTCCAGAATCTCCCTACCACAGGAAGAGCAGAAGCGGGATCCTTTCCTGGGTCTTCTGGATAAGCAAGAAGTACAGGCACCTCTGGCTCTTTGGGAGACCTTCAGTGGGTGCCTCGGGACCGCGGAGGAGCCAAATGAGCCTTCACGGTGAGTAGGAGAGGGGCACCGAGCAAACGGGCTCCATGGTGCAGCTCTCCCTTGAAGAATGCCCCTGCCTCCCGCTGCAAGGCTCAACTTCCCTTGTCTAGAAAGTCTCAGATGTGCACGAGTCCTCCAGGAGAAAGCCCAAAGTCACGCAGAAGGACTTTGACTGAGCCTCGGGGTTCCTCCTCAGAGACCCAGGCAAGCTACTAGGTGGCTGCTGAGTGAGGCCTGTGTGTGGGGAGTGCCTGGGCCTTCCTCTGGGGCATGTGGGTCCAGGGAGCCTTCGTCTCTGCCACGCATGCTGGGAGCAGCTTGTGGTGTAACATGTTTTACCCAACAACTTGTTGATAAACTGGATTTCAGTAATGGGGATCCCAGTTCACAGCTGTGTCATTTTTAAAGGTACCCTGCATTATGGTCAAGTGGAATACTTTTCACAAAGGGGGTGTCCTGTGTGCCATTGCCTGGTTCTGCTGGTTTTGGCTTGGGGACCCCAGAGCAGGCAGAGAAGGGTCTTGTGTTGATGAGGATGTGCAGGTCTCACTGGGGCAAGTCAAGGCAGCAGCACCATTGAGAAACTGGCCCTAGTCCCTGGCAGTAAGTGGCTGGGGCTCCAGGATCCAGCCCTGGCACTCCTGGTCTGTGGAGGAGGTGTGGGGCCAGATGTGATCATGAGAGCACAGCCTGAAAAGAACATTGTCCTTTGTGGCTCTTAGGAGGAGACCCAGGGCATAGATCAGTGACAAGAAGATGACCTGGGAAGATGTGGGCCCTGGAGCCCCAGAGGGCCTCTGCCTGTCCCGAGGATCACATGACAACCATGGTCAGTGTCCTCTGTCCTCTGGCGCTCACTCTTTCGCTGTTGTTCCTCCCAGAGTCTTGGGGTGTCCATGTTACACCCTTTTCTGGGGTCTTTTTTCCAGCACCAGCTCCAGGAGCAGGTTCACACTGTGTGCCCAGAGTGGGGCTTGCATGGTTGAGTGGAGAAGAATAGATTTATAAGAAGAGCCCTCTGCCCAGGGTGTGTGGGGGGTGGGTAATGAAATGTGGGCATTTGGGCTCCACTAGGGGCCTCAGGAAGGAAGCCTGGAGAGGTTTCCCACAGCCTGGACTCCTCCTTTCAATCTGCTCCCCTCCCTCTCCTCACTAGGGCTCAGGCAAGGTGAGGGCTCAGGGCTGCTTGAAGAGCCCGCATAGACTCAGGGTCTCCAGCTCATTCATTGTCCCCAAACTCTGTAAGGGCTGTCTTTGAAATTGCCCTGGGCACATGGAAATAGATGCTCCTACAATTAAGAGATTAGGGGCAATTCGCCCCTTAAAAGGTGTTAGTTGCCTCTCAGTGCCTGAGTGAGGAGGGAGAATTAGGAATCAGGAGCCCACCCGGGGCTCCCTTCTCCTCACTCTCAAAATTGTACATGGTGTGTACATTGCCCTAGAGTTTATGCCTGAGATTGGTGAATAGTTTTAATTAGTTTATTTTTTTCTCTTTGCAATCTATGTGAGTGAGGGGCTGACAGGAAGATGGAGGCCCAGAGGGAGAGGCTGGGCTCTAGGGCAGGTCCTGGCAGTCTGGGCTCAGGCTTTGGTCAGCCAGGGAGAAGAAAGAGGGGGCAGTTCCTGGTGCCTTGGAAGGAGGCGCTGCCCTGTCCCTGTAAGTTGCCTGCTCTGCTGCCCCCAGGGGAGGCTCTTCAAGGAGACCAAGCTCCAGGAATGCCCTGTAAACCACACAGTGAGCTGGGCAGGTGAGTCCAACGGGAGGAGGGCTGTGTGGAGACCTGTGGCTCAGGTGCTTAGTGGCGTGGATACTGCCCAGCCCCATCCTTTTTGGGGAGGACAAAGTTGGCACTAGAGGAGACAGGATGCATAGGTGCATCTGGGCCTCAGGCAGCAGGGGCACCATGGCCTGTGCCGTGGATCCCAGCTGGGAGCCACCGGTAACCCTGGACTGGAGCCCTCTGTCCCTGCTCACTGTGACCAGCAGCTTTGCCTCATAGGTTCTTGGAAAGCCATAGAACAGCCCCACCCAAGTCCAACCCCTCCCAGGGTCGGCTTTTCAGGTAGGGGTTAGAGTCAGGGCTTGGGTAGCCCAGGGTGGGAGGCTGGTTTGCATGAAGAATTCCCCCTCACCCGTGGCTGATAGAGGGAGTACGAGGGCCTTGGGCAGCCCAAGCCCAGCTGAGGGTCCTCAGGATGCAGAGCTGTGTGAGGGTCCCCACTGTGGCCTGGGCTCCTCCCCCTCTCTCCCTTCTCATTCACTGCACAGGTATCAGGGCTGTGGATGAAAGGAATGAGGGCTCTAAGTGTTCCCTTTTCCACTGACCCACCTCTTTTCATCTTGTGTCTGTCCAGATATCAGGGTTCTGGACCCTGTCTGTCCTGACTTAGCTGTGTACAGTGTTCAAGTCTATGGGGCAGATGAGTACCAGCTCCTGTACTGGAAGCAGCAGCAAGGCTGGGTGTGGGTCTGTGTCCTGGTACCAGCAATTCCTGGCAGTTCTCCCAAACACCTCATCTATGACGCAGTCATCAGTCTGCACAGGTCCCAGTCTGGTTCTTGGGCGCCAGGTTGGGGATCACGGCCTCCCTGAGCATCTCTGGGCTCCAGGCGGAGGACAAAGTTGATTCTTATGCTCCGACTGGGACACAAGCATCCATGCTCATGCAGTCCTACCACCCAGTGGAAAAGTGGGAGAAAAACCTGCTGCCTGCCCAGGGAAAAGGCATCCCTGTCCAGCCCCGCCCCTTGGCCAAGTCCACTGATTAACACTGCGTGGTCACATTTTAGAGTTTCAGATCCACACAAGTGAATATGGTCTAGAAAATGCATCCCTCTTCTCTCAATTCTACCCACACACTCTACTCTTAGCAGCAGTACACTGTCATATGGCCTCATATTGAGAAAAATGCATCCATACCAGGGTCAGGCTGGCCTGGGAGCCAGTCTGTGATGGGTCAAGACAGGACTAGGGACAGAGTCCACTGTGTCTGACCCAGGACAGTCAGCTACCAGAGGCCTGTCCATTCATAGCATTCACTGAGAATCTACTGTGTGCCAGGCTCAGGGTGAGGGGCTTAGGACACAGGGAGGACAAGAGCGGAAGGGTTCCTGTCCCCATGTTGCTGACAACAGGTAGTAGAAGAGAAAAGACAATCAAGTAAAAATATCGATGCAGTAAAATGCCTTCACAGTGAGGAGAGGACTTGCGTGGGGGAGAGTAGAGAAGTCATTAGAGGACTGGACAAGAAGGACACAGGATCTGGGTAAAGTTTGTGAAGAAAAGTCCAGATGCCTCCGAGAAGGTGGACAAGGAGGTGGGAAGCATGAAGGCAGCAGGACCAGCTGAGGTCACTGGGAGAGAATGGTCAGATTTAGCGTGTGTTTCTGGGGAAGAGGCACTGAAGCCTAGGGGAGGGGAGAGGCTCAAGGCTGGCCTTAGATCTGAATGGGGCAGAGTGAACCTCCTGGTAAGGGTGGCTTCAAGGGCAAGGGGGCTGGGGGAGGCCTTGAGTTTATCACCACAATGGAAACTTAGAGGACAGCTCCCCAGCCTTGTTCAAAGGTGTCACAGGACCTTTTCCTCCCCAGATGGCAAGGGAGGAGTCTCCTCTGACATTTATGAGATGTGCCTTCCCCATCTGGTCTTACCCTGGGCTGAATCCCTGTTTGGAAACAAAATGACTCTCAAGTCCCAGGCATTACATCCTCACAACAAAACCTTACAGAATGAGCAAGATCTGCCTTCCCTGACCCACTGGTCAGAAATCCCAGCCTTCATGACAACTGAACTAGATCTTTCATGCAATTTTTCCTGACACCCTCATGGTGACCAGGAGGGACTGACTGATTGGTTTGGGCCATGCAATGCCTGTCCATGATATTGCAGCTGGGAACACTTACATGCTAAGCTCATGGCTTGGAGTTTCGGGGTCCAGACAAAAGAGAAGAAATCTCAGAAATCACGACTAAAATACTTATTTATGTAACCAAACACCACTTGTTCCCCAAAAACCTATTGAAATAAAAAATGGGTAGTATTGCATGGTGTGTGTGTATATATATGTTATACATATGTATAACATATATATATATAGCCACACACACATACTTGCTTTATCCACTTGTTGATTTATGGGCATTTGGGCTGGTTCCATGTTTTTGCAATTGCAAATTGTGCTGCTATAAACATGCGTGTGCAGGTATCTTTTTTGTATAATGACTTCTTTTTCTCTGGGTACATACCTAGTCGTGAGATTGCTGGATCAAAGGGTACATCTATTTTTAGTTCCTTAAGGAATCTCCACACTGTTTTCCATAGTGGTTGTACTAGTTTACATTCCCACCAACAGGGTAAAAGTGTTTTGTTTTCACCACATTCATGCCAACATCTATTATTGGCCATTCTTGTGGTAGGAAGGTGGTATTGTATTGTGGTTTTGATTTGCATTTCCCTGATAATTAGTCATGCTGAGCATTTTTCTTTATGTCTGTTGGCCATTGTATATCTTCTTTTGAGAATTGTTTATTCATTTCCTTAGCCTACTTTTTGATGGGATTGTTTATTTTTGTCTTGATAATTTGAGCTCTTTGTGGATTCTAGACATCAGTCATTTTGTGGATGTACAGATTGTGAAGATTTTCTTCCACTCTGTGAGTTGTCTGTTAACTCTGCTGATTATTTCTTTTGCTGTGCAGAAGCTTTTTAGTTTAATGAAGTCCCATCTATTTATTTTTGTTCTTGTTGCATTTGCTTTTGGGTTCTTGGTCATGAAGTCATTGCCTAAACCAATGTCTAGAAGAGTTTTTCTGAGGTTATCTTCCTTGATCCATCTTGAGTTGATTTTTGTATAAGATGAGATATGAGGATCCATTTTCATTCCTCTACGTTTGGCTTGCCAATGACCTCAGAACCATTTGTTGAACAGGGTGTCCTAGAGTATAGTTTGAAGTTGGGTAATCTGATGCCTCCAGATTTTTTTTTTCTTAGTCTTGTGTTTGGTAGTATGATTGTTTTCCCAATATTGATTCCACCCATTCATGAGCATGGGATGTGTTTTTATTTGTGTGTGTCATCTATGATTTCTTTCAGCAGTATTTTGTAGTTTTTCTTGTAGAGGTCTTTCACTTCCTTGGTTAGGTATATTCCTAAGTATTTTTCTTTTTGCTGCTATTTGTAAAAGAGGTTGAGTTCTTGATTTGATTCTCAGCTTGGTCGCTGTTGTACAGCAGAGCTTCTGATTTGTGTAGCTTCATTTTGTATTCTGAAACATTGCTGAATTCATTTACCAGTTCTAGGAGCTTTTTGGAAAAGTCTTTAAGGTTTCCTATGTTATGATCATATTATCAGCAACCAATGACAGTTTGACTTCCTCTTTACCAATTTGGATGCCCTTAATTTCTTTCTCTTGTCTGATTGCTCTGGCTAAGACTTCTTGTACTATGTTGAACAGAAGTGGTGAAAGTGGGCATTCTTGTCTTCTTCCACTTCTCAGGGGAAATGCTTTCAACTGTTTTCTATTCAGTATAATATTGGCTGTGGGTTTGTAATAGAGGACTTTATTTTACCATAAGGTATGTCTCTTCTATGCCAGTTTTGCAGAGGGTTTTAATCATGAAGTAATGCTAGATTTCGTCAAGTGCTTTTTCTGCATCTATTGAAATAATCATGTGATTTTTAAAAAAAATCCTGTTTGTGTGGTATATCACATTTATTGACTTGTGTACTTTAAACCATCCCTGCATCCCTGGTAAGAAACCCACTTCATCCATGGTGGACTATGATTTGATAGCTGTTGGATTCGGTTAGATAGTGTTTTGTTTAGGATTTTTGCGTCTATATTCATCAGGGGTATCGATCTGTAGTTTTCCTGTTTTGTTAGGTCCTACCCTCATTTTGGTTTTAGGGTGACACTGGCTTCATAGAATAATTTAGGAAGGATTCCCTCTTTCTCCCTCCTGTGGATTACTGTAATAGTCATGGTTCTCCAGAGGGACAGAACTAATGGAATATATATATGAGTTTATTAAGTATTAACTCACATGATCATGAGTCCCACAATAGGCTGTCTGCAGGCTGAGGAACAAGGAGAGCCAGTCCAAGTTCCAAAACCAAAGAACCTGGAGTCCGATGTTCAAGAGCAGGAAGCATCCAGCACAGGAGAAAGATGTAGGCTGGGAGACTAAGCCAGTCTCTCTTTTCACATTTTTCTGTCTGCTTGTATTCTAGCCATGCTGGCAGCTCATTAGATGGCACGCACCCAGATTAAGGGTCCGCCTTTCCCAGCCCATTGACTCAAATGTTAATCTCTTTTGGCAACAGCCTCACAGACACACCCAGGATCAATACTTTGCATCCTTCAATCCAGTCAAGTTGACACTCTATATTAACCATCATAATTAGTGTCATAGACTTGGTACCAGTTCTTTCAATGTCTGATAGAATTCAAATGTGAATCTCTCTGGTCCTGGACTTTTTTTGGTTGGCTTTTTAAATTATCGTTTCAATCTTGCTGCTTTTTATTGGTCTGCTCAGAGTTTCTATATCCTCCTGGTTTGATCTAGGAGGGTTGTATATATATAGAAATCTGTCCATCTCTTCTAGGTTTTATAGTTTGTTTACATAGAGGTGTTCATAGTAACCTAATATAATCTTTTATATTTCTGTGGTATCAGTGGTAAAATGTGTTTCATTTCTATTTGAGCTTTTGTGGATCTTCTCTCTTCTTTTCTTGGTTAATCTCATTAATGGTCTATTAATTTTATTCATCTCTTCAAAGAATCTATTTTTGTTTTATTTATTTTTTGTATTGTTTTTCTTTCAATTTTATTTTGTTCTGCTCTGATATTGTTATTTCTTTTTTTCTGCTGGGTTTGGGTTTGCATTGTTCTTGATTCTCCAGTTCCATGAGGTGTGACCTTAAATTGTCTATTTGTGCTCTTTCAGACATGTTCATGTATGTATTTCATGCTAAACTTTTCTGTAAGCACTTCCTTTGCTGTATCCTGGAGGTTTTGATAGGTTGTATCAAGATTTAGTACAACTACAACCTTACTATTGACCAAAAGCTTTTTAATTCTTAAGAGTGTGACCTCATTGAATCCTGACAACAGCTTAATGATTGCTTTTCATGCAGTAGGCCCCGGTTAGAGAGGGACTGCCTGTGGCCTGGAGGTAGGATTCTGCAATTTATCAAATAAAAACACTGGAGGTCAAATTTGAATTCAGTAAAACAATGACAAAGAATTAGTATGTGTGTCTCCCACACGATATTTTTCATTTGAAATACAAACTTACCTGGGTGCCCTGTAGTTTATCTGCCAACTCCTCACACGGTTCAAATCCTGGAAGAGGCAGAGCTGGGGCTGGCCTTCTCTTCCTGATGCCAAGTCTATGAGCTGAACCTCAAAGACAGAATTTCTCTTAACACAGCTACCCTCACGTGAGCACCAGTTAGTAGTAAATACACAGTATATGATTCTCAATCAATAATGCCTACTCAGTTCCCTAATTCTTCTTTCTGTTATTCTTCAACTGTGCAGACTCTGGACCTCCCCAGGGGTTGCTACAGCCAGAGTTCTGGATGAGGGACTTAATAAGTCTTTCAAAACCAGATGCAAGGGTGCTCCTTGGTCCCCACACAGCGGGGCTTAAGCCAGGGGTAAATAAATAACATGTAAGAGAAGAAGGGCTCAGCCTGCCTCTCCTTCTGTCCAGTGAGAGACCAAACTCCAGGATCCTTTTGATGCTGAAGGTGGATGAGCTGAGAGCAAGGGGAGACCCACCTTGAGAGCCCAGAGCTTCCAGGACAGGACTTGGCAGTCTGAAAAGGGGCCACAATCTTGAGTGCGGAAGAAGCAGGCATCTCTGGGCACAGGCCTGCATTTATGTTGGCTTCCCCTTCACCAAACTGGGCTCCCTGCTCTGATGTCTGTCAGAGAATCCCCTTCAGTGAGACCAAGATCCAAGGACTTTACTAAAAATAGCAGCATGGACCGGACAGATATGTCATGGCACAGGAATTCTGTGCAGAGTAATAAGTACAAATGCAACTTAACAAGGGCCCTCACAGTCATATCTTTCATGCAGAAGAAAATAGACAAAGGTAGAGAGAAACTGTAGGGGTCAGTTAGTCTGCTACTGGGGCAGCACTGTGTGCTGTAGGCTTGTCCTTGAGGGGTCTACAGATAAGAACAACTGGGAAACCATCCTGCTGTCACCCTGTATCATCTGCTCACTGCTCACTGGGCTCAACTGCTGTGCCCTCACAGGGAACCAGATTCAGCCAACCTGGCCTTCTCCACCCCACCTGGGAAATGTATTCCAGTGACTGTTTGGACTGAGGTTCTATGAAGGGCCTGGCAGACAAGAAGAGGAGGCTGATTTGAATGAAGAAACCATTGCACACCCTTTCCTTTCATCTAAAACCCATTAATGGAAACTCTGGAACATCCATAGAAGTCTAGCTGGTCTCCTAAATTTGAGAGTTATGAAGGTTTCATTCCTGATCAATCTACAGGGAGAGGAGCCATAGGCAGCAGGTGGTCAGAGTGAGGGAGAAACTGGCTTCCTTGAGAGACTTATCAACACAGCCACCAACTCTGGGACAAATGGGGTCACTTGCTATAACAGTCACCCCAAACTACTCACAGGAGCCCGAGCCTAGTCCCCTTGAGCCTAGTCCCCTCACCTTATTGCTTCTGATTCTGGTCCATGCTTCTGTTTTCCCTGGACTCCTTGCCCATGTCTGAGTCCAGGGTGGCAGGGATAGCTCCATCCCAGTCAACATCTACAGAGAGGTCTACATCTATAGCTACTATGGCTTTCAGCAGAGTCCACAGGTATACCCATGAGGGCCTCTTCTGCTCCCCAATCCACTCACACAGGTGACCAGTACTGTGGGTCTGGCGGACTAGCCCCCTGGGCCCTGGAGAACACAAGGTATTTATTCCTCTCTAACAACAGGCATATAGTTTAGGGGGTATGAGTGAGTGTGGAGCAGAGTTGCTCTTCCAGATGCAAAGCAGTAAGACTAAGGCTACAGAAAATCATT
>NW_012101806.1:86569-93468 GCF_000951045.1 Mandrillus leucophaeus
TGTTCTTGATTTTCCAGTTCCATGAGGTGTGACCTTAAATTGTCTATTTGTGCTCTTTCAGACATGTTCATGTATGTATTTCATGCTAAACTTTTCTGTAAGCACTTCCTTTGCTGTATCCTGGAGGTTTTGATAGGTTGTATCAAGATTTAGTACAACTACAACCTTACTATTGACCAAAAGCTTTTTAATTCTTAAGAGTGTGACCTCATTGAATCCTGACAACAGCTTAATGATTGCTTTTCATGCAGTAGGCCCCGGTTAGAGAGGGACTGCCTGTGGCCTGGAGGTAGGATTCTGCAATTTATCAAATAAAAACACTGGAGGTCAAATTTGAATTCAGTAAAACAATGACAAAGAATTAGTATGTGTGTCTCCCACACGATATTTTTCATTTGAAATACAAACTTACCTGGGTGCCCTGTAGTTTATCTGCCAACTCCTCACACGGTTCAAATCCTGGAAGAGGCAGAGCTGGGGCTGGCCTTCTCTTCCTGATGCCAAGTCTATGAGCTGAACCTCAAAGACAGAATTTCTCTTAACACAGCTACCCTCACGTGAGCACCAGTTAGTAGTAAATACACAGTATATGATTCTCAATCAATAATGCCTACTCAGTTCCCTAATTCTTCTTTCTGTTATTCTTCAACTGTGCAGACTCTGGACCTCCCCAGGGGTTGCTACAGCCAGAGTTCTGGATGAGGGACTTAATAAGTCTTTCAAAACCAGATGCAAGGGTGCTCCTTGGTCCCCACACAGCGGGGCTTAAGCCAGGGGTAAATAAATAACATGTAAGAGAAGAAGGGCTCAGCCTGCCTCTCCTTCTGTCCAGTGAGAGACCAAACTCCAGGATCCTTTTGATGCTGAAGGTGGATGAGCTGAGAGCAAGGGGAGACCCACCTTGAGAGCCCAGAGCTTCCAGGACAGGACTTGGCAGTCTGAAAAGGGGCCACAATCTTGAGTGCGGAAGAAGCAGGCATCTCTGGGCACAGGCCTGCATTTATGTTGGCTTCCCCTTCACCAAACTGGGCTCCCTGCTCTGATGTCTGTCAGAGAATCCCCTTCAGTGAGACCAAGATCCAAGGACTTTACTAAAAATAGCAGCATGGACCGGACAGATATGTCATGGCACAGGAATTCTGTGCAGAGTAATAAGTACAAATGCAACTTAACAAGGGCCCTCACAGTCATATCTTTCATGCAGAAGAAAATAGACAAAGGTAGAGAGAAACTGTAGGGGTCAGTTAGTCTGCTACTGGGGCAGCACTGTGTGCTGTAGGCTTGTCCTTGAGGGGTCTACAGATAAGAACAACTGGGAAACCATCCTGCTGTCACCCTGTATCATCTGCTCACTGCTCACTGGGCTCAACTGCTGTGCCCTCACAGGGAACCAGATTCAGCCAACCTGGCCTTCTCCACCCCACCTGGGAAATGTATTCCAGTGACTGTTTGGACTGAGGTTCTATGAAGGGCCTGGCAGACAAGAAGAGGAGGCTGATTTGAGTGAAGAAAGCGTTGCACACCCTTTCCTTTCATCTAAAACCCATTAATGGAAACTCTGGAACATCCATAGAAGTCTAGCTGGTCTCCTACATTTGAGAGTTATGAAGGTTTCATTCCTGATCAATCTACAGGGAGGGGAGCCATAGGCAGCAGGTGGTCAGAGTGAGGGAGAAACTGGCTTCCTTGAGAGACTTATCAACACAGCCACCAACTCTGGGACAAATGGGGTCACTTGCTATAACAGTCACCCCAAACTACTCACAGGAGCCCGAGCCTAGTCCCCTTGAGCCTAGTCCCCTCACCTTATTGCTTCTGATTCTGGTCCATGCTTCTGTTTTCCCTGGACTCCTTGCCCATGTCTGAGTCCAGGGTGGCAGGGGTAGCTCCATCCCAGTCAACATCTACAGAGAAGTCTACATCTATAGCTACTATGGCTTGCAGCAGAGTCCACAGGTAAACCCATGAGGGCCTCTTCTGCTCCCCAATCCCCTCACACAGGTGCCCACTACTGTGGGTCTGGTGGAGTAGCCCCCTGGCCCCTGGAGAACACAAGATATTTATTCATCTCTAACAACAGGCATATAGTTTAGGGGGTATGAGTGGGTGTGGAGCAGAGTTGCTCTTCCAGATGCAAAGCAGTAAGACTAAGGCTACAGAAAATCATTTCACAAAACTCCACACCCTTTCATGGTAAAAACACTCAACACACTATGAACAGAAGGAAACTATGTCAACATAGTAAAGGCCATCTATGAAAATCCCACAACTAACATCATATGCAATCTGAAAGACCAAAGGTATGTTTTTGCTATATCTATCAGCAGCAAAGCAACAATGCACATTTTCACCACTTCTATTCAAAACAGTATTGGATGACCTAGCTGGAGCAATTAGGCCAGAGAAATAAACAGAATAAAAATTAGAAATAAAAAGTAAAATTATCTCTGTTTTCATTTGACTTAACGTCTATGTAGAATACCCTTAAAAGTCACACACACACACACACACACACACTTTGTCAGAATGATTAAATGTATTCAGTAATGTTTTAGAATTAAAAAAATCACCATGTTAAAACATATCATGGCTGGGCATGGTGACTCATGCCTGTAGTCCCAGAATTTTGAGAGGCTGAGATGGGAGGATAGATTGAGGTCAAGAGTTCAAGAACAGTTTGGGCAACAAAGCAAAACCCTGTTTCTACAAAGAGAGAGAGAGAGAAAGAGAGAAAGAAAGAGAGAGAAAGTAAGGAAAGGAGAAAGAGACAGAGAGACAGAGGAAAGAGAAAGAAAGGAAAGAAAGAAAGAAAGGACAGAAAAAGAAAAGAAAGAAAAAGAGAAAGAAAGAAAAATAAAGAAAGAGAAAGAAAGAAAGAAAATAAATCTCTTACATTTCAATACTTATGCAAACAGGAAACAACCCAAAACAAAATTAGGACCCACACCCATTAGGATGGCTTTACCAAAATAATAGAAAATAACAAGTTCTAGCAAAGATGTATAGAAATTGTAACTGTTATGTATTGCTGGAGGGACCATAAAATTATGCATCCACTGTGGCTGCCTGGATGACAGTTCCTCAGAAAACTAAACACAGAGCTACCATTTTATCAGAATATTCACTTCTAGGCATGTGCCTCAAAGAATTGAAAGCAGGATCTCAAAGAGAAAATTGCACACCCTTGTTCATAGCAGCATCATTCATAATAGCTAAAAGGTGGAGGCAGCACAAGTGTCATCTATTGGATAAACGGGATATAGTATACACACACAAGGCAATATTATTCAGCCTTAAACAGAAAGTTCTGACCCATGCGATGGCATGGATGAACCCTAAAGACATGATGCCAGCAGAAATAAGCTGGTTTCAAAAGGACAAAAGTTGTTTGCTTGACCTTATATGGGGTACCTAGTGTAGTGAAATCCAGAGACAAGAAGTGGAATGATGTTTTCCAGGTATGAAGTTTTGGTTTGGGAAGATGAAAAATTCCTGGAGATGAATGATGGTACTGTGGTTGTACAACAATATTACTTTACTTAATGACACTGAAGCATATTCTTGAAAATGGTTAAAATAATGTATTTTGTGTTTGAATAATTTACCACAGTCAAAAAGAAAAATATTTATATTCGGTGCAGTTTCTCTACTTCCAAGAACAATAAAAATATACAGAACTAGGAGAATGTGTCTGAGTATCCAGGACACCCCTCCTTCTGTGTAAGCCCCACAGCATCCTAACAGACAAATAGAGTTGAAGGTGCCTCATTGCAGGTGACACAAAATAACATGAGAAAGTCTGGGAGTGGCCATGATGGTAGTGGTGGGTGACTGACCCAGTCCAAGAGCAGCTGCTAGTGCAACAAGGACCAAAGAAGGGGAGATGAAGCTGGCAGTAGTGGTAGCAGCCTCTCAAGCTGGAGAGGGGCATCTGCTCTCCTATGAAAATGGTTCATAGTTGATGTATCTGGCAAAGATATGTCATCCTGTCTACCTTTCATGACCAACTACAGTTTTCATTGCAATGTACATCATGATAGTGGCATATTTCATCCAGAAGCAAGCGAACATGAAGGAAATGTCCCTGAGTGCTTTGGTCAACCGGGCATGGCAGTCCCCAACACAAGATGACTATTATACCATTTCTTGATAAATACTGGGAGTGTGTGATGACCATTCAGACACCTGGGAAAATGACTAGGCTGAATAACATTGTTAAAACAATGAGTAAAGAAAGAGATTTATTCTTGGTAAAGGAACACCTGGATCCAGGGTGTAAAGACCTGAAAGAAGATTGCCCAAGGACTTTTGGATCAGGACCTTGGTAACACTGATCGTATTTATGGACAACCAAAAGCAAAGCAGTGCCTGGTCTATGAGTAGGAATCCGAATGGGGGAACTGAACAGGAAGCAACAGAAAAGAAGAAGAGGAGCTCAGTGCAAACAACAGGATGAGATCTCAGAGATCACCAAAAAAGCCCAGCGTGACCCTTTGTTTTCTGCTCAGAGCCTTGCGCCTTACACCTTTTAAAACACCCACTTAACAAAGATGGCTACTGGTATATTCTAACTGAGCCTGATCCACATACCCTTGGTCCTCAGAAGGTTGAAGACTGCTAGGCAGGAGAACTTATTCCTGAAGACCTCCACAGTGACTGCTTCTGTGAACAGGTTTTGTTAGCCTAACATGATTGAGCTCCCCAGGTAAAGATGTCCAATGACCAGTTGGCTGTCTGCGGTTGGGAAGAAGGGCTACTCTATGATGCAGGCCTCTCATGGAGTATGGAAAGGGATGTGGTACTTTGAAATCACCAAGGATGAGTTGTCACCAGACACCACTGCCAATGGGATTGGTTTCAGCCCTAAGGTAACCATCAATCTCCCTTAGGTTATGATAAATTTAGCTATTCTTGGCAGAGCAAAAAGGAACCAAGTTCCACCAGTCCACTGGCAAATAATACTCTTCTAGCTATGGACGAGTACAGGTCCTGGGATTTTATATTAATCTTCCTGAAAACACAGAGACAGCCAAGTTATTGTCTGATACTTACAAAGATAAGACTTTGAAAAGTTCAAGAATTACTTGTATTTTGAGAAAAAAGACTTCTTGGCTAAAGCACAGAAAAGCATAAAACAGATTCTGCACAGTAAAATAAAAATTTATAAAAATGGTGTCACTTAAGATGTTGTTTAAAAAGATATTTTTGAGGGAGTTGGTTTCCAGCCGTCTCCCGGGAAAACAGCTGCATCATTTACATTAACTTTGGACTGTCCTGCAAGTATCCTTCAAAGGATCTCACTTACTCCCCTATGAGGGACATAGACTGGGATGCTGTGGTAGAGGACACTCTGGCTGATGTCTATCTCCGGGAGACAGAAGTGGATGGGAGGCACAGTCCTCCATGGGAACCCTGAATAGTTCCCTCTTTCTTCTCAAATATGGATTTCTGGGGAATAACACTAGATGGCTTTTGTTGTTGTTTTTGAACTATCTCAAATGTTCTCTCAAAGATTCTACAGAACATAGCCTATCCACTTAGCAAGTTAAAAGGCTGAATAAGACTGTGAGAGATGCCCTGCTCATCATCATTCTTCTTCCACTTCCACTTCCTGCTCTTATATTCTGTGCGATAAGCCAACAGCTACTGATCCCAACATCTTGTAATCCCTCTGGACTGCATACCTTGCCAGCTGGCACTTTTTATCTTACTGTATTTTCTAAGGAGTGAATAATCTTGTCCAAATAACTAGCATATTTAAAGACATTTCCATCTGTGGGCACTGATTCCATGCTATCTATTTTCCAAGGAAGTGGTGAGCCCGTTTCTGAGAACACCTGAAATCAATGACTGTCCCTTCCAAACCAAAAAGTGATGTCCTTTTGGTATGGGTTTGGTTTTGTTATTAATTTTAAAACATACCTTTGAAGACTTAGATCTCTGAAACTATTAGATTTCTAGAAGTGTAATTGTGAAAGAAGTTTGCTTGCATCATTAACAAAATGAAAAACTCTTCCTAAATAAAATTTGTTTTGAAGTTAAAAAAAAAGAATAATGTGAGATTGGAACCTGGGAGGACTGAAGATTCCCAAGAGCACTCTCAATTCTGAAGCTGATTGTAAGATAAGGGCTAACAACAGCCCTTCGCTTCTTATGATTCCCTGGAAGGACTCACATAACTCACTGAAAACTGTGACATTCATTAATATGATTTTTTCTACAGTGAAATAATACAGATTAAAATAATTCAAGGGAAGAGGCACATGAGCAGAGTTCAGGAGAATTCCAAGCACAAGCATCCAGTTGTCCTCTCCCAGTGGAGTAATAGACGATGCTGCATTCTGCTGGCAACAATGTGTGATTCTATGTAGGAAGCATCACCAACCAGCAAAGCTCACCCAGGCTTCGTGTCCAGAAAATTTTTGAGTGATGGGGTGGGTGAGAGTGGGGTTGTTATGTAGACCTTGATGATCATCCTCATGGTTCACTTGAGTTTCCACTGAATTGACAATGAAACTTCAACCTTTAACCTTTGGTCATTTTCTTTTAAAAAATTCTCTAAAGTAAATTATTTAAAAAATTCTCACTTAAACGAGCTGTTTATCCAATATGAGGCTCCACACAAATAGTTTCAAAGAGTCAGTAGGTCATTAAAACAATTATTTAGTCATTCAAACCATTCGGATAATAATGAACACCATGTAGCACTAAAATCGAATTACAGTCACGGGGGCAGGATTTCAGCTACAGCAAGAGAAAGTAGTACAAATGGGAATGAGCAAAGAATAGACAAGTAGTGGGTGTGAATTAGCCTCGGAAATATTGTGGCGATGTCCAAAGATAAAAATTAATTTGCTAAACAAGTGAAAGACCACGCATTCTCAGTCCAGGAAAGCCAC
>NW_012101807.1:0-22920 GCF_000951045.1 Mandrillus leucophaeus
TTAAATGGGCTCCCACCTCCCACATCATCCCCAGGGCTGGGCTGTGAGAGGGAGACGCCCCTGAGAGCCGACCCCCTTCCTGAGGGCAGAGCCTGCGGCTGGGACCCCTGAGTGTCCTCTCACCTGTCACCACCAGCTCCAGGGGGTCACTGCGCTCTGACCGGCCTTCAGGGCTGAGATAGTAACAGCGAAATCTCCCTGCATGGTGCTCTGTCGTGTATGGGATCGAGAATCTGGCCTTGTTCTTGGGCTCCAGTGGTTTCTGTGTGTCCCATGGGTCTGGGATTCCCTCTTTATCCAGACGGTACTCCTGGGCCTCCAGGTTCCCCCGACACCAAATGGTCACGGGGCTCCCCCGGATGATCACAGAGTCTGGCTCAGCCCAGAGGGTGGGTTTGGGGTGGGGCCCTGGAAGGAAATCAGAGGCTGCATCCCAAGACATCCCCACACTCAGATCCCAGCTCCCAGCCCCAGGACCCCCTGTCATCGCCATCAGTCACCCAGAACTGCAGTCTCCTCCCCCAGCTGCCCATGTGTGGCCCCTGTCCCTAGTGAGGAGGAGGGACCTGGGACAGCTGGGGACACACTCACCTGCCTGCACGTGGGTCCTGGTGTCCAGACTCAGCCCTGGAAGAGAGTTCCCGGTGAGGGATTTGCCCCTGAAGCCTGAGCAGACCCTCCCCACCCTGGTGCCTCCTGAGTTTTTGAGGACTCCTGATGAACCAGGGCTTATGTGTGGGGTGGGGTCCCTCCAAGACTCGGATCTCCCCCTCCCCATCTGGAAATCTCACCGAGGCAGAGCAGGGCTGTGAGGGCGGGGGTCATGGCATCTCCTCCCAGTGGCCCCGGGCTCTGCAGATGGATGAACCCTCGGTGCTGGCAGGACAGAGACACACACAGGGTGTGGCCACTCGGAGGCTGGGTCCTTCTTGTTATGGGGTTGTCTCATCCTCAGCCCACAGGAAGGGGAACCGCCCTCCCCGGGAGCCTGGCTCTCATTTCCCCAGGGCTGAGGTGGGGGCGGGCACCAGGCCCTCTGCAGACATTTCAGAGAGAAATGGGGTCTCCCTGTCCCTGGGTCACTGTCTGCCTGATTTATCTTTATCTCACTGAGGGCCGGGACACAGCAGCAAATAGACCCGGTGACTTCCTCAGTCAGCCCCTTTCAGGCGAGGGAGACCGTGGGCTCCTCTTCCCTCTCAGAGCCTCCCCATGGGGTCTCCCTCCCTCCTTCAGCCCGTCCATCGGCTCAGCGTCGCGGGGTCCTTACCATGGGAGTCGTCTCTCCAGCCCTGGAGATGCTTCAGGGAAGATGCAGGTCCACGCTGCAGGCAGACCCAGGTCCGCAGAGACGCACCTGACACCGGGCTGTGCAGCCCAGGCTGAGCTGTGAGTGGCAGTGAGAACACAGGAGAAATGCAGGGTCCACCGTGGTGGCTCACGCCTGGAATCCCAGCACTTCAGGAGGCTGAGGCGGGTGATGGCTTGAGGCCGGGAGCTTCAGACAGTCCTGGGCAACATACTGCAACCCTGTCTCTACAGAAAAGAAAAAAGTGAGTTGGGCATGGAGGCTCATGCCTGTGGTCCCAGCTACTCAGGAGGCTGAGGTGGGAGGATCACTCCAGCCCGGGAGGCGGAGGCTGCAGGGAGCTGTGATCACCCCTCGGCATTCCAGCCTGGGCGACACAGCAAGATCCTGTCTGAAAAGGAGAAATGCAGGGAATATAGAGAATAAAACATATCTATATATAAAAAATATATATACACATATATATACTATATGTACTATATATATAGCATATATAATTATATATAGTGTATATATTATATATATACACACACAGTCCTTGGAGTGTATGTTTCCTTCTTACCAAACAGCCCCTCTCTTGTACTTCCCCTTTTTCCCTTGTTGCAGCATCACCCACCCCCCTGGGAATGAGGCTCTGAGTCGGTCCTGCCTCCTCAGTGCCCCTTGTGTCCTTGGCCGTCCTTCGGCGCCTCCATCCATGTTCAGGATTTTCAGAACAGTTTGTTAGGTCTGTAATCTGCTTCCGGGGGAGGGGAGCTGATTTGTGTTTAATTCCTGATTATCATCCAGGGTTTATGTGACCTTGGACATTAATGTCACCTCTGAGCCTGTTGTCATGAACCCCACTCATCACAGTGGCTGTGGGGTCAGTGGTGCCCAGGACAGGGGAGGCTCAGCTGTGGTGAATTTTCAGACCAGTTCAGACCGGAGGGTGGGACGGGAGAGGATCCTGGTCCAGACCAGTTCAGACCGGAGGGTGGGACGGGAGAGGATCCCGGTGTCCGGTTCCATAGTCGAGGAGGATGATTGACGCCTCCACTCAAGAGCCGACATCGGCTCCAAATACCAAGAAATGCTCCTTGTGACACGTCTGAAATATGCAGATCACCACAGCCACAGGCACAGAAAGAGAAAGAAAAGTTCCCAACATTGAGATGCGTCCCCTGCAATGAACAGAGTTCAAAGCTGAGTGGCCACAGGTGTCTGGGACCACCCAGGGTCATTAGGGAGGAGGTTCCCACCTCCGTGTGGGACAGAAGAGGAACCCCAGGTCCTCCCAGGCAGGGAGGGGTCAGGGCTCTGGGTGGGGCTGGAAGCTGTGGCTCCCCCTCCCCTGTGTGTGTGGACAGGCGCTGGGGGGTCTCTGCTCACTCACTGAAGTCCATGCTCAGCTCTCAGCCCCTCCCCTGTGTGTGAGAAACAGATTCAGTCCACGGTGCTCAGACATGGGCGTCTGCCCCACAGGTGAGTGTGAGGCTGGCGTTGGTCCCATCCCTGCCGGGCACAGTCTTGAGCTGACGCTAAGTTTGGGAGAGTGGGGCAGGAGCAGCGGCATCGATTCCCTTCATCAGGCTGATGCCTGGACAGCTGTGGGAGAAACCCTTTGTGAAAGGCCAGGTGCGTGGGAGGAGAGCCGCCCCAAAGGAATGACAATCATATGAGGAAAATATAGGCAGCTGGTGAAATGCATTAGACAGACATTGTGAAGCTGAAAAATAGCAAATTGAATTAATACCATTGAAAAGTAATTTAATAAATATATACACCTACTATGTAGTCATAAAGTGAAAAATCTGACCAGGCGTGGTAGCTCATGCCTGTAATCCCAGCACTTTGGGAGGCCAAGGTGGGTGGATCACCTGAGGTCAGGAGTTTGAGACCAGCCTGGCCAACATGGTGAAACCCCATCTCTACTAAAAATACAAAAATTAGCCAGGCATGGTAGCACACACCTGTAATCCCAGCTACTCGGGAGGCTGAGGCAGGCGAATCGCTGGAACCCAGGAGGCGGAGGTTGTGGTGAGCTGAGATGGTGCCACTGCATTCCAGCCTGGGCCACACAACAAGACTCTGTTTCAAAAAAATAAAAATGAAATAGAAAAAGCAAACACCTTCTAAAGCGATTCAAGCCCTAGAAGGGTTCAAATGAAAATGAGACCAAAGGAAGTAAATAAAAAGGAGGAGGGGATTTGTGAGAACACATTTTAAATGGTCCATTTTCAAGGCATGGACCTTCTCAGCACTGGCAGCCAGTCTGCGGATTTAACCGCAGGGCTCACGCTCCCAGCAAATCACAGTAAATGAACACAATGTAGAGCGGGGGTCAGCCCATAAAAGGGAAAAAAGTTTCGTTACTGGGAAATTACAAGTTAAGCGGGGAAGGGGATGAGGTGTATAACCTTATAAGGGGGATAATGAAACTCAGGGGAAGTCTGGGAAGTTTGTAACGTCATAATACTGGACCAGTGAGGAAGTAGGGGAGGGACTTGCGTGCTAGGAGATAAATTACCTGCTGTGACTGCCCCAGGTGTGCCTGCCTAGCAGATGCCCAATCTCGCAAGACCCTATTAAAAGTCTCACTTCCAGGCCAGGCGCGGTGGTTCCACCTGTAATCCCAGCACTTTGGGAGGCCGAGACGGGCGGATCACGAGGTCAGGAGATCGAGACCATCCTGGCTAACACGGTGAAACCCCTTCTCTACTAAAAAAATACAAAAAACTAGCCGGGCAAGGTGGCGGGCGCCTGTAGTCCCACCTACTCGGGAGGCTGAGGCAGGAGAATGGTGTAAACCCGGGAGGCGGAGCTTGCAGTGAGCCGAGATCCGGCCGCTGCACTCCAGCCTGGACTACAGAGCGAGACTCTGTCTCAAAAAAAAAAAAAAAAAAGTCTCGCTTTTGCTGTTGCCTGTGCCTCTGAGTGCATTCTTTGGGTTTTCAGGGGTGAGTGTGTTTCTCACACTGACTGTCCAACTCCACTCCGTCCTGGGCTGTGGGTCCTTCACGGCAGTGTCTGTTCCCCTGAGCCCCAGCCCCTTCCCAGCCCCTTCCTGTTACCACTGAAACTGCAGGGCCCCCATCTGCACCCCAGGTGCACCCCCTCTTCCTCTCACTGAGGTTTTCTTCCTGGGTGTCAGCAGCTGGGCTGGACCTGGGGGAGGACAGAGAGTGTGGTGGGGGGGGAGTGTGGGAGTCTGGGGTCTTTGGGCAGAATTACCTCCTCTGAAGGCCTCTGTCTCTGGGCTCTGGCTCCACAGCCCCTGCAGGGTGTTGGAAATCAGCCTCTCTCTGGGCTGGGTGAAGAAGGACAGAGCCTCAGCCCTGGGAACCTTAGAACCACGCACCCTGTACATGCGACTTTAGGGGAAAGAAGGAGACTTGAAAACACACTCATATATGTGTGTGTATATATATACACACACATACACACACACACACACACACACACACACACATATATATATATATTTTTTTTTTTTTGAGACAAAGTCTCGCTCTGCCGCCCAGGCTGCACTGTCAGCTTCTCAGCCTCTGAGGTTTTCGGATTTGGAAGGGCTTCCTCGCTCCTCAGCTTGCAGACGGTCTATTGTGACACCTCACCTTGTGATCGTGTGAATCAATACTCCTTAATCAACTCCCCTTTATACATACACCTATCCCATTAGTTCTGCCCCTCTAGAGAACCCCGACTAATACATAATGTTTCTGAAATATGCAGCCCTAGAAGGAAATGAGAAATGAAACTTCCTGACACCGGCAGGGAACCTCAGGAAGCAGCGAGCTCAGAGCCGAGTGGCTGCTGGTGACTTGCAATGTCAGGGAGTCACTAAGGGGCACGTTTCTACTTCTGTATGAGACAGAGGAGAACCCCAGGGCCCTCACAGTCAGGGAGGGGTCGGGGTTTTGGGTGAAAGTGGGACGTTGTGGCTCTTCCTCCCTTGTGTTTGTGGATAGCACTGGGATATCTCTGCCCATTGACTGAGGTTCGTGGTCAGCCCTGAGCTGCCTCCTCCATGTGTGTGTGAAACAGATTCACTGTAGAGTTGTCAGACATGAGGTTCACACTGGACCCTCCCCTGCTGGTTACAGCCCTGAGCAGACTCTCGAGACCCGGGCAGGTGGTGCCTTCCTCCCCTTTTCAAGCCTAACTCCCAGTACAGCCCTGGTAGAAACCCTCTCTGACAGGTGAGATGCTGGGAGGTGTGTGTCCAAAAATGAGAAGAAAGAGGAATCATCCTAATGATAACAAGTGCTATGATTGGCTGCCTGCCATGGCTCATGCCTATTTTCCCAGCACTCTGGGAGGCCGAGGTAGACAGATCGCTGGAGCCCAGGAGTTTGAGACCAGCTGGGCAACATGGTGAAACTCCATGCATACTAAAAAGACGAAAAATAACTGGGTGTGGTGGTGCATACCTGTAGTTCCAGGTACTCCCACGATGGGAAGGCCTGCTCAGGCTTCCAGGGGGACAAATCTCTTACAGGGAACTCTCTTTCAGGGCTGAGTCGGGGCCCCAGGACCTGCATGCAGGCAGGTGACTCTGTCCCCAGCTGGGATTACAGACATCTGCCACCACACCCAACTAATTTTTGTATTTTTAGTAGAGACGGGGTTTCACCATGTTGGTCAGGCTGGTCTTGAACTCCTGACCTCAGGAGATCCTCCCGTCTTGGCCTCCCAAACTGTTGGGATTACAGGCATGAACCACCACGCCCAGCCCTTTTGCTCATGTCCTAATGGGATTTTTTCTTTTTCTTTTAACTTTTGTTTCAAGTTCAGAGATACATGTGCAGGTTTGTTATACAGGTAAACTGTGTCGTGACAGTTTGTTGTGTAGATTATTATTATTATTATTTTCTTTCTTTCTTTCTTTTTTTTTTTTTAGAGACAGAGTCTCACTCTGTCGCCTACTCTGTCACCTAGGCTGGAGTGCAGTGGTGCGATCTCGGCTCACTGCAAGTTCTGCCTCCCGGGTTCATGCCACTCTCCCACCTCAGCCTCCCGAGTAGCTGGGACTACAGGCGTTCACCACCACGCCTGGCTAATTTTTGTGTGTTTTTAGTAGAGACGGGGTTTCATCGTGTTAGCCAGGATGGTCTCTATCTCCTGACCTTGTGATCCACCCACCTTGGTCTCCCAAAGTGCTGGGATTACAGGTATGAGCCACCGTGCCAGGCCTATTTTTTTCAATATTTCTCCACTTTATTAAGGTTGACCACCATGATATTTATGTATCTAAACATTTTCTGTAAGTTTTCAGTGATGTTTAGATTCTGAATTATTTTTCCAGAATTAATTTAGGCACATTGGTTTGTATTTTATAGAGAACACTTATCTTTAGGACACAGATAGGAAAAATATAATTTGCAAATATTACAAAAATGATTCCAAATCTCAGCTGACCTCTTTCCCAATTGCAACCCGTCATTTTGTCTTTAGTGACAGCAGAGACCAAAACCAACCACCTACACATCTCTGTGTGAGATTCTGGTGGCTTAGAAATCCCTGAAAGAGCAGTAAACTGTGATTATTGAAAAGCTCAGAACACTGGCAAGGCTTAAGTGCAAAGTGTCTAACAGAAGGCCACAAGAATCGCTTTCCTAAAGGGAGCTAGGAACTATAAATGTCATTTCAGAATGCACTGAAATAGCGTTGCCTAGTGTGAGTGCTGCATAGAAACTTCCGGTCATTTCTTCTGGATCTATTATTCTGAATAAGTTTCCACTATCATAGCAGAGCCCTGCCCTCCAGCTGCACAGGCAGCCACTAAGCCATACTGACCTCCTTCCTTCCGTAATCTGTTGGCAGCTGCCGTGACCAACCTGCAGCCAGTGGCTCCAAACGGGTGTCCCAGGGGCAGAGATCCACCCTAGTTATTAAACTTCTCCAAAGGAGGCAATCCCAACCTTGGTTTTTCTACCGGTGTAGTTTTGTGAAAACCAATCAGAATCCATGGCTCTAACGGTTGCCAAAATCTGACCCGAGACAGCTTCATGAAATTCAAAAGCATCAATATCATTCATGGTTATTCCTGCCTGCTCTAGAACTTTTGGAGTCGCATACATTGGTCCAAGTCATAGTTGGTCTTTTGGATCGTGAGACATACATAAAATCCCTCAAATATGCCTTCGGCTTATAACCCATGGCCAGAGCTTTTTCCTCTGCCATAATCAACATTGCAGATGCGCCAGCAGTCAAGAGAGAAGAATTTCACCTGTCACTGTGCCGTAGGGCTTGATGAATGCAGGTTTTAGTTTGGCCGTCTGCTCCAATGAGGAAGGATGGATGCCATTATCTTTGGTAATTGTATCTTTTCCTGGTACTTCGAATGGTACGTCATCAGAAAGGAATCCTTCATCCTGTGCCTTCTTGGCCAGACTGGGAGACCACAGTGCATACTGTGCTCTTACTGTTCCAGCCAAGAAACAGCAAAGGAGGTGGCCTGTTGGTCTGCAGAGTGACCCATGGTCTCACCGGTGGAGAACTCGGCAACCGCAGGGAGCTCAGGTGCTAGGAAATTCAATCGGAATTTAGAGATTAAAGACAGTCGCCGGCCCACAGTTTTGGTTTTATTGAGAGCAAGCACCAGTTTTCTCATTTTCCTTCAATGGTGAATAGGGACATCGGACATCAGCTGGACGCCACCTGCCACGATCACATCACACTGGCCGGAAGCAATCAAGTCAACACCTGTGGTCATGAGTTGGTTGGCAGAGATACCAGCCATGGTGACAATGTGAGCAGGAGTCTTGTCAGAGAAGTCAGTTCCAAGGGCAGCCTCTCTAGCCACATTGCTTGTTTTCACTTCCTGAATAACTGTGCCAAAGATGATATAATCAACTTCCTCGGGGACACTGGTCTGATGCAACAAACCCGTAAATGCTGCTCTAGCCAAATCATGTGGCGTCAGATCTTTATAGAAAGCGCCTGACAGCAAAAATGGAGTGCGAACACCGTCCACCACCACAATTTTCCTTATGTTGGGTTTGGCTAATGTCTTCTTCATTTTGGTCTGGACGGCTTTCAGATAAAGCTAAAAATCCAATGATCCATCCATATAGGAGCCAATCCAGAAACCAGTGTCATCTACGTATAAGTGATCAACTGTGCTGGTCAGATTCTCTCTCTGGGGCAGCTTGCAGCTGGAGGAACAGCTCAGAGGTCTTATAACTGGAAGACAAAATAAAAAAATCTGAGGGCCTGTTTCAATGTAGTGGGAAGATTTTTTTACTTTTTTTTTTTTTGAGATAGAATTTCTCTCTGCTGCCCCGGCTGGAGTGCAGTGGTGCAATCTCGGCTCACTGCAAGCTTCACCTCCTGGGTTCACACCATTCTCCCGCCTCAGCCTCCTGAGTAGCTGGGTCTACAGGTGCCCGCCACCACGCCTGGCTAATTTTTTTTTTTTTTTGTATTTTTATTAGAGACGGGGTTTCACCGTGTTAGCCAGGATGGTCTCAATCTCCTGAGCTCATGATCTGCCCATCTTGGCCTCCCAAAGTGCTGGGATTACAGGCATGAGCCACCATGCCCGGCCATGTAGTGGGAAGAATTTTAAAAGTGTAAGTCAAGATGGTAGTCATTCTGGAAACTTAACTGATGTTCGCGCAGACTCCTACTCTGAGCAAGGTTCAGACCCAAGTGCCAAGGCTCTGACTGTTGTGTAGATTATTTTGTCACCCAGATATTAAGCCTAGTACCCATTAGTTATTTTTCTTGATCCTTTCCCTTCTTCCAACCCCCACCTTTCAATATGTCCCACTGTCTGTTGTTCCTCTCTGTGTCCACATGTTCTCATCATTTAGCTCTCACTAATAGGTGAGAACATGAGGTATTTAATTTTCTGTTCCTGAGTTAGTTTTCTGAGGATAATGACCTCCAGCTCCATCTACATTCCTGCAAAGGACATGATCTCATTCTTTTTTTATGGCTGCATAGTATTCCATGGTGTGTGTATATATGTGTGTGTGTGTGTGTGTATATATATATATATATATATATACACCTCATTTTCTTGATCCTGTGTATTTTCAAATAACCTGTCTTCACTAATTATTCTTCTGCTTGATCAATTCTGCTATTAAAGGCCTCTGATGCATTCTTCAGTATGCCAATTGCATTTTTTTCAGTTCTGGAATTTTTCTGCTTGATTTTTAAAAATTATTTTAATCTCTATGTTAAATTTATAAGATAGAATTCTGAATTCCTTTTCTGTTTTATCTCGAGTGTCTTTGACATTCCTCAACAAAACTGTTTTGAATTATTTGTCTGAAAGGTCAGATATTTTTGCTTCTCTAGGATTGGTCCGTGGTGCCTTATTTACCTCATTTAGTGAGGTCATGTTTTTCTTGATGGTGTTGATGTTAGTAAATGTTCTTCATTGTCTGGGCTTTGAAGAGTTATATGTTTATTGTGGTTTTCATTATCTGTGCTTATTTGTAGTAATCCTTCTTGAAAAGGCTTTTCAGATATTTGAAAGAACTTGATTGTTCAGCCTAAAAGCTCCTCCAGTTGATAAACAACTTTAGCAACGTTGCAGGATACAAAATCTATGTACAAATTCACTAGCATTTCAATACACCAAGAACAGCCAAACTGAGGGCCAAATAAGAAAGGCAATCCCATTCACAAGTGTCACACACACACAAATAAAATACTAGGAATACAGCTAACTGGGGAGATGAAAGATCTCTACAATGAAAATTATAAAACGCTCATTAAAGAAATCAGAGGAGACACAAACAAACGGAAAAACATCCCATACTCATGGATCAGAAGAGTCAATATCATTAAGATGGCTATCCTGCCCAAAGTAATGTACAGATTTAATGCTATTCCCCTCAAACTACCAACAACATTCTTCACAGAAGTAGAGAAAACTATTATAAAATTCATATGGAACCAAAAATAAGCCCGAATAGCCAAGGCAATCCTAAGCAAAAAGAAAAAAGCTGGGGGCATCACATTACCCGACTTCAAACTATACTACCAGGCTACAGTAACCAAAACGGCATGGCACTGGTACACAAGCAGGCATACAGACCAACGGAACAGAATAGGGTGCCCAGAAATAAGGCCACACATCTACGACCATCTGACCTGTGACAAAGCTGACAAAAACAAGCAATGGGGAAAAGACTCCCTATTCAATAAATGATGCTGGGATAACTGGTTAGCCATATGCAGAAGATTGCAACTGGACTCCTTCCTTATACCACACACAAAAATTAATTCAAGACAGATTAAAGACTTAAATGTAAAGCCCAAAACCATAAATCCCTAGAAGACAATCCAGGCAATATTATCCTGGACATAGGAACGGGCAAATATTCCATGACAAAGACACCAAAAACAATCACAACAAATGCACAAATTCACCAGTGGGATCTAAGTAAACTTAAGAGCTCCTGCACAGTTGTCTGTATCAACAGAGTGAACAGACAACCTACAGAATGGGAAAACGTATTTATAAACTACGCATCTGACAAAGGTCTAATATCCAGCATCTATAAGGAACTTAAGCAAATTTACAAGAGAAAAACAAACAACCCCCTTAAAATGTGGGCAAAGTACACAAACACACACTTTTCAAAAGAAGACATACATGTGCCAACAAGCATACAGAAAAAAACCTCAACATCATTGATCATTAGAAAAATGCAAATCAAAACCACAATGAGATACCATCTTGCACCAGTCAGAATAGCTATTATTAAAAAGTCAAAAAATAACAGATGCTGGTGGGATTGCAGAGAAAAGAGAACACTTATACACCATTGGTGAGAGTGTAAATTAGTTCAACCATTGTGGAAAGCAGTATGGCGATTCCTCAAAGAGCTATCAGCAGAACTACCCTTCAACCCAGCAATCCCAATTCGGGGTATATACTCAGATGAATATAAATCATTTTACCATAAAGACACATGGACGCAAATGGTCATTCCAACACCATTCACAATAGCAAAGACATCGAATCAACCCAAATGCCCATCAATGACAGACTGGATAAAGAAAACGTGGCACATATGCACTATGGAATACTATGCAGCCATAAAAATGAATGAGAGCATGTCCTTTGCGGGGGCAGGATGGAGCTGGAGGCCATCATCCTTGGGAAACTAATGCAGGAACAGAAAACCAAATACTGCATGTTCTCACTTATAAGTGGGAGCTAAAGGATATGAACACATGGACACATAGAGGGGAACAACAGACACTGGGGTGCATTTGCGGGTGAAGGGAGAAATGAGGGAGAGGATCAGGAAAACAGCCTAGTAATCCCACCACTTTGGGAGACCGTGGAGGGTGGATCACAAGGTCAGGAGTTCAAGACCAGCCAGGCCAAGATGGTGAAACCCCATCTCTACTAAAAATACAAAAATTAGCCAGGTGTGGTGGTGGGCACCTGTAGTCCCAGTTACTTGGGAGGCTGAGGCAGGAGAATGGCATGAACCTGGGAGGTGAAGCTTGCAGTGAGTGGAGATTGCACCACTGCACTCCAGCCTGGTGACAGAGTGAGACTCCATCTCAAAAAAATAAAAAAAAACCACACACAAAAAAACAAAACAAATCCCCTTGACACAAGTTTATCTATCTAACAAACCTGCACATGTATCCCTGTGCTTAAAAGTGAAAAAAATAAAGGCAATATGTGTCAGATTTGTGGTGCTGTCTGCTGTTTCGCCCCCATATGGAAATGTGTGCCTGACTCCCGCTTTTTTCCTTGCTTATTGTGGCTAGGATTTGTGAATGGAATTACCATTCTCAAGAATGAGCTTTTTTGGCTTCATTGAGTTTTCACATAGTTGTTTTGTCCTCATTAGTAACTCCTCTTGTTATTTTTGTCCACTTCCTCACACCTTCATTTGGAATAATTTGTCGTTCTTTTTCTAAATTCTATCATTGCCAAGGTCATTAATTACGTAGGTTTTATTCTTTTCTTTTCTTTTTTTTTTTTTTTTGAGACGGAGTCTCGCTCTGTCGCCCAGGCTGGAGTGCAGTGGCCGGATCTCAGCTCACTGCAAGCTCCGCCTCCCGGGTTTACGCCATTCTCCTGCCTCAGCCTCCCGAGTAGCTGGGACTACAGGCGCCCGCCACCTCGCCCGGCTAATTTTTGTATTTTTAGTAGAGACGGGGTTTTACCGTGTTAGTCAGGATGGTCTCGATCTCCTGACCTCGTGATCCGCCCGTCTCGGCCTCCCAAAGTGCTGGGATTACAGGCTTGAGCCACTGCGCCCGGCTGGTTTTATTCTTTTCTAGTTCATTCACTCATTTGTAGTTTTCCGATTTCATCATTTAATGTGTAATATTTACATTATCATTCAATTTATACCATTCTCTAATTTCTGTTTTAATTTTCTCAGCTCATTGATTTATTGAGAAGTCTGTGGCTTTATTTCAAAAATGCAAGGATATTAGTCATCTTTAACTGCAGAATTGAGTGAGTCCCAAAGTTCCCAGGATATCCTCGTGGTCTCTGTTAGGGGTCCAGGCTGGCTGGGGTTCATTGGTGTCCACTGGTGGCAGCTCCCATGCCTTCTGGAATCCCTGAGTCTCCTTCTGTTCAGTGTAGGATCTGGGTCCCCCATGGGCTAGTGGATGGCCAGTCTCAAAGACTCTGGGCTCAACTGGAGGTTCCCCTTCCTGGGGTGGAGGAGGCTCAGTTGCCTCCCGTCTGAGGGTCAAGCTCTGCAGCTGGGCGTAGGTCACATCCTGGGGGTCTTCAGATGCAGCAGCCTGCAGTGGGGGAGAGTGAGAGGGAAGGAGCGTGGTGGGGGCGGGGGAGGCCTGGGGGCCTGGAGAGGAAAGGACTCACCTCAGTGTCCATCTGCCTGTCCTCTTCCGCCTGTGTGTCCTTTGTGTCCAGGAATTCCTCGGACAGTGGGGAGGGAGGAGAGGTCATTTCTCTCCTAGATCTGGAGTGTTTCACCTGGGCATACGTCACTGCCTGGGGGTCTTCATCGTGTGGTCTCTGCTGGAGAAAGACAGTGGTGGGGGGTGTCCTTGAGTCCCCCTGACCCCCTGGAGTCAATTTTCCCCACTGTTCCCAGGGTGATCTGATTACATCCCTTTCCTGATGGAATCTCAGGGATGCCCTAAGGCCGTGGAGGGTCTGGCCGCTCCCTCCCTGTGGTTCTGGCCTCTCCTCACTCTGACCTTGCCCATTTGGCTGCAGCCTAATGCCCACCTTCCTGCAAGAGCTTGCTGCTGCCTCAGGACCTTTGCACGGCTGTTTCCTCTGCCTGCAGGGGCTTGTCCATTAGAGGATCCTGTGGCCCCCTCTGTCCAGGCTTCTCAGATGACAGCTGAGCAGACAGCCCTCCCCTTACATTCAGACTGGCCCCACTGCCCCACACTCTCTGCCCTTTCCCTGGTTTATGTTTCTTACAGCACGTTGCACTCCTGCACACATGCATTTATTTGCATTTTGTCTCCCACCACGAGGTGAGCTCAGGAGGCGGGGGCGGCTCTGCTCCCTGCTGTGTCTGCAGCTCCCACAGGGAGCCCAATCCACAGTGAGCTCCCTGGGTACACTCACTGGATGAATGAATGAAGGGGAGCCCAGGGGACCGGGGTGGTTCATCTATTCCTCATCCTCCTGAGGCCTGGGGAGCGCTCTAACCACCAGATGGCCAAACAGAGGAGGAGGAGCGGGAAGGGGACCCGGGAGGAGGCCTGCGAGGTCCCAGGACACCAGGAGAGAGTGAGGTCACAGCAGGCGGGAGGCAGCGTGCTGGACAAGGAGGGGTCCACTGTGACGATGCTGAGAACCGAGTGAAGAGGACAGAGAAGTCCTGCAGGATTAGATCTGGCACCAGGAGGCCTTGGTGCCTGGGACAGGGGCGGGGTCTCACCCGACTGTCCAGCTCCACCCCGTCCTCAGGCTGTGTGTCCTTCACGGCAGCATCTGCTGGGACACAGCAAGGGGTTCGTCTCCTGGGAAGGTTCCCTGAGACCTCTGAGTCCCGCTGGCCCCTGCCCAGCTCCCACTAGAGTGGCCGAGATCCAGGGAGCGACAGTGATGTCCCCGAGGTCCCATAGTGTGGGTTCAGACCACCTTCCCCTTGGCCCCAGACCCTTCCCAGCCTGTGCTCATGCCCCCATTGCTACAGAAACTTTGGAGCCCCCTTGCCCACCCCAGGTGCCCCCCTTTTCTTGTCACTCACTGAGAATTTCCTCCTGGGCGTCAGCAACTGGGCTGGCCCTGGGGGAGGACACGGGAATGTGAGGGGCAGTGAGGGGGCTGTGCGGGCGGATGGGAGTCTGGGGTCTTCAGGCAGAATTACCTCCTCTGCAGGACCTGGTCCTTGGGCTCTGGCTCCGCAGCCCCTGCAGGACGGTAGAAATGGGCTGGACAGAGATGGACGGAGTGTCAGGCTTGGGAGAATTCGAACCAGCTGCCCTGCACACACAACTTGAGCAGAAAGAAAGAAACCTGGAGGCCCACTGGCCCTGAGGTTTTAAATACATCATAAATTTAAAGTAAAATCAGAAGAATCAAGCACGGCCACGCATGCTCACATTTATTCTCTTCTTTCTCCATGTTTCACCTGGGAATTTCTGGAGCAGTTTTTCTAAGCTGAGTTTCCTGTGTGTTTGGGTTCCCTTTGGCTGGTGCCTTGAGCCCACCCTCGGTCAGCCCACGGGTCACCCCATTCCCTACTCACCCGATGTCCTGTGTTTGCTCTGATGCTGATGTCGGAGGAGAAGGAAGAGGAGGAGGAAGAGCAGCAGGATGAAGGCCACTGAGACCCCGGTCACAACCCCCAGGTGCCTTCCCAGACCTTGAACGTGATGACGTCAGGAATGGGTATGACGTCATTGATGTGAGCACCTACTGTGTGCAGGCGCGAGCTAGGTCTTTCCTTCATGAGCTCCAACCCTCACAGCAGTCGTGCAACATGGGATTGCCAACCCCCCAATTCACAGAGGAGCAAACTGAGGCTCAGAGAGGGGAATCGCCTGCCCCAGGCCCCCCAGCCTGGAAGAAGCAGGTCTGGGAAGGGAACCTGGGACCTTGTGTTTTTCCCCAGTTGTTCTCCTGCTGCCCTACCAGGTGGACACCCGCTTCTTGCTCTGGGTCTCTTCATCTGACAGGAGAGGCCTGTGCTAGTGTCTCCATCTGGGGCTGGTGTCCTCCTTACCACCCTCCCTTCCCCAGCACAGCAGGACCTGGGGGAAGGAGTGGGCTGTGCAGGACGGACCCTGCATTGCTCTCACCCCCAGCTCAGCCAGGTCCGCTTCCCACTCTGCCGAGTTCCCACACTCCCATGCAGCACCTGTCTGGATAGAGGCTCTGTGTGTATCTGGGAAGGGCCGAGGGTAGCAGGAGGGCTGTGTCCCTGCTGAACTGTGTACAGGGCCAGATCCCGAGATTTCACCTACGCCTCGTAGCGGTTCTATGAGCTGGATGGGACTGAGTCCGTTTACAACTGCTGAACCTGACTTGGAGTAGAAAATTGACCTGCCTGGGGCCCCACGGAGGGATGCAGCAGAGCTGGGAAGTGAACCCGGGAGTCTGACCTGCAACCCTTGTTCCCAGCACCAGAGCCGAGCCCTGGAGCTGCAGGGAAAGAGCCTGAATGCCCCAAACCATGGCCCTGCTCCCCTCCCCTGCCCCAGGTCACCGTCACTGCTGCAGGTGGGACAGGACAGGCCCCTGAAGAATCCCACCTGTGCAGGCCTCGCTCCTTTACACTTGGAGAAACTGAGGCCCAGGCAGGGGAAGGGCTTGTGCACGTCACCATCTCCGGAGGAGCCCGAACCTAGGACAGAACCCACCCCTGCCTCCCCAGGACCCCATCCACCTCCCACTCAGAGCCCCCACTCACCACTCTGGGGCTCTGACCCCGTGGGGGTGAGGGGCTGGTCCTCAGGGCCTGCTGGGTCAGGATGAGGAGGTGAGGGCTGGGGCAGCCCTGTTCCCCACGTCAGCCCGGCTGCTCCTCCCCCAGGCTGGGCCCCAACACCTCCCTCTGCCTCCACCCCGCCCCTCACCGGCCCAACCTCGGAGCCCCTGGGAGCCTGTGGCCCCTCCTGTGGCTCTGCCCCGCTCCCTGGAGGGAAGCTCGTGCTTGAGTCTTTGAGGGGAATGGGATCCTCTGGGAGACTCAGGGCTGCCCTGGGGGAGGCCGTGCTCCCTCTGAGCCCAGATCTCAGCGACTCACCAGGTGTGGGGGTGAAGCCTGTGGGTGGGGGGCTGGGGTCCCCAGAGGGTCCTGGGAATAAGCACAGGCAGGGAGTGAGGAGCTTTGGTGCTGAAGTCCCCTCCTCCACTGAGACCCCTCCCTCCACCTGCTCTGTGGCTTCTCCGGAACTTCCTTCTGCTTTTACCTTTCGCCTTTTGTGTCCCAGGAGATGGGGCCAAGGGTGGGCGTGCCTGGGGTGCCCCCACAGTCCTCCTCCCCTCTGAGGGGTGAGTCCCCCTCTGGCTGAGCCTCCCGTCACGACCCCCCCAACCCCGACTCCATCCCAGCCCAGAGCTCTCCTGGGGGCAGGGTCTGAGCTGAGCCTTTGAGCTCGGACAGGACAGGGTCAGGGTCCTCACCTGAGACCACGAGCTCCAGGGGGTAACTAGGGCTTGACAGCAGGTAGGGGTAGGACCTGAGTGCGCTGTAGCATCGATAGGTTCCACCCTGGGCTGAGGTCACAGGACCCATGGGGAATTCAGCCTGGTATGTATAAGACTGGTACTTTGACTTTAGACGCAGCGGGGGATGGGCCGCACCCTCCTTGGTCAAAAGTAAAGTGTCTATGTTGTGCCATGATTGACACAACAGGGTCACGTTCTCTCCTGAGGCCACCGTGGGGCCCGGCCGCACTGAGACGGAGGGTGTGTCACGGATCAGTCCTGGAGAGAAGAAGGATGGGTGAGGGGCTGCCCCACCTTATTCTGAGCTGAGACCTCCCCAGGCCTCTCTAGGAGCCTCTGTCTCTGTTTTCTCTGAGTCTCCCCCTCCCCGCCCATCCCATCTCTGTCTGTCTCTCCCTCCCTTGGGACGCCCCCACCCCTCATCCCGGCCATCACTAACTGGATTCCCCGGCAGGGCCTGTGCAGAGCCTGGGTCCCTGACTGAACCCGCTGGGCTCCTCACCTGCGATCAGGATGTCCAGGGAGTCACTGGGGGCCGACCACTTAGGGGAGAGGTTGTGTCCACCGTAGCATCTGTACTGGCCCCCGTGGGAGCGGCTCACAGGGCTCAGGGTGAAGTTGGCCTGGGAGAGCCCAGCCTGGGGTTGCTGGCCAGGGCGCTGGAGGAGGACATGTCCCCCCTCCTGGTACAGAGCGAATCTCTCGTAGCCGACATCAGAGCGACACTGCAGGGTCAAGCTGCCTCCACGGGCCACCACAGGGCCCTGCGGGGCCAGGAGGGAGGGCTTCCTAGACACGCCTGGAGGGAAAGACGGGTTGGGACTCCGAGGGCTGGTTCCTCCTCTGCCCCTTCCTTCTCCCGTCCTGGCCCTGCAGCTCTCACTGTCTCTCACGCTCTGTGTCTCGGATCCCAGGGGCTCCTTCTCACCGGGTCTGTCTTGGAGAAATTCCAGACCACTAGTGTCTCCCTGGCTCCTGGCCACTGTCTGTCTGGTCTGTCCTCTCCTCACAGGGGGACAGGAAATTGCAGCAGATACACCCAGTGCCTTCCTGAGTTGACCCCTTTCCAGGTGAGGGTGACTCAGGCTCCTCTTTCCCTATCGAGCCTCCCCATGGGGTCTTCCTCACAGCTTCAGCCCATCCATCAGCACATCCTCCTGGGGTCCTGGCCATGATCAGTCATCAACCAAACTCCCAACAACCTATCTGGCTCCCCAAAATTATATAAAGAAGCCTGGTGGCCTTTTCACCTGGGACCAGAATCTCCAGGGGGTCGCTGGGGCTTGACCACGCCTGCGGGTTTTTCCTGTAGTAGTAATAGCATCTGAACCTCCACCTGGAGCTGGGGGTCACGGGACCCACAGGGAACAGGGCTTGGGATGGCCCTTTGGGGAGGTTCTGTGAATACAGGGTCCTGGGGAGCTTCTGTTCTGCCTCAACAAGAACAAACGTGAGAAATCCGTTCCGTATATCACACTGGAGGGTCACATTCCCTCCTGAGGCCACCACAGGGCTGGGCAGGGCTAAGAGAGTGGGCTCTGCATAGAATCCTAGGAGAGAAGGAGGCACCGTGTTAAATGGGACTCACATCTCCCGCATCATCCCCAGGGCTGGGCTGTGAGAGGGAGACGCCCCTGAGAGCCGACCCCCTTCCTGAGGGCAGAGCCTGGGGCTGGGACCCCTGAGTGTCCTCTCACCTGTCACCACCAGCTCCAGGGGGTCACTGGGCTCTGACCAGCCTGCAGGGGTCTCAAAGTAGCAGCGGTATTGCCCTGCAGTGCTGTACGCCACGGAGCGAATGTGGAACTTGGCCTTGGCTCCAGGCTCCAGTGGGTTCTGTCTCCCCCAGGTCCACTGGAGTCCCTCCTGATCCAGACGGTACTGCTGAGTCTCCAGGGGCCCCTGACACCACAGGGTCACGGGGCTCCCCCTTATGATCACAGAGCCTGGCTCAGCCCAGAGGGTGGGTTTGAGGGGGGTGCCTAGAATGGAATCAGAGGCTGGATCCCAAGACATCCTCATCCCTCAGATACTAGCTCCCAGCCCCAGGACCCTCCAGATGTCCCCATCAGTCAGCCCAGAACAGCAATCTCCACCCCCAGCTGCCCGGGGTTGGGCCCTTGTCCCCAGTGAGAAGGAGGGACCTGGGAGAGCTGGGGACAGACTCACCTGCCTGCACGTGGGTCCTGGGGCCCAGACTCAACCCTGGAAGAGAGTTCCCTGTGAGAGATTTGCCCCCCGAAGCCTCAGGAGTTCCTCTCCTCCCTCAGAGCCTCTGATAGACCAGATTCTCTGACAGACCAGAGCCTGGCTTTAGACTGAGTTCCCTCCAAGACTGGGGCCTTCCTTTCCCCTCTTCAAACCTCACCGAGGCACATCAGGACTGGGAGGGTGAGGGTCATGGCGTCAGCTCCCACTGAACTCAGCTGTGCAGGCGGATGGGACCACAGTGCCTGGCGGGACACAAAAACACGCAGAGTGTGGACTGGAGGCTGGGTTCTCCCTGTCACAAGGCTGTCCCGTCCGCAACAGGAAGGGGAACCGCCCTGCCCAAGAGCCTGGCTCTCATTTCCCCAGGGATGGGGCTGGGGTGACCTCCAGGCTCTCTGCAGACATTTCAGACAGAAATGGGGTCGCCCTGAGCCCTAGCCACTGTCTAGTGACCTATGCTCAGCTCACCAAGGGCTGAGGCAGAGCAGCAAAACCCGCTTCTCCGGGAATGAACCCCTGAATCCTTCCTGCCTCCTCAGTGCCCCTTTGTCCTTGGCCGTCCCTCTGTACCTCCAATCACGTTCAAGGTTTTCAGGACAATTACTCAGGTTTGTCATCTGACTCAGGGGGTGGAGGAGGGAGCTGAATTTTATTCCCACTTCCACTGATTACATGACCTTAGACAGTAAAGTGGCTTTTGCTTGAGCCTTGTTTATTTGGAGCTTGTGGTCATGACCTCAGCTTCTCAGAGTGGACATGGGGGTCAGTGGTGCCTGGGACATGGGAGGGGGCTCAGCCATGGTGAATTTCCAGACCAGATTAGGACAAGAGTGGTTGGGGTGTGAGAGGATCCTGGCGTTGAGCTCCGTAGTTGAGGAGGATGTTTGATGCCCCCACTCAAGGGCCCACATCTGCTCCAAATACCAAGAAACGCTCCTTACAATATGTTTGAAGTTCCCGGCACGGTGGCCCACCCCTGGAATCTGAGCGCCTAGGGAGGCTGAGGATGGAGGATCCCTTGAGCTCAGAAGTTCAAGACCAACCTGGGGAACATAGTGAGACCCCGTGTCTGCCTGTAATAAAAAAGAAATAATCAGGTGTGTTTGTGCACGACGGCAGTCCCAGCTATTTGGGAGACGGAGGTGGGAAGACTGCCTGAGCCTGGGTGGTCCAGGCTGCAGTGAGGTATGATCATAGCACTGCACTCCAGCCTGGGTGAGACAGCAGGACCCTGTCTCAAAACATACATACATATATAGATCTGAAATGTGTAGATTATGAAAGTTTTGTGCAGAAAAAGAAATGAAAAGTTTTTTTTAACTTGAGAAGGTTGCACATCAAAGAACAGAGTTGAAAGCTGACAGCTAGCGTGTGTCTAAGACCATCCCGGGGTCATTAGGGAGGAAATTTCCACTTCTGTGTGGGACAAAAGAGGAACCCCTCACAGTCAGGGAGGGGGTAGGGGCTCCAGATGAAGCTGTTTGTGGACAGGAGCTGGGATATCTCCGCCCACTGACTGAAGTCCGCGATCAGCAGATCAGCGTGGGGCCGCCTCTCCTGTTTTTGTGTTTAATAGATTCAGTCGCAGGGCGTGGTGGCTCACGCCTGTAATCCCAGCACTTTGGGAGGCTGAGGTGGGCGGATCATCTGAGGTCGGGAGTTTGAGACCAGCCTGACCAACATGGAGAAACCCTGTCTCTACGAAAAATACAAAAAAATTAGCTGGGTGTGGTGGCGAGCGCCTGTAATCCCAGCTACTTGGGAGGCTGAGGCAGGAGAACTGCTTGAACCCAGGAGGCGGAGGTTGCGGTGAGCCGAGATCGTGCCATGTACTCCAGCCTGGTCAACAAGAGCTAGACTGTCTAAAAACAAACACACACAGACACACAGACACACAGACACACAGACACACACACACACACACGAAAAAAGCCCCCAAAACCAGATTCAGTCCACTGTTGTCAGACAGAAGCATCTGTCCCACATATGAACGTGAGGCTGGCATTAGTCCCGTCCCTCCTGAGTACAAACCAGAGCTGATGCTACTTTGGGGACAGTGAGACAGGAGCAGCTGCCACAATCCCCCATCATGAGGTCTGATGCCAGGGACAGCCTTGGGAAAAATCCTTTTTGCAAGATCAGGTGTGTGGGAGGAAAGTTACCCAACAAGAATGAATAACAAATGGTATATTAAACAAAAAAGGCGTCTGTTTATTTATTGGTATTTTTTAAACAACTGGGTATGTATTGAGATGAGTTAGGCAGATATTGCGAAGGCAAAATTGTACCTTAAATTAATACCATTAAAAATAAGATCATATCGGCCAGCCGCAGTGGCTCATGCCTGTAATCTCAGCACTTTGGGAGGCTGAGGTGGGCAGATCACGAGGTCAGGAGTTCAAGACCAGCCTGGCCAATATGGTGAAATCCCGTCTCTACTAAAAATACAAAAATTAGCCGAGTGTGGTAGTAGGTGCCTGTAATCCCAGCTACTCAGGAGGCTGAGGTGGGCAGATCATGAGGTCAGGAGTTCAAGACCAGCCTGGCCAATATGGTGAAATCCCGTCTCTATTAAAAATACAAAAATTAGCCGAGTGTGGTGGTAGGTGCCTGTAATCCCAGCTACTCAGGAAGCTGAGGCAGGAGAATCGCTTGAACCCAGAAGGTAGAGGTTGCAGTGAGCCAAAATTATGCCACTGCACTCTAGCCTGGGCAACAGAACAACACTTTGTCTCAATAAAAGTAAATAAAATAAAATAAAATAAAATAACCATATCATCTGCAAACAAGGATAATTTGACTTCTTCCTCGTCAATTTGATGCCCTTTATTTCTTTCTCTTGTCTGATTGCTGTAGCTAGAACTTTCAGAATTATGTTGAATAACAGTGGTGAACAGGGGCATTCTTTGTCATGTTCAAGATCTTAGAGGAAACACTTTCAGTTTTTTTTTTATTCAGTATGATACTAGTTATGGATCTGTCATGCTTGGCTTTTATGATGTGGAGGTATGTTCCTTCTACACCCAGTTTTTGAGACAGAATCTTGGTCTGACACCCAGGCTAGAGTGCAGTGGTACGATCTCAGCTCACTGCAACCACAGCTTCCTGGGTTCAAGCGAGCACATCAGCTAATTTTTGTATTTTTAGTAGAGATGGGGTTTCACCATGTTGGCCAGGCTGGTCTCAAACCCTTGACCTCTAGTGATCTGCCTGCCTTGGCCTCCCAAAGTTCTGGGATTACAGGCATGAGCCACTGTGTCTGGCCACACTCAGTTTTTTTTTTTTTTGAAGGCTTGTTGATTTTTATCAAATGCTTTTTTGGCATCAACTGAAATGATCATATGCTTTTTGTCCTTCGTTCTGTTGATAAGATGTATCACACTGATTGATTTGTGTATGTTAAATTATCCTTGTACCCCAGGGATAAATCCCGCTTGGTCATGATGAATGATCTTTTTAAATGTATTGTTGAATTCAGTTTGCTAGTGTTTTGTTGAACATATTCGCACCGATATTCATCAGACATTGATTTGTAGTTTTATTTTCTTGATTTGTCTTGGTCTGTTTTTGGTATCAGGGTAATACTGGCCTTGTAGAGTGACCTTGGAAGTTTTCCCACCTCCTTTTCTCTGAATAGTTTCAGTAGGATTGTTACCAGTTCTTTAAATGTTTGGTAGAATTCAGCAGTGAAACTATCGGGTCCTGGGCTCTGCTTTACTGGTAGACTTTTTATTATGGCTTCAATCTTGTCAGTTACTTGTTATTGGTCTATTCAGAGTTTGTATTTCTTTTCTTTTCTTTTTTTTTTTTTTTT
>NW_012101807.1:23265-24454 GCF_000951045.1 Mandrillus leucophaeus
TGGCATCCAGATTCTGAATTCTACGTCTGCCATTTTAGCCATTGCATTAAAAATCACAGATGGCCACATAATAAATGAAAGTAGCACTGTACCTCTATCACCCCATCCCCCAGTCAGGATCAGTTTGGAATAAAGAGGGACTTCTCCTTGCTGGAAAAAGCTGAGAAAAGAACCTAGCAGCTTCCATCAACACTTTGGACACCTGTAGATCTCACCATTGGAGATTCCCTTTCACAGATGCTAAGCACAGCTGATGGAGCTACCCACCACACAGCTGCACTCACCCAGGAGAAAAGACCGACACTGTGCCCCACTGTCCATGACCGTTGTGGCTCTGGCACTATGCCACTGTGGAATGGGATCCATTTCTGGATCTCCGGGGGACACATAGCCACAGCATCCTTCCATTGCTGAGGGGTTGTCACCACTGAGCCAGCCTTGCCTAGTGGCCTGCCATCCCCGGGCTAAGCTGCTGCTATTCACTATCCTGTTGTGCCAAGCTGCCATAGAGCCACTCTATCCACCTTTCCCAGTAGCAGATGCATCCTGACCCTCAGGCACTGAGCTGAAGTGGAAATAGTGCCATGGGTTTCACAAGAGTAATGACCCTGTGCCTGTGCTGATGTGACAACCTGTGTAGTAGGGTTCTCCAGGGGGACAGAACTAATGGTGTATATATGTGTATGTGTATGTATATATATGTCTGTGAATATATATTATTATGTTAGTGTATCAGTCAGGGCATATATATTATTATATCAATATATTAGGGTTCTCCAGGGGGACAGAACTAATGGTGTATATATATATGTGTGTGTATGTGTATATATATGTCTGTGAATATGTATTATTATATTAGTGTATTAGTCAGGGCATATATATTATTATATCAATATATTAGGGTTCTCCAGGGGGACAGAACTAATGGTGCATATATATGTGTGTGTGTATATATATATGTCTGTGAATATATATTATTATATTAGTGTATTGGTCAGGGCATATATATTATTATATTAATGTATTAGGGTTCTCCAGAGGGACAGAACTAATGGTGTATATATGTATGTGTGTATATATATGTCTGTGAATATATATTATTACATTAGTGTATTAGTCAGGGCATATATATTATTATACTAATGTATTAGGGCTCTCCAGAGGGACAGAACTAATGGTGTATATATAT
>NW_012101807.1:24504-28855 GCF_000951045.1 Mandrillus leucophaeus
GTTGGTCAGGCTGGTCTCGAACTCCCCACCTCAGGTGATCTACCTACCTCAACCTCCCGAAGTGCTGGGATTACAGGTGTGAGCCACCACACAGGGCTCAGAGTTTGTATTTCTTGATGATTGAATCTTTTTTTTTTGAGACGGAGACTTGCTCTGTTGCCCAGGCTGGAGTGCAGTGGCGTGAGCTCGGCTCCCTGCAAGCAACGCCTCCCAGGTTCATGCCATTACTTCTGCCTCAGCCTCCCAAATAGCTGGGACTCCAGGCGCTCGCCACCACGCCCGGCTAATTTTTTGTATTTTTAGTAGAGATGGGGTTTCACCGTGGTCTCGATGTCCCAACCTTGTGATCCGCCCACCTTGGCCTCCCAAAGTGCTGGGATTACAGGCGTGAGCCACCGCGCCTGGCCATAGAAGCAGTCTTTGAGCTCTGAGATTCTCTTCTCACCTTGGTCTGTTTTGCCGTTACTACTTTTTATTGTGTTACGCAATTTTTGTAATGAGTTTTTCGGCTCTGTAAAATCAGTTTCTTTCTTTCTTACAATGTCAATTTCATCTTCCACCTCTTGTGTCATTTTACTGGGCTAGATTCCTTGGATTGGGTTTCAACTTTCTTCCGTACCTCAACGATCTTTGTTTGGCATCCAGATTCTGAATTCTACGTCTGCCATTTTAGCCATTGCATTAAAAATCACAGATGGCCACATAATAAATGAAAGTAGCACTGTACCTCTATCACCCCATCCCCCAGTCAGGATCAGCTTGGAATAAAGAGGGACTTCTCCTTGATGGAAAAAGCTGAGAAAAGAACCTAGCAGCTTCCATCAACACTTTGGACACCTGTAGATCTCACCATTGGAGATTCCCTTTCACAGACGCTAAGCACAGCTGATGGAGCTACCCACCACACAGCTGCACTCACCCAGGAGAAAAGACCGACACTGTGCCCCACTGTCCATGGCCGTTGTGGCTCTGGCACTATGCCATTGTGGAATGGGATCCACTTCTGGATCTCCGGGGGACACGTAGCCACAGCATCCTTCCATTGCTGAGGGGTTGTCATTGCTGAGCCAGCCTTGCCTAGTGGCCTGCCATCCCCAGGCTGAACTGCTGCTATTCACTATCCTGTTGTGCCACGCTGCCACAGAGCCACTCTATCCATCTTTTCCAGTAGCAGATGCATCCTGACCCTCAGGGACTGAGCTGAAGTGGAAATGGTGCCATGGGTTTCACAAGAGTAATGACCCTGTGCCTGTGCTGATGTGACAACCTGTGTAGTAGGGTTCTCCAGGGGGACAGAACTAATGGTGTATATATATATGTGTGTGTATGTGTATATATATGTCTGTGAATATGTATTATTATGTTAGTGTATCAGTCAGGGCATATATATTATTATATCAATGTATTAGGATTCTCCAGGGGGACAGAACTAATGGTGCATATATATGTGTGTGTGTATATATATGTCTGTGAATATATATTATTACATTAGTGTATTAGTCAGGGCATATATATTATTATACTAATGTATTAGGGCTCTCCAGAGGGACAGAACTAATGGTGTATATATATATATGTGTGTGTGTGTGTATATGTATAAAATCATATATATGTATACATATGTGTGTATATATACGATTATGTGTATATATACACACACACAGAGTATATATACTATTATATTAATGTATTAGGGTTCTCTAGAGGGACAGAACTAATGGTATATATGTATATATATAGATATGTGTGTGCATATATCATATATGTATATTATATATACTGTATATATGTGTGTATATACCATACCATACATATATATACCATACATATATATGTATATACACCATATATATATGGATGTTTATTAAGTATTAACTCACACTGTTATACAAAATTACCCAGGCGTGGTGGGGTGCACCTGTGGTCCCAGTTACTCGTGAGGCTGAGGCAGAAGAATCAGCCGAACCCGGGAAGCAGAGGTTGTAGTGAGCCGAGATTGCGCCACTGTACTCCAGCCTGGCGACAGAGTGAGACTCTGTCTCAAAAAAAAGTTAAAATTAAAAAATAACTCACACTATCACAGCATCCCACAATGGGCTGTCTGCAGGCTGAGGAGCAAGGAGAGTGAGTCCGAGTTCCAAAACTGAAGAACTTGGAGTCTGATGTTCAAGGGCAGGAAGCATCCAGCACAGGGGAAAGATGTAGGCTGGGAGGTTAGGCCAGTCTCATTTCTTCACGTTTTTCTGCCTGCTTTGTATTTGCTGGCAGCTAACTAGATGGTGCCCACCCAGGTAAAGGGTGGGTCTGCCTTCCCCAGCCCACTGACTCAAATTTTTTTTTTTTTTTTTGAGACAGAGTCTCGCTCTGTCACCCAGGCTGGAGTGCAGTGGCGCGATCTCGGCTCACTGCAAGCTCCGCCTCCCGGGTTCACGCCATCCTCCTGCCTCAGCCTCCTGAGTAGCTGGGACTACAGGCGCCCGCCACCGCGCCCGGCTAATTTTTTGTATTTTTAGTAGAGACGGGATTTCACCGTGGTCTCGATCTCCTGACCTTGTGATCTGCCCGCCTTGGCCTCCCAAAGTGCTGGGATTACAGGCGTGAGCCACCGCGCCCGGCTCTGACTCAAATGTTAATCTCCTTCTGCAACACCCTCGCAGACACATCCAGGATCAATACTTTGCATCCTTCAATCCAATCACGTTGACACTCAGTATGAACCATCGCACCCTGCATCCTGGTGGAACAATGCCCTGGCCTCCGAAATCAGCCATGTCTTCCATGCCTGAGCTAAAGTGACACCCTGCCTCTGGACAAAGTGGTGCCATGGCTGAGCTGAGCATCCCTGGGGTGATCTGATGTGTTACCCTGTTTCCCAGGGAAATAGAGTATTAACTGAGCAGAGACACATGGCCCTGTAGACTGAACAACTGTGGTAGTCCGATTCCCTAGAATTAGACCAGCCCCCTTGAGTCCGAGCTGCAGATAGGCCTCTCTTCCTGGGCAGTGAAGTAATCCCTATAACGCTCCCTATTTCCCAGGGCCCAATAAGCACCTCCATTTGTCTATTCTGGGGTCCCTGCTGCTGCTGAACCTGGCCTCATATGCTGTAGGAGATTTATTTACTTTTATTTTATTTTTTTGAGACAGAGTCTTGCTCTGTCGCCCAGGCTGGAGTGCAATGGCTCAATCTTGGCTCATTACAACCTTTGCCTCCCGGGTTCAAGCGATTCTCCTGCCTCATCCTCCCGAGTAGCTGGGATTACAGGTGAACAGCACCACGCCCGGCTAATTTTTGTATTTTTAGTAGAGACAGCGTTTCACCATGTTGGTCAGGCTGGTCTCGAACTCCTGAACTCAGGCGATCCACCTGCCTCAGCCTCCCAAAGTGCTGGGATTACAGGCGTGAGACACCGGACCTGGCCCATTTATTGTCTTTATAGCTATACCTATTATGTATATCATCTACAGCTTTCTATATCCCTGTTTACATCTATGGTAGCAGAACCCCCAAACTGCAGTGTCTCATTCACAAACTGTTCAATACATCCAATTTTAAGAGGCCATTTCAATGTTCTTTCAGTACCAGTAAAATCAAACCACTGCATGGTACATATCTCAGGTCTTCCCCAGAATATCCTGTGGCCATGTTCTCATTCCCTCCACTGATTTTGTGGGCATCTGCATTTCCATTCTGAGAATAAGTCTTGGGCTATTTCGTTTAAACACGTCAGACATTCGGAGTCCTCACAGACTCCTTCCATGAGCTCCGACAAACCCATTTTCAGCACAAGCATCCACTGGACTAAGGGAGGTTTGCTGCCCCCTCCTGGGTGGAGTGTGTTCCATGTCATCAAGTCGTGACCAGGTGGATTGCTGGTCCCTTCAATGGATGGCATCACATCCAGACCTCTCTGCTGGTCACAGGTGAGACTTTCAGCTACAGTGGTGGCTACATGGTCCTTGGTGAGAGGGAGTCACTGGTGTTGGGTCCATGCATGTCCTCCTTTCTTGCCCCATGGCTATCCCAATCATGGGCCCCACCTGCTTGCACTGGGACTGCTGACCACAGCTGGATGGACTCCACTGCATCCATCCTGTACTCCACCTGGTGCCTCCCGCTCCGTGGACTGCTCTTGCTTGCTTCTCAGGGGTAGGCTTAAGGCGGGAAGTAGAAATTTCTCCTGTCCTCACCCAGCCTCAGTCTTGGGCAATTTCTTTCTTTCTTTCTTTTTTTTTTTTTTTTATTATACTTTAAGTTCTAGGGCACATGTGCACAATGTACAGGTTTGTTACATATGTATACATGTGCCATGTTGGTGTGCTGCACCCATTAACTCGTCATTTACATTAG
>NW_012101807.1:33310-35262 GCF_000951045.1 Mandrillus leucophaeus
AACCCAGGAGGCAGAGGTTGCAGTGAGCTGAGATCACACCACTGCACTCTAGCCTGGGCAACAGAGTGAGACCCTGTCTCAAAATAAAATAAAATAAAATAAAATAAAATAAATAATTATGACCTTTCAAAAATGAAAAAAAAACAACAAATGTATGTCCTTTTGTGTCATTATTCATGATAGCTAATAGTGAAAGCAACTCAAATGTCCATCAATTGGTGAATGCATAAACAAAATGTGATACAGCCGTAGGATGGAATATTCTTCAGTCACATAAGGGAACAAAGACCAGTGACATGTTATAACATGCATACACCATGAAAACATGATTCTACGTGAATTTGGGTTTTTGCCATTGTTGTTGTTGTTAATGTGATAAATTTATTTTTATTTATTGTTTTTTTAAAAAATTCAATAGTTTTTGGGGAACAGGTGGTGTTTGGTTACAGGAATAAGTTCTTTAGTGGTGATTTTTGAGATTTTGGTGCATTCATCACCCGAGCAGTGTACACTGTACCCAGTGTGTGGTCTTTTATCCGTCATCCCCCTCCCATTGTTCCCTGTGAGTCCCCAGAGTCCATTATATCATTCTTGTGCCTTTACATCCTCATAGCTTAGCTCCCACTTACGAGAAGAGACGATGTTTGGTTTTCCATTCCTGAATTACTCCACTTAGAATAATGGTCTCCAACTTCATCTAGGTTGCTGCGAATGCCATTATTTTGTTCCTTTTTATGGCTGAGTAGTATTCCATGCACACACACACACACACACACACACACACGTTTTTCATATGTTTGTGGACCGTTTGTATATCTTCTTTTGAGACTTGTCATAAAGGGAACTGGATTTGGAGGGAACAATTTTATGGCTATTTTTCAGTATAATCATCAGGTGAATATAGTGTCTCTTCAGCCAGTGTTACTTTAACCCATTGCCTGTAGCCAGGAAGGGAGACGTTTATCACAGAGATAGGCACCAACCTGGGATGCTTTTCCTCAAAGGTGAGTAACTGTAGTGTGAGCCCTAAATTTCAGTGCAGTTTGGTCCTGATTTGGCACAAGATATGCTTTATCCACTGGCGTGAAATGCCAGGTGTTTTTCGTATGGTTTTGTTGCTGAAAGACACAACTCCCTCTAATCTAAGGCATCCTCTCCAAATCCCACTGAGGCACAGGAGCGACACTAGGGAGGGGGTCCCAGAACTTCCTGTGAGAGATTCGCCTCCTGAACCCCGGGCAGATCCTCCCCACCCTGGGATCCCTGCGAACCTCTGGGGTCTCCTATTCAATCAGGACCAAGCTGTGAGGTGGGATTCCTCCCAGGCTACAGTCTCCCCGCTCCCTCTTTCAATTTCATCAAGACAGATCAGGAGCATGAGCGTGGGAGTCATGGCGTCTCCTCCCACAGCCCCTGGCTGTGCAGATGGAGGAGGCCACAGTTCCTGGATGGAGTAAATCTACTGGGAGCCTGGGCTCTCCATCACGAGGCTGTCCCGTCAGCAGCCCCACAGGAAGGGCAACTGCCCTCTCCGGGTGCCTGGCTTCCATTTCCCCAAGGCTGGGGCTGGGGCAGGCACCAGGCTCTCTTCAGATACTTCGTACAGAAATGGTATCTCCCTGACCCTTTTCTGCTATTTGCCCCATCTGTCCTCATCTCACCAAGGATCAGGACATAGGAGCCAATAGACCCAGCACCTTTCTGAGTCTGTCCTGTCCAAGTGAGGGTCACTGGGGGCTTGTTCTTCTCAGAGCCTCCCCGTGGGGTCTCCTTCCTTCCTTCAGCCTGTCCATCAACACAGCATTGTGGGATCCTTACCATGGCAGCCCAGCCCTGGGGATGCTTCAGGGAAGCTGCAGGTCCCTGCTGCAGGGCGGACTCAGATCGGCAGAGACGCGTCGCACACCTGGCTGTGAACTTCAAGTTGAGCTGCAAATGGCAATGAGAAAAAA
>NW_012101807.1:35842-38426 GCF_000951045.1 Mandrillus leucophaeus
TTGTGGTTTTGATTTGCATTTCTCTGATGGCCAGTGATGATGAGCATTTTTTTCACATGTCTGTTGGCTGCATAAATGTCTTCTTTTGAGAAGTGTCTGTTCATATCCTTTGCCCACTTTTTGATCGGGTTGTTTGATTTATTCTTGTAAATTTGTTTAAGTTCTTTGTAGATTCTGGATATCAGCCCTTTGTCAGATGGGTAGACTGCAAAAATTTTCTCCCGTTCTGTAGGTTGCCTGTTCACTCTGATGGTAGTTTCTTTTGCGGTGCAGAAGCTCTTTCATTTAATGAGATCCCATTTGTCAATTTTGGCTTTTGTTGCCATTGCTTTTGGCATTTTAGTCATGAAGTCCTTGCCAGTCTTGGGCAATTTCTATGTCTGTGGGCCTTGGGGGTGGGGCTCTCTCAGTGTTCGTGTCCTCCTTCCCCTTGGCAGCTGGATTGTACCTGGTAGCTTTGGTTGATTAGGGCAGGAATTTCCTGGCCCTCTCCTGACATTTGTATATCTGGGATTATGGTTTCAGAAAATTTCCACAGTACTCCTAGTGATAGACTCTTAAATCTACCTTATTACATCCACAATGGGTTGTTTCCTGTATTGTGAGATTGGCAGGTTTTGCCCATCCTCTCCCAATGACTTAAGTCTTTTTCTACTTAAGTGGGAGAAGTATTTACACATGGGAGAAGTTTCAGGCCATGCACAGTGGAAGGTAATCATGTCTGACCACAAATTTTGGGTCTCTACCTTGCTTCCAATCTATGTTGTGAATGTCCAGTTGAGATCCACGGAAAAGAGCTCATGGCTGAATGTGAAGTGCTCCTCTGTCTTAAGTTCCCAGAGATCCTCGTCTCTTGGAGGCCAGCAAACACGGACTCTTGAATTCCTGACAATTTCATCTGATTTCTCTTTCCCAGCTCGTATGGCAGCCTCCCACTCTCGTGTGTTCTGCCTCTGCAGAGGCTGTCATGGCATCCTACTCCTCCTTGGAATTCAGGTTACTCCGTTGCTCTCAGAGCTCGGATTTCTGATGGTCTCAGGTGGAATATACATTATGGAGTTGATCTGAGTTTTACTCGTGGTTAGGATGGCAGTGAAGCTCTTTTTTTGGGGGGTTGGGGTGGGGAGGCATGGAGTTTCACTCCTGTTGCCCAGGCTAGAGTACAATGACACGATTTCTTGGCTCACTCACTGCAACCTCTGTCTCCCGGGTTCAAGGGATTCTCCTACCTCAGCCTCCCTAGTAGCTGGGATTACAGGCATGCGCCACCACACCCAGCTATTTTTTTGTATTTTTAGTAGAGATGGGGTTTCATTATGTTTGCCAGGCTGGTCTCAAACTGCTGACCTCAGGCGATCCACCCTCCTCAGCCTCCCAAAGTGCTGGGATTATAGGTGTGAGCCACTGTGCCCAGCTAGTGAAACTCTTTCCAGCTTCCCAAACCCTGGGCAGAAGCCTGGATATACATTATTTATTTATTTACTTAGTTATATGACATAACTCACACCATATGAAATGCACCATTTTTTAGTGTACAAATAAATGGATTTTAGTGTCTTCACTATGCTGTGCAATCACCATCCCTACCTCATCCCACAGCATTTCCATCACCTCAGAAAGAACCTCTTAAGTACTCAGTCCTAATTCTCCCCTTCCCTCAGCCTTAAATCACTAGTCTACTTTCTGTTTCTATGGCTTTGTCTATTCTGGACATTTCATATGAATGAAATCACACCAAATATACATCCTTTTGTAGCTGTTGATGGAAAAGAAGTGGTTACCATGAAGGAACTGAAGTTTTCCAAAGACAAAATTATAATGTGGCCTGACAGAAGAAGCATAGAAATTGATAACAAAAGCAAATCCATCACAACGTATCATGAATCTGGTCATGCCATTATTGCATATTACACAAAAGATGCAATGTCTATCAACAAAGCTACAATCATGCCACAAGGGCCAATATTTGGACATGTGTCCCTGTTACCTGGTGATGACAGATGGAATGAAACAAGCCCAGCTGCTTGCACAAATGGACATTAGTATGGGAGCAAGAGTGGCAGGGGAGCTTATCTTTGGAACTGACCATATTACAACAGGTGCTTCCAGTGATTTTGCTAATGTCACTAAAATAGCAAAGCAGATAGTTATCAAATTTGGAATTAGTGGAAATCTTGGAGTTATGACTTACAGTGATACAGGGAAACTAAGTCCAGAAACTCAATCTGCCATCGAACACGAAATAAGAACCCTTCTAAGGGACTCATACAAATGAGCAAAACTTATCTTGAAAACTCATGCAGAGGAACATAAGAATCTAGCAGAAACTTTATTGACCTGTGAGACTTTGGGTGCCGAAGAGATTCAAATTGTTTTTGAGGGGAAAAAGTTGGAAGTGAAAGGAGAACTCTCTTGATATGGATGCTTTACCGGTTTTATTGCAAGATTGTAAGTAGCATTGCAGTAGTCTCCTTTTTGCAATGCTTTCTCCTCATTCTCGACGTGATGTAATTTAAGGGTGTGAAACATTTTGTCAATCTTTTGTCACATTTACTCAATTTTGGTTATTCCCATCGTGACTCCT
>NW_012101807.1:44696-58132 GCF_000951045.1 Mandrillus leucophaeus
AGTCTTGAGTTCTGATTTCGGGGTGGGATAGGGAGTTAATTTTTTCTGAATTGCTGACCTTCACCCCTGCCTGCATGACCTTGGGCAGTAAGCTCCATCTCTGAGCCTCAGTTTCCTCATTTGGAGCCTGTTGTCATGAACCCCCCTCCTGAGTGGTTTGGGGGCCAGTTGCGCCTGGGTCATGGGAGGGCCTCGGTCATGCACATTTCCAGACCGGGTTAAGACTTGAGGGGTGGACACATGCGTGGATCCTGGTGTTGGACTGTACAGTCACGGTGAGCGACTGACGTGCTCAACAGCCCACATCTGCTCCCAGCACTGGGAAAACCTACTTACAATGTGTCTGAAATATGCAGCCACAGTCCTACAAAGAAAATGAGAAATGAAACTTCTTGTTATAGGCAGGAAACATTAAGAAGCAGAAGAGGTCAGAGCCGAGCGGCTGCTGGTAACTTGCGATGTCAGGCGGTCACTAAGGGGGAGGTTTCCACCTCTGTATGAGACAGAGGAGAACCCCCGGGCCCTCACACTCAGGGAGGGGTCATGGTTTTGGACGGAAGTGGGGAGTTGTGGCTTCTCCTCCCCTGTGTTTGTGGATGGCACTGGGGTATCTCTGCCCATTGACTCAGGTCCACGGTCACCCCTGAGCCGCCGCCTCCATGTGTGCGAAACAGATTCACTGCAGCGTTATCACACACGGGCGTCTGTCTCGCATGCGAGCCTGAGGCTCACATTGGACCCTCCCCTGCTGGTGACAGCCCTGAGCAGACTCGTGTGGCACTGGCGGGTGGCACCATCTCCCCTTTTCCAGCCTTAGCTCCCAGCACAGCCCTGGTAGAAACCCTCTCTGGAAGGTGAGGCATGTGGGAAGCATGTGTCCGAGAATGACAAGAAGGAGAAATTATCCTCATGATCAAAAGTGCGATGATGGGCCGGGCACCGTGGCTCATGCCTGCAGTCCCAGCACTTTGGGAGGTCAAGGCAGGCCGGTCACTTGGGTCCAGGAGTTCAAGACCAGCCTGGGCCACACAGCAAAACCTCTTCTCTACAAAAAATACAAAAATTAGCTGGATGTGGTGTCATGAATAATGGCCTCCAGCTCATCCAAGTTGCTGCAAAACTCAATCCCTTGTACAACTGTTGCAAAAAATTAAAAATACCTAAGCAGATACCTAACCAAGGAGGTGAAAGATCTCTACAAGAAGAACAGTAAAACGCTGCTGAAAGAAATCGCAGATGGCACAGCAAAACAGAAATATATCCCATGCTCATGGATTGGGAGAATCAGTATTGTGAAATGATCATACTGCCCAAAGCAATCTTCATATTCAATGCAATTCCCATCAAAATACCGATATCATTTTTCACAGAATTAGAAAAAACAGTCCTAAAATTCATATGGAACCAAAAAGAGCATGAATACCAAACCAATCCTAAGAAAAAGATCAAATGTAAATTTAATACACATATCCTAGGCTGAATTGCGGGGCTTTTTAAATTTTTTCTTTTTGACAGAGTCTCACTCTGTTGCCCAGGCTAGAATGCAGTGGCATAATCTCCTCTCACTGCAACCTCTGCCTCCTGGGTTCAAGCAATTCTCCTGTCTCAGCCTCCTGAGTAGCTGGGATTACAGGTGTGCGACACCACGCCTGGCTAATTTTTGTACTTTTAGTAGAGACAGGGTTTCACCATGTTGTCCAGGCTGGTCTCAAACTCCTGACCTCAAGTGATCCACCTGCCTCGGCCTCCCAAAGTGCTGGGATTACAGGCATGAGCCCCTGCGCCTGGCCTGAATTGTGGGTTTTAAAATGTTATTTTTATATTACATAATTTTCAACTCATTAAAAAAGTACAAAGAGGTCTGGCCTGGAAACAACAACAACAACAACAACAACACAAATCCTAAAATTATTTCTTGGTAAAAATGCAAATTATTTCCAATGGATTTGCATGCTCATTGGGATTGGAACGTCCAACACCAAATTCAGCACCAGGAGATACTAAAGAAATGCCTTCAGAAATTCATGGTGAGCGAAGAATTCTATGTTAACCCAAATTACTAAAGACAAAGGTAAACGACCTGTTGGCAGCTTGTCTCACACATTAAACCCAGCACGTCAGGCTTCATCTTGAGAAACGGGGACGAGTTGGCCGTAGTCACCTTAACCATTACATGTACTTTCCCTTCTACGTCTTTTTCCTTATGCTTTATTTAATATAATTCAGGACATAGGCACGGGCAAAGATTTCATGGCAAAATCACCAAAAGCAATTGCAACGAAAACTAAAATTGACAAATGGGATCAAATTAAACTAAAGAGCTTCTGCACAGCAAGAGAAACCCTTATCAGAGCAAGTAGACAAGCTACAGAATGGGAGACACTTTTTGCAATCTGTCCATCTAACAAAGGCCTAACATCCAGAATCTACAAGGAACTTAAACACATTTACAAGAATGAAACAAACTCATTAATAAATGGGCAAAGGACATGAACAAACACTTCTCAAAAGAAGACATTTATGCAGCCAATAAACATGAAAAAAAGCTCCACATCACTGGTCATTAGAGAAATGCAAGTCAAAACCAACCACAATGGGATACCCTCTCACACCAGTTGGAATGGCGATTATGAAAAAGTCAAGGAGAAACAGATAGTGGTGAGGTTGCAGAGAAATAGAAACACTTTTACACTGTTGGTGGGAATGTAATTAGTTCAACCAGTGTGGAAGATGGTGTGGCGATTCCTCAAAGATCTGGAACCAGAAATACCATTTGGCCCAGCAGTCCCTGGGTATGTACCCAAAGGAATGTAAATGATTCTATTACAAAGATACTGTACCCGTATGTTTACTGGAGCACTATTCATAGTAGCAAAGACATGGAATCAGCCCAAATGCCCATCAACGACAGACTGGATAAAGAAAATGTGGCACATACACACCATGGAATACTATGCAGCCATAAAAAGGAACAAAATCATGTCCTTGTCAGGGACATGGATGGAGCTGGAAGCCATTATCCTTAGCAAACTAACGCAGGAACAGAAAACCAGACACTGCATGTTCTCACTTATAAGTGGGAGCTGAACAAGGAGATCACGTGGACACAGGGAGGGGGACAACACACACTGGGGCCTGCTGGAGGAGGTGGGGTTGGGAAAGGGAGAGGATTAGGAAAAATAGCTGATGCATGCTGGGCTTAATACCTAGGTGATGGGTTGGTAGGTGCAGGAAACCACCATGGCACACGTTTACCTGTGTAAAAAACCTGCAGACCCTGCACATACACCCCAGAACTTAAAATAAGAATAAATTTTAAAAAATTTTCGCAAATCTTGATAGAGAGTGAAAGGGAAAGGAAGGTATTTCCAGAGCTACAATTAAAATTTTTTTACTGTTTTCACACTCAGTGAAAGCAATTCTAAATGATGAAACTTAGTTGGAAGATCACAGGATTCAAAATGTGTAATGTGATACCCTCGAGGGAGGAAAAATGGGAAAAACCACACACAAAAACACACACACACACACACGTGCACATGCACCCTCAGAGACACACACGTGGGTGAGTACTCAGACTGGGAAAACCACATATCGAAACACACACACACACACGTGAACATGCACCCTCACAGATACATCCATGGGTGAGTACTCAGAGTTCAGCTAATGTGTAATTAGAGCCCGTTTTCTCTACAGGGAGAGCAGCAATGAATCCTTATTCAAACATATAGAATTGTTTGTGAAACTTGGCAATTGTGAATAGTGCTGCAATGAACTTAGGAGTGTGGACATCTCTTCTGTGTGTCAATATCCTTTCCTCTGGGTTTGCTGGATTACACGGTGATTGCACGTTTAGGTTTTTGAGAAGCTTCCATACTGTTTTCTAAAATGGCTGTATTAATTTACACATCCACCAATGGTGTGTAAGGATTTTCTTTTCTCCCCATGCTCAACAATCTGATCTACCGTTTTGATAATAGGCAATCTAACAGCTGTGGGGTGATATCTCACTGCAAAATTTCACTTTTTACACATACATGTGTATACATATGTGTATATATATACATACACATGCATATATGTACATACACATCTGCACATATGTGCATATGTATGTATGGATGTATCCATATGAACACATACTTTTTCATATATAAATATACATATATACATATAAACTTCAATAAGCTATAACCTCACGTCTGTTAGGATGGTTACTATGAAAAAGAATAGGCCGAGTGTGGTGTCTCATGCCTATAATCTCAGCACTTTGGGAGGCTGAGACGGGTGGATCACCTGAGGTCAGGAGTTCAAGATCAGCCTAACTAACAAGGTGAAACTCTGTCTCTACTAAAAATACAAAAAAATTAGCCAGACGTAGTGGCAGGCATCTGTAGTCGCAGCTACTCAGGAGGCTGAGACAGGAGAATTGCTTGAACCCGGGAGGCAGAGGTTGCAGTGAGCCGAGATCACGCCACTGCACTGTAGCCTGGGCCACGGAGCATGGGTCTATCTAAAAAAAAAAAAAAAGTAGAGTAGCAAGTGTTGGCGAGAAAGTGGAAAAATGGAACCCTGCACTCTGCTAGTGGTAACGTAAATGAGTATAATGACCGCAAAAATACTATAGATGTTTTTCAGAAGTTAACAATCAGAACTGCCCTATGCTGTAACAATTTCACTGCCGGGTGCGTATCTAAAGGAAACGACATGAGTACGTTGAAGAGACGCCCGCCCTCCCATATTCGTGACAGCTTTAGTCACCATAACCAAGACATGGAACCCGCCCAAGTGTCCATCAGCAGGCGACTGGATACAGAAAAGGAAATGCTCAGTGTATCCACAGCGAAAAACTACTCAGCCTTCTAGAAGAAGGAAATCGTTTCATTTGTGACATGGATGAGCCTCGAGGACGTCACGGCAGGTGGAGTAAAGAAGACACAGGAAGACCCCGGCTGCCTGATCTCACTTACGTGTGGATTGCCCCAGTTCAGCTCATGGAAGTAGAGTTGAAGGTGGTTCCTGGGAGCTGAGGGGCGGGGGTGGAATCAGAGAGCTGCATCGAAGGATACCGCGTTTCAGTGAGACAGGAGGAGTGAGTTTAGCAGATCTGTTGTACAATACGGTGACTACAGTTGCTCACAATGGATTGTATACGCGAACACTGGTAAGAAAGTATATTTTAGGGCCGAGCGCAGTGGCTCACATCTATAATCCTAGCACTCTGGGAGGCCAAGACGAGTGAATCACGAGGTCAGGAGTTCAAGACCAGCCTGACCAACATGGACAAACCCCGTCTCTACTAAAAATACAAAATTAGCCGGGTGTGATGGTGCATGCCTGTAATTCCAGCTACTCGGGAGGCTGGGGCAGGAGAATCGCTTGAACCTGGGAGGTGGAGGTTGCGGTGAGCTGAGATTGCGCCACTGCACTCCAGCCTGGGCAACAAGAGTGAAGCTTCGTCTCAAAAAAAAAAAAAAAAAAAAAGATTTTAAATGTTCTCTTAACAAAAAGATAACTATGTGATATTACAGATATGTTAATTAACTTGACCTACAGATTTCACAGGGTATTCATATATACTAAAATATCATGTTGTACACCCTAAATAAGTAGACTTTTAAATTGCCAAATAAAATAAAGTAAACCATTAAAACAAAATAAAAAATATTATTTTGAAACAAAAAAACTGTAGAGTTTCAAACGTGCCTTTTATAGAATGGAAAATTCCATTTTATATGTGATGACTTTTTTTTTTTTTTTTAAATTTTTTGAGAGAGTCTGGCTCTATGGACCCGGCTGGAATGCAGGAGTGGGATCTGAGCTCACTGCAAACTCCACCTCCTGGGATCAAATGATTCTCCTGCCTCTGCCTCCCCAGTAGCTGGGATTGCAGTGTGCGCCACCATGTCTGGCTAATTTTTGTATTTTTAGTAAGAGATGGGGTTTTACCATGTTGGCCAGGCTGGTCTTGAACTCCCGGCCTCAAGTAATATGCCGCCTCTGCCTCCCTATGTGTTGAGATTAAAGGCGTGAGCCACCGCACCCAGGCACATTGCCTCTTTTTCTATTCTCAAGAAACATTTGTGATGCTCTGGGTGTGTTTGTGCGTTTCATTAGTGTGTCAATATTTGTAAAAAATCACCAATGAAGCTTTGTGAGCTGGAGTTTATACCATGGGAACATTTTTATTAGTCAGTATATTTCTCACACACACACACACACACACACACACCCCTAAAATGAGTCAGATTCTCTGATTACTCTTACGTTCATTAAGTAAACTCCAGTTTGGAATATTTCATCTATTTAATCTGCATTTTCTGGTATATTGGCATAGGTTTGCACCCTGTTCTGAGGTTAGTTTTTGAAAATGTGTGTAGGATCTGCCGGGCTGTCTGCTTCTTCACGCCCACATGGAAATGCGTGCCTGCTCTTTCTTTTTCTTGCTCAATGTAGTTAGGATTTGAGTGTAATTAATATTTTCAAGAATGAGCTTCACTGGCTTTGTTGAATTTTCAAGTTTTGGTTTTTCCTCATGAGCAACTCTGATTTTTCTTATTATTCCCTTTCTCACACCTTCATTTGGGATAATTTGTTATTCCCTTTCTAAATTCCTGATACGAAAGCCAACGTCATTCATTTCCTAGTGTCTTTTTTTGTGGTTTGCAGTTTTTCCATTTCATTGTGTGGTGTGTAATATTTATATTGTGATTTAGTTTCAAGCACATTCTTACTTCTGATTTTAGTTTTCTCAGTTAACTCGTTGATTATTGAGAAGTCTGTTGTTTAATTTAAAAATGTAGGGATATTAGTTATTTAGACTGCAGAATCAAGCGATTCCCAAAGTTTCCAGAGGTCCAGGCTGACTGGGGTTCACTGGTGTCCACTGGGGGCAGCTCCCGTGCCTTCAGCAGTCCCGAGTCTCCTTCTGCTGAGTGTGGGGTCTGGGTCCCCTCCGGGTTAGTGGATGGCCAGGGTGGCGTAGACACTGGGCTCAGCTGGAGGTTCCCTTTCCTGGGTTGGAGGAGGCTCAGTTGCCTCCCGTCTGAGGGTCAAGCTCTGCAGCTGGGCGTAGGTCACATCCTGGGGGTCTTCAGATGCAGCAGCCTGCAGTGGGGGAGAGTGAGAGGGAAGGAGCGTGGTGGGGGTGGGGGAGGCCTGGGGGCCTGGAGAGGAAAGGACTCACCTCAGTGTCCATCGGCCTGTCCTCTTCCGCCTGTGTGTCCTTTGTGTCCAGGAATTCCTCGGACAGTGGGGAGGGAGGAGAGGCCATTTCTCTCCTAGGTCCGGAGTGTTTCACCTGGGCATATGTCACTGCCTGGGGGTCTTCATCGTGTGGCCTCTGCTGGAGAAAGACACTGGTGGGGGGTGTCCTTGAGTCCCCCTGACCCCCTGGAGTCAATTTTCTTCACTGTTCCCAGGATGATTCGATTACATCCCTTTCCTGATGGAATCTCAGGGATGCCCTAAGGCCGTGGAGAGTTTGGCCGCTCCCTCCCTGTGGTTCTGGCCTCTCCTTCTCACTCTGACCTTGCCCATTTGGCTGCAGCATCACACGGCCTTCCTGCAAGAGCTTGCTGCTGCCTCGGGGCCTTTGCACGGCTGTTTCCTCTGCCTGCAGGGGCTCGTCCATTAGAGGATCCTGTGGCCCCCTCCCTCCAGGCTTCTCAGATGACAGCTGAGCAGACAGCCCTCCCCTTACATTCAGACTGGCCCCACTGCCCCACACTGTCTGCCCTTTCCCTGGTTTATGTTTCTTACAGCACGCTGCACTGCTGGACACACGCATTTATTTGCATTTTGTCTCCCACCACGAGGTGAGCTCAGGAGGCGGGGGCGGCTCTGCTCCCTGCTGTGTCTGCAGCTCCCACAGGGAGCCTGATCCACAGTGAGCTCCTGGGAACACTCGCTGGATGAATGAATGAAGGGAGCCCAGGGGACCGGGGTGGTTCATCTATTCCTCATCCTCCTGAGGCCTGGGGGGCGCTCTAACCACCAGACGGCCAAACAGAGGAGGAGGAGCGGGAAGGGGACCCGGGAGGAGGCCCACGAGGTCCCAGGACAGCAGGAGAGAGTGAGGTCACAGCAGGCGGGAGGCAGCGTGCTGGACAAGGAGGGGTCCACCGTGACGATGCTGAGAACCGGGGGAAGAGGACAGAGAAGTCCTGCAGGATTAGATCTGGCACCAGGAGGCCTTTGGTGCCCGGGACAGGGGCGGGGTCTCACCCGACTGTCCAGCTCCACCCCGTCCTCAGGCTGTGTGTCCTTCACGGCAGCATCTGCGGGGGCAGAGCAAGGGGTTTGTCTCCTGGGAAGGTTCCCTGAGACCTCTGAGTCCTGCCGGCCCCTGCCCAGCTCCCAGACGGGGCCACTGCGATGCAGGGAGGGGCTGCGATGTTCCCGAGGTTCCACAGTGTGGGGTGAGATCATCTCACCCTGAGCCCCAGACCCTTTCCAGCCTGTGCCCCTTTCCCCATTGCTACGGAAACTTTGGGGTCTCCATCTCCTCCTGGCCGGTCGCCTCCCCCATCTCCTCCTGGCTGGTCGCCTCCCCCATCTCCTCCTGGCTGGTCGCCTCCCCCATCTCCTCCTGGCTGGTCGCCTCTTCGTGTCACTCACAGAGGTTTTCTTCCTGGGTGTCGGCAGCTGGGCTGGACCTGGGGGAGGAACGGGAGCTTTAGAGGCAGTGTACGGGCCCGGTGGGAGTCTGGGGTCTTCGGGCAGAATTACCTCCTCTGAAGGCCTCTGTCTCTGGGCTCTGGCTCCACAGCCCCTGCAGGATGTTGGAAATCAGCCTTTCTCTGGGCTGGAGGAAGAAGCACAGAGCCTCAGCCCTGGGAACATCGGAGCCCCCTGCCCCCCACACACAGCTGGAAGGTAAGGAAGGAAACCGGAAAACACTCCTGCCTCCGTGTTCCAAACGCCCCATGAGATGGACAGAGCCCGAAGGACACTTTACATTTGTAGACGGGACTGACATTAAGCGCTTTTTCCATTTGCCTGGTGAAAAATGCTGGAACAGTTCCTCAAAGCTGCATTTGCCCAGTGGTTTGGATTCCCTTTGGCTGGTGCCCTGAGCCCCCCCTTGGTCGGCCCATGGGGTGCTCCCTTCCCTACTCACCTGATGTCCAACGTTTGCCCTGACGTCGATGTCGGAGGACGAGGAAGAGGAGGAGGAGGAGGAAGAGCAGCAGGACGAAGGCCACCAAGACGCTGGTCACAACCCCCAGGTGCCTTCCCAGACCTTGAGCATGATGACATCAGAAATGGGGGTGATGTCATTGACATGAGCGCCTACTGTGTGCTGGACCTTCTGTTCACCACCTCCAACCCCCACAACAGTCGTACAGCACGGAATGGAAACACCCACCCACCTTACAGATGGAAAACTGAGGCTCAGAGAGGGGAATCGCCTGCCCCAGGACCCCCAGCCGGGAAGCGGCAGAGCTGGGAAGGGAACCCGGGAGTCTGACCCGCAGCCCTTGTTCCCTGCACCAGAGCTGAGCCCCGGAGATGCAGGGAAAAAGCCTGACCATCCTGAACCACAGCCCTGCTCCCCTCCCCTGCCCCAGGTCACCGTCACTGCTGCAGGTGGGACAGGACAGGCCCCTGTGGAATCGGGTCTGGGAGGCTTCCCTGGGAGTTCTCTCCCAGGAGGTCACAGCTGGGAGTCAGAGCTGAAAGGAACATTCCCACCCGCAGGCTTCTTTCCTTTACACCTGGAGAAACTGAGGCCCAGGCAGGGGAGGGGCCTGTCCACGTCACCATCTTCAGAGGAGGCTGAACCTAGGACAGAACCCACCCCTGCCTCCCCAGGACCCCATCCCCCTCCCACTCAGAGCCCCACACTCACCTCTCTGGGAATCCGACCCCGTGGGGTTGAGGGACTGGTCCTCAGGGCCTGCTGGGTCAGGATGGGAAGGTGAGGGCTGGGGCTGCCCTGCTCCCCATGTCAGCCCGGCTGCTCCTCCCCCAGGCTGGGCCCCAACACGTCCCTCTGCCTCGACCCCACCCCTCACCGGCCCAGCCTGAGCCCCTGGGAGCCTGTGGCCCCTCCTCTGGCTCTGCCCAGCTCCCAAGATGGAAGCCCGAGCTTGAGTCCCCGAGGGGAATGGGACTCTGGGAAATGTGGGGGAGGCCGTGCTCCCTCTGAGCCCAGAGGCCTGAGAGACTCACCAGGTGTGGGGGTGGGACAGGTGAGTGGGGGGCTGGGACTCCCAGAGGGTCCTGGGTTAAAGAATGAGAGGAAGCTGAGGAGCGGGGCTTCCTTGCAGTCCCCACCTCAAACCAAATTTCTCTACACGGGCCATGTGGCCTCCTCAGGCCGTTCCCTCCACCCACCTCTCCTCTTCATGACGCTGGCGATGCCACTGAGGGTGGGCATGCCTGGGAGGGCCCTGTTGTCCTCCTTCCCTCTAAGGTGAGTGCCCTTCTGGCTAAGCCCCGCTTAGATCCCTGCTCACTCCATCCCAGCCCAGAGCTCTCCTGGGGCAGGACCTGAGCTGAGCCTTTGAGTTCAGAGAGGACAGGGTCAGGGCCCTCACCTGAGACCACGAGCTCCAGGGGCTCACTGGGGTGCGTCAGGAGGTAGGGGTTGGAGCTGAATAAGCCATAGCACCTGTAGGTCCCCGCGTGGGCTGAGGTCACAGGACCCATGGGAAATTCAGCCTGGCATATGTGAGACCGGCGCTTTGATTTCAGACGCAGGGGGGCATCAGCTGCTCCCTCCTTGGTCAGAAGGAAAGTGTCCATCCACCCCTGTGACTGACACAGCAGGGTCACTTTCTCTCCTGAGGCCACCGTGGGGCCCGGATGCACTGAGAGGGAGGGTCTAGCCTGGGTCTGTCCTACAGAGAAGACGGATGGGTGAGGGGCTGCCCCACCTTGTTCTGAGCTGAGACCTCCCCAGGGCTCTCTCTGGGACCCTCAGTCTCTCTGTCTCTGTTTTCTCTCAGTCTCCCCCTCCCTGCCCATCCCCTGTCTCTGTCTGTCTCTCCCTCCCTTGGGACCCCCACCCCTCATCCCGGCCATCACCACCTAGGATCCCCTGGCAGGGCCTGTGCAGAGCCTGGGTCCCTGACTGAACCCACAGGGCTCCTCACCTTCGATCAGGATGTCCAGGGGGTCACTGGGGGCCGACCACTCAGAGGAGAGGTTGTGTGCACTGTAGCATCTGTACTGGCCCCCGTGGGAGCCGCTCACAGGGCCCAGGGAGAAGTTGGCCTGGGAGAGCCCAGCCTGGGGCTGCCGGCCAGGGCGCTGGAGGAAGTCACGTCCCCCGTCCTTGTACAGAGCGAATCTGTCATAGCCGGCATCAGAGCCACACTGGAGGGTCAGGCTCTCCCCAGGGGCCACGACAGGACCCGGCTGCACTGAGAGTGACGGCTTCTTAGAAACACCTGGGAAAAGGTGGTCACGGTTTCCAGGAGCGACCCTCAGGCTTCCCCACAAACCCTCCCTCTCCCCCTGGGCCTCACCACTGCTGATCTTCCCATGTAATCTGACCCCAGGAGCCCTGAGCCCTCTCATCCCAACATCATCCCACCTGGAGCTGCCCTGAGATGCGGCTCCTCCCCACCTGCCCGGAGACTCAGGGAACTCCAGGCAATGCTGTGAATTTCTCACCTGGGACCAGGAGCTCCAGGACATCACTGGGTAAAGACCACACATAGGGAGAGTGTGAGTCATAACTATAGCACCGGTACGACCACCTGCGACTCGGGCTCACGGGGCCCACGGAGAAGACGGCCCGGGACCAGCCACGGGCATGAGACTGGCAGTTGAGGCGTTGTGGGTGTTCATCTTCTCCTTCCTTATATAGGATGAAGCCATCAAATGCCACTTGTGAGTCACACTGGAGGGTCACGTTCCCTCCTGAGGCCACCACAGGGCTGGGCAGGGCTGAGAGGGTGGGTTTGCTGTAGGCTCCTAGGAGAGAAGGAGACACAGTGTAAATGGGTCTCACACCTCCTGCATCATCCCCAGGGCTGGGCTGTGAGAGGGAGACGCCCCTGAGAGCCGACCCCCTTCCTGAGGACCGAGCCTGGGGCTGGGACCCCTGAGTGTCCTCTCACCTGTCACCACCAGCTCCAGGGGGTCACTGAGCTCTGACCACCAACTGTGGCTGTAATACTGACAGCGATACCGCCCTGCGTCTTCCCAGGTGATGGATGGGATGGGGAACTGGCCCTTCTTCACAAGCTCTGGTCGTACCAATGTAATCCAGGATGCTGATTTTCTCTCCCTATATAGACGGTACTCCCGGGCTTCAAGGTTTCCCTGACACCTGAGGGTCACGGGACTCCCCCAGGTGATCACACGGTCTGGCTCAGCCCAGAGTGTGGCCTTGGGGAGGATTCCTAAAAGGAAATCAGAGATCAGATTCTAAGTCATTTCCCACCCGACAGATCTCAGCTATTGGCTGCAGGACCCTCCAGACACCCCCATCAGTCAGCCCAGATCTGCTATTCCCCGTCCCCAGCTGCGCGGGGGTGGCCCCTTGTCCCCAGTGAGAAGGAGGGACCTGGGACAGCAGGGGACAGACTCACCTGCCTGCACGTGGGTCCTGGGGCCCAGACTCAGCCCTGGAAGAGAGTTCCCGGTGAGAGATTTGCCCCTGAAGCCTGAGCAGGTCCTCCCCTCCCTGGGATCTTTGTGAGCCCCTGGGGTCTCCTTATGCACCAGAGTTTGGCTGTGGGGTGAGGCCCCTCCTAGGTTAGAATCTCCCCTCCCTCTTCAAATCTCACCGAGACAGACCAGGACCGTGAGGATGGGGATCATGGCGTCTCCTCCCAACGCCCTGCCCTGCAGATGGATGAGCCCTCGGTGCTGGCAGGACAGAGACACACAGAGAGAAATAGCCTCCCCTCCTTCCCACCCTGTGCGGACACTCAGAGGCTGGGTCCCTCTCACGGGGTGTTGTCATCTGCAGCTACACAGGAAGCAGAACTGACCTCCCAGGATCCTGACTCTCATTCTCTTAGGGCTGAGGTTGCGGCAGGCACCGGGCCCTCTGCAGACATTTCAGACAGAAATGGGGTCTTTCCTGACCCCCAGCCACTGTCTGTCTGGTTTATCCTCGTCTCACTGAGAGCTGGGATGTCGTGGCAAATAGAACTGGTGCTTCCTGTGTCTGCCCTTCCAGATGAGGGTAGCAGAGGCTTCCCCTTCCTTCTTACAGCCTCCCGCAAGATCTCCCTCCCTCCCTCAGCCCGTCCATCGGCTCAGCGTCGCGGGGTCCTTACCATGGCAGTGGTCTCTCCAGCCCTGGAGATGCTTCAGGGAAGACACAGGTCCATGCTGCAGGCAGATTCAGACCAGCAGAGACGCATCTCGCATCTGGCTGTGCCGTCCAGGCTGAGCTGTGTGTGGCAGTGAGGACAGAAGAGAAATGCAGGGAAATAGGGGAAGAAAAGTTGACTTCTTTCTTGGCA
>NW_012101807.1:59530-60664 GCF_000951045.1 Mandrillus leucophaeus
TTTGAAAACAGTGTGCACATAAGAGACCCCAGGAATTCAAGGTTGCCTTGCTCCAGGGTTGCCTGGATTTTGAGTGTATTTGGGAATGAGAAGCAGGGATTATAATCTGGAGTGCATGGCATGGCAAGCCACAGTGCATCCAGGGAGGGAAGTGTGATGTTGGGATATATGCTGGTTTTCACCCGTGGTTCCTGGTTCATAACTCCCATAACGCTTGTTACAGTCTTTCATTAGAATGTTGACTGTGTTGGGCCTGGGGGAGGCCTCTGACCTCCTCCTGCCCTTCCTTCACCTGCCCAAGGCAAGACTCCAGTGTTCCCTGCCTTTCTGATGTTGGCTCTTAAGACCCTCTCAGAAGATGGTCTCACCCTGTTCCTTATGGGAGGAAATGCTGACATCATGAAGCTTCCATAAAAGCCCAAGAACACTGGGTTTCGTGAGTTTCTGGATGGCTGAGCATGTGGAAGCTCCTGAAGGGTGGCACCCAGGGAGAGCATGGAAGCCCCGCGCCGCTTCCCCCATGCCTCCTGCTATGTGTCTCTTCATCTGTGTCCTCTGCAGTGTGCTTTGTATTCAACCAGGAAATGTCAGTGTTTCCCTGAGTTCTGTGAGCTGCTACAGGAAATTAATCAAACCCAAAGAGGGGGTCATGGGATCCCCAACTTGAAGCCAGTCGATCAGAAGTTCTGGAGGTCTGCACTTGGGAATGGTGTGGGGGACAGTCTTGGGGACTTAGCCTTTAATCTGTGGGATGTGGGACTGTCTCTGGGTAGACAGCATCAGAGCTGACTTAGAGGACACCCAGCTGCTGTTCGCTACTGGGTCTGGGGAATAAAAAATCCCACACATCTGATCCTAGAAGTCTTCTTCTGTGTTGATGATTCCTGTGATGTGACAGTAGAGGAAAAGCACTGTAGAGAGAGCTCTCTGTACATAGAGAGGTAGAGGAAGTTCTTATCAGCAACAAGGGAGAGGCTGACAGAGCTGCCTAGAAACAGAGTTCCCTGGTTCCAGAGGTTCAAAGCCAGAGTTGCTGTCAGTCCTTTGGAGGAAATGCCGTTGCTGGGCAAGTGTTCTCTCGAGAGCATCTTATCTGAATTCCTGACGTCCTGAAGAATACCTAATGATAAACCT
>NW_012101807.1:65464-66598 GCF_000951045.1 Mandrillus leucophaeus
GACTCCAGCCTCATCACAGTCAGATCCCACCGAGGCCCGAGCAGCTTCTTCTCCGGTCCTGAGATGGCCCAGGGACCCCGCAGGTGTGGGTGAGGGGCTCATTCTCAGGGACCCTTGGAAATGAGAAATGACAGCTGCCAAGGGAACGTCTGTCTGTCCTCTCTCCATCTCGCCTGCCTCTCTTCCTCCTCCATCAGTCCAGCATCTTCCCCGTGTCCAAGTCAGACTGGGCCCCAAATCCTGCTGACCCAGCCTGTTCTCCTTTCTCTACTCATCACACATCCTGCAGGACAAGGTCGGAGTCTGGGGGTCCTGCAGAGCTGTGCCAGGTGTTGCTTTTAGTAGAAAATTGGAGAGATTTTCTCTTATACATGAGACAGAGGAGATTGTCAACTAGTGGGGTTTGTAAACTTTTGTTCTTTCCAAAATAGTGTGGCTTTGTCTTACTAAGCTGAGATTCCAGGAGGGATGAGCAAAACTGCATGCACCAGCCCCCATCTCTGTTGGTTGTTTTTTTAAAAAAACCCTTACAGTTATTGGGACAATCAGGACCGGGCCTGAGAGGGCTGCAGGCGGGAGCAGATCTAGGATGAGCCGCATCCCAGATGCGCCAGAAGATCAGAAATGAAGGGGCTTTGGGGTGGTCACATCCAGGCAGCTCCCCGTTATTCAGATGGGGAGTCCTGGGTGCGAGGAGAACCAGCTTTTTCAGAAGTTCCACCTCCCAAGGAGACGCTGAGCCATCACAGCCCCAGCCCCACCTCCCCAGGCTCCTCCCACCTGACTCCTAGAGCAAGCACCTGCCTGTGATCGCGCCTGGCCCTGGCTCCCCATGAGAGGTGATGGCTCCTGGGAATCCTGCTCGGGGAGGGGGAAAGTCCTCACTGCTCCCCTCATCAATGGCGAACCTCAGACACCTCCCTCCCCTCTGACCACCACGGAGGGAGCACCTGCCCCAAACCTGGAGCACCAGGAAGCCACGCGGACCACACCCTTACTGTCCACCCTGCCCTCTGCTGCCCTGAATCAGACCCTGAATATTGGAGGTAGCATTGAGACGAGTCTAGAAACTTCTCTCGAGCTGGGAATGGCTGTTTCTTTGTCACCCATGAGTCAGGACTTAGAGGTTGGGAC
>NW_012101807.1:71063-72212 GCF_000951045.1 Mandrillus leucophaeus
GTGCTCTCTGAGCCCTAACAGGCTGCAAGGGGCAGGTGCAGGACCACAGCAGTCAGTTTCCCTGGAGATGAGAGTCTCACGTATCCACCAGCTGAAGACCCAGGCTCCATGGAGGAGGGGTTGGACCTCAGGGGCTCCTGAACGTCAGGAGCACAGAGGGGTGAGAGTCTGGACCTGCCTCCCCTTCATGCCCTCAGCCACTTCACCTGGGGTTTCATCTTCCGTTTAATCCCTAGGTAACGAATTCCTCGTGCAGGCAGGAATCCCTAGAATGCGATACAGGTGCACACACACCCGCACACACAGATAAGCATGTGCTAAGTGGTGGTGCTATCCGAGCTTCATAAATCAGTATTTCTGCTTTCAGGAAGCGTGAAACTAGCTGAGAAAACCAATAACAAACATGTAAAGACCTGTCACGTCAAATGTATTAAGCGTATGGATGAATACACATAAAAATGTATTTAGATATACCTACACACATTCAGATGTAAGTGTATAACTGTACATAAACGTGTATATATGTAAAACTTCAGATATATGCTTAATATGAAGTTATATACATGTTAGTATTTGAGTGAGAAATATTGCTATGCAATTTAGAAATAAAGAAATCAAATTTCCATGTTTTATAATTTATATAAATTTTACCAGAAATTTAAAGAGACCTACTGAAAAGTAATTAGAAAGGAGCGATTCTGTAGTGAGTGAACCCGAATTTAAAAGAATATGCTCAAACCAGTCACTTTCTCCTGGATACCTATCTCTTATTTTAAAAAAGATAAATCAAATATCTCACTTAAAAATTGTTAAAGATGTTGAATAAGTCTTTAAGTTAAAATGAGCATACAATATTCTTATGAGCAAAATTTCAAAACACTTCTTAAATTCATTAAGAAAATTTCCATTTTGAATGTCTAAAGGAGGAAGATTTGATATTAATGAGAAATTTGTTTCTACATTGAATGCGTAAATTAAATCAAGACCCAATTAAAGAGGGAGTATCATTCATGATTTTTAAATAATAAATGCATACAACAAATAAAATTATAAATTTATATATTCAAATATTGTTTTAAAAGTTTTAGAGAAAAAGGAACGATGGACACGTGCGTATAGAAAACGCAGAGTAGAAATGAGTTGTACAAA
>NW_012101807.1:73466-75193 GCF_000951045.1 Mandrillus leucophaeus
GAGTCTAGAAACTTCTCTCGAGCTGGGAATGGCTGTTTCTTTGTCACCCATGAGTCAGGACTTAGAGGTTGGGACCCCCAGAGGCTCTGAATCTGAGGTAGAGACATCAGGAGGGGAGCGGGTGGGGCCTCCGTCTTCCACCCTCAGTCTAATCTCATCTCTGAGCTTCACTGCCGTCTCCTCCCAGCCTTCCCTGCTCTTTACCCTACTGAGACTTCAGGGATGGGAGCCAGGGGTGGGAGGTCCCGTCTATTTCCACCCTATCATGGGCGGGACCCTCCCATGCGGACCCTCCCCGTTCACTGCCCTCAATCATTATTGTTTCAGAGCTCCCCTGGAGGCAGGACCTGAGCTGAGCATTTGAGCTCAGAGAGGACAGGATCAGGGCCCTCACCTAAGACCACAAGCTCCAGGGGATCACTGGGGGCCGACCACTCGGAGGAGAGGTTGTGTGCACCGTAGAATCTGTACTGGCCCCCATGGGAGCCCCTCACAGGGCCCAGGGTAAAGTTGGCCTGGGAGAGCCCAGCCTGGGGCTGCCGGCCAGGGCACTGGAGGAAGTCACATCCCCCCTCCTTGTATAGAGCGAATCTGTCGTAGCCGGCATCAGAGCCACACTGGAGGGTCAGCTTCTCCCCAGGGGCCACGTCAGGACCCGGCTACACTGAGAGTGATGGCTTCTTAGAAACACCTGGGAAAAGGTGGTCACGGTTTCCAGGAGCGACCCTCAGGCTTCCCCACAAACCCTCCCTCTCCCCCTGGGCCTCACCACTGCTGATGTTCCCGTGTCTCTGGCCCCAGGAGCCCTGAGCCCTCTCGTCCCAACATCATCCCACCTGGCGCTGCCCTGAGACGTGGCTCCTCCCCACCTGCCTGGAGACTCAGGGAACTCCAGGCAATGCTGTGAATTTCTCACCTGGGACCAGGAGCTCCAGGAGATCACTGGGTAAAGACCACACATAGGGAGAGCATGACTCATAACTATAGCACCGGTACCGCCACCTGCGACTCGGGCTCATGGGGCCCACGGAGAAGACGGCCCAGGACCAGCCATGGACATGGAAGTGGGAGTTGAGACGTTGTGGTTGTTCATCTTCTCCTTCCTTACACAGAATGAAGCCATCAAATGCCACCCGTGAGTCACACTGGAGGGTCACGTTCCCTCCTGATGTCACCACAGGGCTGGGCAGGGCTGAGAGGGTGGGTTTGCTGTAGGCTCCTGGGAGAGAAGGAGGCACATTGTAAATGGGACTCACACATCCCACATCATCCCCAGGGCTGGACTGTGAGAGGGAGACGCCCCTGAGAGCCGACCCCCTTCTTGAGGACAGAGCCTGGGGCTGGGACCCCTGAGTGTCCTCTCACCTGTCACCACCAGCTCCAGGGGGTCACTGAGCTCTGACCACAAACTGCGGCTGTAATACTGACAGCGATACCGCCCTGCGTGTTCCCAGGTGATGGATGGGATGGGGAACTGGCCCTTCTTCACAAGCTCTGGTCGTATCAATGTAATCCAGGATGCCGATTTTCTCTCCCTATATAGACGGTACTCCCCGGCTTCAAGGTTTCCCTGACACCTGAGGGTCACGGGACTGCCCTGGGTGATCACACGGTCTGGCTCAGCCCAGAGCATGGGCTTGGGGAGGATTCCTAAAAGGAAATCAGAGATCGGATTCTAAGTCATTTCCCACCCAACAGATCTCAGCTATTGGCTGCAGGACCCTCCA
>NW_012101807.1:76566-78575 GCF_000951045.1 Mandrillus leucophaeus
TCTCAACTTCCCCTTTTTAAAATTTTTTTTGCTACAGCGTCCACTCCCTCCCCCCAGGAACAAACCTCTGAGTCTTTCCTGCCTCCTCGGTGCCCCTTGCGTCCTTGGCTGTCCCTCTGCACCTCAATTCCTGGTCAACATTTTGGGAACAATGACTTACGTTTGCACTTTGATTTGAGGAGCTGAGGAGGGAGTTGATACTTATTTGATGACTGGTTGTCATCCACTGCCTATGTGACCTTGGTTTGTAGTGTCCCATCTCTGAGCCTCAGCTTCTTCCTTTGCAGGCTGTTGTCATGAATCCCACTCGTCACCGTGGTTGTGGGGTCAGTGGTGCCTGGACATTGGGAGGGGCTCATTTCTGCCTGATTTCCAGACCAGGGTAAGACCTGAGGTGTTTGGGACATGAGAGGATCTTGGTGTTGGACTCCACAGTCTCTGAAGGTGATTGATGTCTCCACTTAAGATGTCACATGTGACCCTAATGGAGAAATGTACATCAGGCATTTCTGAAATACCCACAGCATCAATATCATGAGCAGAAAAAGACGTGTGGAAGCCCCGAGTGTAGAAGGATCCACAAGAAAGAACAGAGGCCAGAGGTGAGATGCCACAGGGTCCCGGGACCATCAAGGGCTCATTAGGGTGGAGGTTTCCCCACAGAGTGGAGCCGGGAGAGGAACCTCGGGATCTGTAATACAGTGAGGGACTCAGGGCTCCAGACCAAGGTGGAAGGCTGCATCTTCCAGCCACACCTGAGGCTCGAATGGACCCCAAGCAGCCCAGAGGAGTTCCATCAAAGGAGTGTACCAAACCGTCCAGTGATAGAGCTGCTGGGATTCCAAAGAAAGAAACACTAAACACCAGGGTGTTCACAGAGCATTTATTAGGGAGACTTCCAAAGAATGAGGCATCCTTGTCTCCTTGCCCAGTGTCTCCTTGTGGATCTCAAGGATGTGTTTCCACATAGCAGCATGTTCTTCAGGTGGACAAGGAGACACTGGGTGTTCTATCCAAAGCTTTAACCTAAAATAAAAATAAAAACAAAAATAAACCCCTAGAGAATACGATCTCTCAGTACAGTTGTTTCTTGGGATACACAGGCAACTCGTTTCAGTGCCCGCTACACGTAACAAAACTTCCTGGTACTCCAGCCCTGACATTGTCTCTGCTGGACCTGCATATAGGAAAAGCCCGCTGTTCATATACACAAGTCTTGCCTCTCACAAATGCAATAGTTTTGATCCCCGTTGGTTTGAAAAAAGTGTGGACATAAGAGACCCCAGGAATTCAAGGTTGCATTGCTCCAGGGTTGCCTGGATTTTGAGTGTATTTGGGAATGAGAAGCAGGGATTATAATCTGGAGTGCATGGCATGGCAAGACACAGTGTGTCCAGGGAGGGAAGTGTGATGTTGGGATATATGCTGGTTTTCACCCGCGGTTCCTGGTTCATAACTCCCATAACGCTTGTTACAGTCTTTCATTAGAATGTTGGCTGTGTTGGGCTTAGGGGAGGCCTCTGACCTCCTTCTGCCCTTCCTTCACCTGCCCAAGGCAAGACTTGAATGTTCCCTGCCTTTCTGATGGTGGCTCTTAAGACCCATCTAGAAGATGGTCTCACCCTGTTCCTTGTGGGAGGAAATGCTGACATCATGAAGCTTCCATAAAAGCCCAAGAGGACTGAGTTTCATGAGTTTCTGGTTGGCTGAGCATGTGGAAGCTCCTGAAGGGTGGCAACCAGGGAGGGCATGGAAGCCCCGCGCCGCTTCCCCCATGCCTCCTGCTATGTGTCTCTTCATCTGTGTCCTCTGCAGTGTGCTTTGTTTTCAACCACGAAATGTCAGCGTTTCTCTGAGTTCTGTGAGCTGCTACAGGAAATTAATCAAACCCAAAGAGGGGGTCATGGGATCCCCAACTTGAAGCCAGTCGATCAGAAGTTCTGGAGGTCTGCACTTGGGAAAGATGTGGGGGACAGTCTTGGGGACTTAGCCTTTAATCTGTGGGATGT
>NW_012101807.1:79485-81288 GCF_000951045.1 Mandrillus leucophaeus
ATTAGCTATAAATGTGAACATAGTTGGAAATAGTCTTTGCAAATGCATTTAAGTCATGATCAAGGGATCATAATGAATTAGAATGGGTCCTAATTTGATCTGAGTGATATCATAATCTGAAGAAGAGAAGAGACACACAGAGAAGAATGGGTGTAAAGACAGAGGTACCCAGGTAGACGTAGGCTGAGAAGATGGAGGCAGAAATTGGTGCAACACTGCCCCAAGCCAAGGAGTGTCTGAACCAGCAGAAAGTAGGACAAGTCATTTAAGAATTCTTCCATCGGCCAGGTGCAGTGGCGTACACCTGTATTCCCAGCACTTTGGGAGGCTGAGGCCGGTGGATCACCTGAGGTCAGGAGTTCAAGACCAGCCTGACTAACATGGTGAGACCCCCGTCTCTACTAAAAATACAAAGATTAGCCGGGAATAATGGTGCACACCTGTAGTCCAATTACTCGAGAGGCAGAGGCAGGAGAATCGCTTGAACCTGGGAGGGGGATGTTTCAGTGAGCCGAGATCGCGCCTTTCCTCTCCAGCCTGGGTGACAGAGCTAAACTCCATCTCAAAAACAAAACAAAACAAAACAAAACAAAACAAAACAAAAGAACAAAACATTCTTTCATTGAACCTGCACAATTATGTTAACATCTTTCTTATGTTGTACTTAGATCTTTAAGTGAGCCGTGTTATCTCTCACATCAGATATTAATATGTCTGTCTTTTGTGGATATACTAGGATAGCAGTGTCAGAGTTTCATTTGGCCTGTGCCATAACACTGAAGCCGAAGTGATCATTGCCTCTGAATTAGAAAGGACTGTAGGTATATGGGTGAGCTCTCAGTGGGATGTGCCACAGGCGCCTGGTGCTCATTAGTGAAGACACCTGTGTCCCTCGCTTCCCAACCCTACATTCAGTGAGAATGGCACCTTGATGTGGGCCATGAAAAGAAATATTTATGTCACAGAAATTGGTAGATACCACCAATAATAGCATTTTAGAGATGTCTTTTTCAGAATCAGCATAGCTGCGGTGTCACTTGAAATGTGTGAGTGATGATTCCTAGCGGTGATATTTCAGGAAAAGTTGCGCACATAGCATCTGAGAAGGAGGGAAGAGCTTGAAGGGTGCAGAGAGGCTGTCAGGGCATCAGGGTGGATTTATCTTTACCTGGTTGGAATTTGATCTGTCGTTGACTTAGTTGGTGGTTCAGATTTGGATCTCTGAACTGAAGAGATGGGGACTCAGTAAGGGACATCAAGGAGTGTGACAATGAGGAATAAGGAAGACTGTGTTACATGCCGTGGACCAGAGCACGCAGGTGTGCAGAGGTGTGGACCCAACGCTGCCTTGTGGGATGGAGCCTCATGTCTGGGGATGGGAGACAAGGGGGATCCATTCGAGGAAAGTCAACATTCATAGTTAAAAAAATGTATCACAGTTTAATGATCTTCTAGGAATCACCCCAGACAGTTTCCCTGCACTCAAATATGGATTCCTGTCTCTAGACGTGACCAGCAGACAGTTCAGATAATGTAGGTCCTAGATTGTCCTCCAGAACTTCCTGGGGTCATCAGATCTGTCCCTGAGGCTCCACCACTCTGAAGGGTGCATTGTCCTCTCTGCTGTTCACCGGGCGGCTGCATCTTGGGGGCTTCTCTGGCTGTGCTGAGCCTCAAATAGCAGAATCCCGAGGACCACCAGGACCAAGCCAGCCACGCCCATGCGGATGAGATTCTCCACTGTGTAATCCTGTGGGTGTTGGCCTAGGGATGGTGGACAAAGAGGTCACAGAGGTCAGGGCA
>NW_012101808.1:0-4104 GCF_000951045.1 Mandrillus leucophaeus
ACCTACTCTAGGGGATGTTTTGAAATGAACATCCAAGGGCAAAGGGAAGGCAATGGACTGACAGGCCGGATGTTTTCACATATGTAATCTCATGTGCACAGACAATACAGAGGCTTCTGTGGTTGAAGTGCTGGAGCCTAAAAAAGCAGAAAGTGAAGCTAAGGTTGGACCTACTCAGGGGTAGGGGGAGTTGGAGTAAGTTGGGCAGTTTCCATTTTAACCAAGAGACCACAGGGAGTCACCATGGGTCTGTGGGCAGGAGAGGGCACACTCCAGTGGTGTCTGAGGCTGTTGCTTCAGAAGCCGGGAGGCAGACCAGCTACGAGCTGGAGCACAGGAAGTAAAGGAACAGAAGAGGGAATCCATCAAGTGAGGGGGCAGGGGCAGGAGGCTGGGCAGACAAACGTGGGCCCCAAAGGACTAGAACCCAGTCCATGGCACCCTCCCTGCAGCCCCAGTCAGGGGCAGGTAATGGCTCCAAGTCTGCCCTTTGGGATGCTGGCCTCTGAGAAGCGAGGTCATTGAGGGGAAGAGGCCCAGGTTGGGAGAAAGAAGGCTGTGTGAGGCTTCAGGGGTCCAGTTTTCAAGGTACTGAGTGAGCCACCAGGAGCACAGAGGCAGGCTTTTTCCCAATCCTGCTCTTTCATACACCACCCCACTCCCAAAGGAGCCCGCCAGACTGGCCACAGCTAGAATCTGTAAGAGACGCCAACATAACACAGTCCTGGGAAACCAGCTCCGTCAAACATGGCTCCTGCTACCAAGGCCAGAGTGCCTTGACCTGGGCTTCTTTACACATAATCCCACAGCAGTGGTTCTCAAAGTGCCATCTCCATGCCAACAGCATCCGCATCAGCTGGTACAGCATTAGAAACCTAAATTATTGGGCCTCACCAAACCCACTGAACTGGGAACTCTGGGAGTGGGGTCTAGCAGACTGTTAAGTCCACCAGAAAGTTCGATGCCGGTTCATTTTGGAGGAACCAGTGAACTCCAGAAAGGTCTAAACCATGCAGACCCATTCATTTTCGTTTTGAGAGAAGTGACCCATCACACTGTTCTGAGGTTTTCCTACAGGACAATTATCAATGAAGAAATCATTTGTTTGGTCACCATAGCTGATTTAAAGGTGTGTCTAGCTCAATAACAATTGTTTTCAGAAACTTTTTGAAGCACTGTAACAGTCCCACCTCCCAAATGTTAAGTTGTTGATTACGAGTGGTTTTTAGGCCTTTATTAACTAACATTAATCTTCACAGCACATTCCTTTGCATTTCCTGATGTGGATCTCAGGCAGGGACTCTGACTGACTTGCTTTTGTGCCCAGTTTTGTTTGGCTGTATATTCATAGTGCCCAGGGCAGCAGTAGGTGCTGTTTACATATCTGCTGAATAAATGAATCTAGGTAGGGCTGGCATTCTCATGATTCTGATTTTGCACAAAAGAAAGCAAAGGCTCAGAAGACAGAAGTATTTATAAATTGTGCCCTGCCTCTCTGCCTGCATAAAGGGTGCAAGGCTGTCTCAGAGCAGCTGGGATCCACGCCACAGGTGGCGCAGCTAGCAAACGACTGACTCAGCATTTCCTTCTAGATCTGTGAATGCAGAAGCAACTCTTTGCTTAGCTGTGACTGAGAAAATGCCCTTCCCTAGGGGAGAAGAAACACGTTTTCCTGCACAAGTCAGTCTATAATTCCAAAGCACTTTCCCTCCAGGTGCTTGTAGGTGACTGAGATATGGTCGAATCTAGACCAAGTCACAAAATCACTGATATCCACTGTGCGGACGTATCCACTAGATGCCACTGCCAAGTTAAAGAGAGCTGAATCCTAATCGTGAGGTTTTGAGGGGAGATGTGTGACTTTCTCAGAGAGATTAAATGTAGCATTAAACATCCTCTGTAATAAACCGTAATTTTCTTGGGATTGGACAGGAAGGGCAACAAGCCCTGGAGATAGCTTTCCTCCGGGGTTGTCACCTTGGATGCTGGATCTGTCACAGAAAAGGAAAAGTCTCCTGGCCTATGCACTTCAGGACACAAACAGTTGTATCTTGTGCTTCTCACAGCACAATCTAGCGCTATAATGCACCGATGGCATCTTTGTTGAATGCATGCTCCTGTACATGAACCGCCTAGGAGGGATGATAGCGTGAGCTGAGCCATAACTTGGAGAGAGCTTCGAAAGAGAAAGGCATTCTCTTCTCCTCTGCTCTGCATCAGGAGTTGTTCTCTAGGCTGATTTTCAGGTCAGGACTGAAAAAAGAGGTGTGAAAGATAAAGCTTGCCAAAAAGGTCTTTTACTTGATGTATACTATGACTTAGTGTTCACATTGGGTTAGGGTTATTATTTCAATTTCTCTTAAAAAATTGACACAACTAAGGCTCAGAGAAGTTAAGTGTTTTATCTGAGGTCACACAGCAAGCATGTGCCTGGGCTCAGGTCTCTCTGAGCCTGAGCCCTTGCTTATGCTTCCTCCCCTGCACATTCTGGGATAATCTCTCTCTCTCTCTCTCTCTCTCTCAACTCCCAGAGACCAGACTCTGACAGGATCCTGAGGGATTCCTGCCAGGGAGTTGCCATCTCTGGAAGCCCCCACCCCCATGCCGGGCGAATCTTTTTTTCTGTGGAGTGCGGGCCTGGAGCTAGGTGAGGCCTGAGCCTCCATTTCAGGGGCTTTCTGTAGAATCTGTTGCTGCTGTTGCCTCCAGTAGAGTCTGTTTCAGGAAGAGGTTTGCCTGCCTGCGCGGGACAGCGGTGCCATTCATCACTGCAGGAGGGCAGAATCCGGGGTTGGGGGCCGCACGTCGAGAGGGGAGGGGCCAGGGGGCGGCCCCCTTGTGACCAGCCCTGAGGAGAGGTCAGGAGAGAAGGCTGGCTGAGGAGCGCCTGGACAGCAGCAGTTGCTGACGTTCTATATCACGCGCCTGGGGCCCAAGGTAACCCAGACCTTTAAACAAACCGCCGGGCTGGGGGCGTTGCGGGGGCAGGAGAGGGAAAAGGGAGCGGGGACTTCGGGGATCGCCCGAGGATGGTGGTGGCCTTAGAGGTGGCAAATGCCTGAAGGGAGGGAGTAGTAATCCGAATTCTAGGAGAAATCGTAGGAATTGAAGTCGCAGAAGCAAGAAAAGGGGTGTGAGAGCACAAGAGCGAAAAAGCGTGAGAGGGCGCAAGAGCTGGGCGGACCGAAAGTGCGCTGAGGGGCAACGGCTTAGAGTGGAACACACCGGGTCACAGAAGTATAGATAAGGTAGGAGCAGAGGGACACTTTCTTCCTCTGAGTTCATTTTCCAAAAGTGCGTCCTTTCAGCCATTTTTGAGAGAAAATGTTGACCCAAGTGTTTTTTAGGATACAGGGAAAGAACGTCAGAGGAAGCTGCACCAAAGAGAGGCTGCGCAGGGCGCAAAAAAGCAGACAGAGGGTGGCGCCTTTTTTAAAGAAGTTTCCATCCTTTCTGTCCTAAAGCTCAAGCCGTTCCCCACCCCCACCGCTCGCTAGCCTTCTCTTCCCAGTCCCCTGGCCCCTGCATGATCTGAGCGTCTTTAAAGCAGGTAACCGCCTCGGTCTCCCCATCAGCTCCAGGGGCCTCTCAGTTGAGTGGGTGGAGCCGGCAGCGGCCGCGGGCTGAGCTCAAGGGCCGATGGGAGGGGTCCTGGGGGCGCTAACTGCGCACTGCGGCCATGACGCTGGGCAGATCATTCACAGAAGTCTGTCTCGTTTCATCTACAGTCGCAGCTCGTTTCCAGACGCCTTGCTTCTCAGGTCGAGCAGTGATCTGATGGCCCAGGTTCCAGAAACTTCTTTGCCCTCCGGCTCTGGGGCCCGCTGGATCTCCGGAGGTGGGGGAGGAGCCTCTCCTGAGGAGGCGGTTGAGAAGGCGGGGAAAATGGAGGAGGCGGCGGCGGGGGCGACGAAGGCGTTTTCGGGACGGGAAGCTGAGGAGATGAAGCTGGAGCCATTACAGGAGCCTAAGCCCGTGCCGGAGGAGAACTTGACGTGGACCAGCAGCGGCGGCGACGAGAAGGTGCTCCCTTCAATCCCCCTTCGCTGTCACAGCAGCTCCTCGCCCGTTTGCCCGCGCCGCAAGCCCCGCCCTCGGCCCCAG
>NW_012101808.1:4309-16677 GCF_000951045.1 Mandrillus leucophaeus
CCGCCCCCATCCGCACCGCGGCCCAGGGCCTGGCGTGGATCCCGGCGCAGATCCCGACCTGGGTCCAGGCCTCAGACACGGAGAAGCTGCTCTGGTGACCTAGACGGGTCGGGGGATCCTGGCGGCTTAGGGGACTGGTTGCTGGAGGTCGACTTTGGTCAGGGTCCCACAGGCTGCTCTCATGTGGAGAGCTTTAAAGTAGGTAAGAACTGGCAGAAGAACCTGAGGCTGATCTACCAGCGTTTCGTTTGGAGTGGGACCCCAGAGACTAGGAAACGTAAAGCAAAGTCATGCATCTGTCATGTATGTAGTACCCATATGAATAGACTCCACTCTTGTCTCTCCTGTGTCTTTTTTGGCTGCTTCACTGAGAAACATATTCACAAACATGCAGAAACAAAGCAGCACCATTTAGCTGTAGACGTTTATCATGGGGTCATATATTGCTTCATGTGTAAGGATTATGTATATGACAAAGACATAGAACAGATTGCCAAAGAAACAAAAGAAAAAATTTTGAGATTAACTTCCACCTCAACAGATGTTTCTCATCAACAGTTTATGACATCAGGGACTGAAGACAAGCAATCAACCTGTGAGACAAAAGAACAGGAGCCAAAATTGGTGAAACCCAAGAAAAAGAGAAGAAAAAAGTCAGTCTATACTGTAGGCCTGAGAGGGCTAATCAATCTTGGGAACACTTGTTTTATGAATTGTATTGTCCAGGCACTTACCCATATTCCTCTACTGAAAGATTTCTTCCTCTCTGACAAGCACAAATGTATAATGACAAGCCCCAGCTTGTGTCTGGTCTGTGAAATGTCTTCGCTTTTTCATGCTATGTACTCTGGGAGCCGAACTCCTCACATTCCCTATAAGTTACTGCATCTGATATGGATCCATGCAGAACATTTAGCAGGGTACAGGCAGCAGGATGCCCATGAGTTCCTTATTGCAATATTAGATGTGCTGCATAGACACAGCAAAGATGATAGTGGTGTGCAGGAGGCCAATAACCCCAACTGCTGTAACTGCATCATAGACCAAATCTTTACAGGTGGCCTGCAATCAGATGTCACATGTCAAGCCTGCCATAGTGTTTCCACCACCATAGACCCATGCTGGGACATCAGTTTGGACTTGCCTGGCTCTTGTGCCACATTCGATTCCCAGAACCCAGAGAGGGCTGATGGCACAGTGAGCAGGGATGACCACATACCAGGAATCCCCTCACTTACAGACTGCCTACAGTGGTTTACAAGGCCAGAGCACCTAGGAAGCAGTGCCAAAATCAAATGCAATAGTTGCCAAAGCTACCAGGAGTCTACTAAACAGCTTACAATGAAAAAATTACCCATTGTGGCTTGTTTTCATCTCAAGCGGTTTGAGCATGTAGGCAAACAGAGGCGAAAGATTAATACCTTTATCTCCTTTCCCTTGGAGCTGGACATGACTCCGTTTTTGGCCTCCACTAAAGAGAGCAGAATGAAAGAAGGCCAGCCACCAGCAGATTGTGTGCCCAATGAGAATAAGTATTCCTTGTTTGCAGTGATTAATCACCATGGAACTTTGGAAAGTGGCCACTATACCAGCTTTATCCGGCAACAAAAGGACCAGTGGTTCAGCTGTGATGATGCCATCATCACCAAGGCTACCATTGAGGACTTACTTTACAGTGAAGGGTATTTACTCTTCTATCACAAACAGGGTCTAGAGAAAGACTAGTCTTACCAGACCACTTACTGAAAAAAAGTAAATGATTAGGCAAGGATTTTGAAGTGACACACAGACCTACTTGGAATGGACAGTGACAATAACACCTATATGACAGCTAGTATCTTGATGTAAAGAACCTATTTTAGCATGGCCCATGGGTCTGTAGGAAGAAAAAAAATGAATACTAACCAGTGACCATTCAACCTTAAGAAATGGGGAGAGGGAGAAGAGGTTGAAAATGGTCACATAAAGCATAATGAAATGAAAAGAATGCTTTAGGTGGGGACAATGGGAGTAGAGGTGTTCTGATGCTACTATGTCATTTGTTTCTACATAAATATCTTGTGAAGTCAGGGAGTATTCCTTTATCAGCAAAAACTTCACAATTGGTGTTCCAGCTGTGGCTGACTAGCCAAATAGTTTGAAAGAAAAATAATATTTTAAAATAAAGTTTAAAAAGCTTTAAAAGAAAAACATTTAAAAAGGAAAAATCATTTTTAAGGTTTTAAAAGAAAAAAATTTTAAATGTTGAAAAAAATTTAAGTTGATATTTTTTAAATAAATATTTTAAAAGTTAAAAATAATTTTTTAATTTAAAGAAGTTTCAGAATTTTAAAAATTAAAAGCAAATTAAATTCTTAAAGTTTAAAAATGTAAAATAAGGAACAAGGTTAAAAATGAAAGTTTACCAAAAAAAGGAAGAAAATACTGTTAAAAATTAAAGTTAGAAACAAAAGAACATCTTAAAAGTTTCAAATGAAGGAAAATAATATAAATAGATATTTCAAAATTAAAGCATAAAATATACATATTTAAAAAGTGTTAACAAAATTACTACTATAATGATTAAGAAATAAATTTTCGAAAATACAGAATGGAATGCAATTCAATTTTAGAGAAAAGTTTTAAAAGAGGAAAGTTTAGAATAATTCAATACAAAAAGACAAAATTTGTTTAAAGACAAAAATTGAAAAAATATAGGAAGAAAATAGAGACTTGTGAAATAAAAAAAACCTTAGATAAGTTCAATTCAAGAGATTTAAATGAAAACTTTAAATATTTAAATAAAGATTTAAAAATTTAAACTTAAAAAAAGTTACATAAAAATTGACAAATGAAAAAATGTAAAAGATTCAAGCAGAAAAAAATTATTAAAATTAAAAGTTTAAGAAGTTCTATTTTTTTATTTAAGCATATTAAAATACAGACGGGTATGAAAGAAATGGAGGAGACAGGAATAACAAGACAGCGGTGTGTGAGTATATATATTTTTTGAACTTTATGTTGATATATCAATATACTTTGCAAAAGGAAATAGACATTTTAATCATTATCTTACCATCCAATTGTGAGATGGCTGCAAGGCCTAAACACTAACTAACCCACCTTTCTCTCTTGAGATTCCATGCCCCATCTCATATCCTGAAGGAAGTCGAATTACTTCCTAGGCAGAATCAATTCATCTGAGAAAAATGAAAACATTAGGGACTTTTCCATTTAGAACTGCATTATTCATACAAATTCTTAGCTTCTGAAAAGGGGCTTGATAATTTGGTGACTTAGGGAAGTTAGATCACAGCTGTGAAACTCTGGCTTTGGTATTTGAGCCCCATGGCCTGACTGAGGAAGTGGCAGGGACCCATATCTGAGGCCCTCCCACCTTCCTTTTTCCCTCTTCCCCTTCCAAGGGGAAACAAGACCTTTAATTTCCACAGTAGAGCTATGGGCTTGTGCTTGCAGTCCTTCTGCTCATTCGTTATTCCCTCTTTATTTCCTTTTTTTTTTATCACTCATGCCTAGTTCCCTGAACCCCTCACTTACCTAACCTTACCTACATCTCTGAGCCCCAGCCTGCAGGGCTCCTTCTTTGACTATTCACCTGGTGGCTTTTACTCCTCCTTCAAGACCCAACTCACAGATGACTTCTCTGTAGCCTTCCCTGAATGCTCAAGGCAGGTATAAATGAGAAAATTGTTCCTCCCTCGCCCTCTTTATTCCTCTCACTGTGCCTCCAAAGTATTTTGTCCATACCTCGGTGATAGTACTTATTCTACTGTGATTTTATTGTAGCTTTGTGATTGTCTGCCCCTCTGCACTGAGCATCTGAGACCAGGGGGCCAAGCCTTACTCATTTCTGTGTTAATAAATATTTGTTAAATGTGAAGATGAGTTCAGTTATTTGCTCTATTCACCTTGTCAGTAATATTTTCTCACCCCTTCATCCATCAGGCTGCTATTAAATGCCCAGTGCTATAATACAGTGTGATCAGTATTGTATTTTACCCCAAAGCAGGGTATTAAAAGCACTCAGCTGCAGGGACTGGCTTAAGAAAGGTGATCAGTGAGAAATAGCCGGGTGTGTGGAGGGAGGCCCAGGTACAATGCAGAGAAAAGAGCACAGGCCTGGAAGTTGGCAGTCATGGAAGACTGGATGGGGAAGAGGAGCAGCAATAGAAGGTGAGGCTGAGCTCTCTGGCATGTATGTGGCCACACTGCCCCTCATCACAGTGTCCCTCAGCAGCAGTGTCTCACAACTGTGTACCACACCTTTCTAGGGTTTACCACATTAGTTTACCTTCCCCATGAGACAGTAGTACCTCACCACTGCACAGTGTTCTTCATCACACTGCACATCATCACTCTGCTACAAGGGAGTGATGTCTGGTGACTGTGTTTATCGAAGAGCTGTAGTTTATTTTTCTGCTTAGCACCCTCATTTTCCCGCCATTCTTTGTGGACCTATTGGGGCTACTGATCACTTTTCCCTGCCTCTGTCACCCCTCCCCAGGGTGGGCACGTTACACAGGCTGGGCCAGATTAGAGTTCTCAATTCCCCGGTCCCTCTACCAATACCCCTCCCACAAGAGCATTTCTTCTGAGGGTGGGCATAGGGCCCAAGTAGGGCCAATCAGAGTCTATTGCTAAATTGAATGTATATGAACACTGGAAGAAAATACGTGTCTCCCTCCTGACCCCACCCCCAAGCTGTAGTCACTATGCTATGATGACCTGATTCTGGGACTTTGAGAGGTTAATATCTATAACACAGAGAAAACCAGAACTGGAGATTGGGAGAAAGAGCCCAGGGAACATCGTTTGAACCTTGTGGATCCAGCTGTGCCAGAAGTGCCGAAGTTCCCAGCTATCTGAGCCAATAGAGTCCTTTGTTTTGCTTAAGCTAGTTTCAGTTGGGATCCTGTCATTTGCAGCCAAGGGTCTTGAACATACTAACCAAGCTATATGATTAGTGGAACATCAGTTCCTAAGACCACAAAGCATGAGAGAGAAAAGGGAAGGAGGAGTGACCTTGGATGAACTTCATCATATAAAATTAAGAAACTATAGTGAGTCCCTGTACATCTTTAAGAAACAAGTGTCAGCTCAGCCACTGACCTGTGCTAGACTTCAAACCTTACAGCAATGAAATGCTTATTCCAAATAAAAGGGAAAAAACGGCAATAATGTTATATGAGTACTGATTTAAAGCAGGCACTGTGTTAACTGCTTTACCTTGATTATCTCACTGGGTCCTGGGTCCTCGTATTTCTGGGAGACAGTCATTACTGAACATATTTCACAAACTGGGAAAGTGAAAATCAGAATAGAAAAGTGATTTGCTTAAGTTCACTCTACTGTTCTAATCAGTGAAGCCATTATTCAAATGCAGGTCCCCAAAGCCCATGCATGTCCCATCATAATCCAGTATAGATAATTCAAATATATATATTTTTGCTTTTCGTGATTTTGCTATGGAAGACAGTATAAACCAGCATGGTACAGAAGGGCAACTTCTGACAAATCTGGATGCAGGTAACCTGCAAGGAGAGAGTAACCTATCAACTACACAAAGTTGCCCATGCTGCAGGTGTATTTGTTTTTGTGGAAATGGCTGATTCAGATAGATCAGGCTAAACGACTTTCCTAAGGATAATAATGATGGATGAGACCAAAATATTACCCCCAATATAAGACACATAGCCTCACTCAATACTATATGCCAGGCTGAGCACCAAGACCTGACTGTAAGATCTCACGTTTTTGCTATCTGTAAAACTTCATCAGCTCTTTAGTCAGCTCTTTAGTCACACAAGAATTCTTTTCTAACTTCAACACCATAGCCATCACTTTGAGTGTCATTTTTATCACCCCTCTCCCTCAGATCCTCCCAAAATGCCCACAACACCAACTCCTCCAACAAGCCTGGGGAGGGACTTACCCGTTGGGACCTTATCCAGGTGATCCAATACTGATTTGCAGTGTATAGCTTCTGTTGTTTCTGAATTGCTTTCAGTTCCTTTACCTTGATTCTCTTCCAAACACACAGTAGTGGCTACTCCGGGCCAGGGCCAGACCTATGTGTTTATAAATCCCACAGGCTTACCACAGTTTATGGCAGGTACTTAACATGCTGGCTGAATGAATATATGAATGAACAAATGAAGACATTCCATTCTACACTCTAAGCCTCAGCTTCAGCAGGTGACTTCATGTCCTATTTTTCTGAAATCAAAAATCTCATAAGAATGCCTGATTTACCCATGTCTACACACTTAAGTTTCCATCTATTCTGTATGCCTTCACTATCATTTCAAAGGAAAAGGAATACTGCTTCTTTTTTGAAGCTGCACCCACTAGCCTCCTTCTTCTAATCCATTCCTAACAGCCCGAGGGCCTTACTCCTACACACTTCCCTCTGTTCCAGTAACAGCCATGTTTTCGCTAGACAGATAAAATCCAGCAACTAGACATCCTAGATTTTCTATGGTAGTTCCTCAAAAATGTTGTCCCATCATCCCTGTAAGAGAAAAAGTCTCCCAAATCCCAGTACTTCTCTAGAATGTATGTTATCGCCAGAAGAAACCCGAGTCTGTTTTAAAATCCAGATTTGGGGTCTCATGTTTAAAAGAAAAATACATTACCTTTGCTCCCCTTCCTTTCACTGCCAAATTCTTTCTCATGTGTTTTTTTCATACACTATTTTCACTTACCTCCCGCTCCATCTTTAGTTCCCTGCATTCTGGTTTCTGCTTGTACCACTCTGTTGAAACTACTTTTGCTTAAGTTAAAATGACTTATTTTTTCAAAATTCCTGATTTTACTACTTTATTCCATTTAATAAAGAGAGATATGACATTTGCAGATAATGGAACAGCAATCACAGAATATTTGAAGTTAAAGCTTTCCTCAAAAAATCCAGATCATAATGTTGCCACGTTGGCTACCATTTAGGAGCAGTTTCAGCTTCCCTTATACCAGGAGAGTATGCCAAATCTGAGAAAGGGACTGCAGCTAGAGGTGGAGCAAGTGGAGTTGAGGAAGGGATTGCATAGAAAATCAAATGTTAAAAAACTGCATCATGTTTTAAATGTATCAGAGAAGTTGGTATCTAAGGACAGGTGTAGAAAATCTTTTTTGTATGCAAATGAGGCCTTATCCAGACTCTAACCATGCCCTAAATTGATCTGTTTTTAAAAGAGTCCCCTTAAAGACACACCTGTATTCTATATGCAAACTTACAATTTGAACCCTGTTTCTCACCAACCCTTTAATCGAGAATTAAACTGACTGGCCTATGATTTCTACTTCTTTATGATGAGGTACCTGTGGTGAGGCCTAACTAGGCAGAAGATGACTGAGGCACCAGAAAGACTTGAACTGAAATCACATCCCATATTTGCCATTTATTGACCGGCGACACTGGGCCGGTTGCAGCTCCACCTCTAGCTGCAGTCCCTTTCTCAGATTTGGCATACTCTCCTGGTATAAGGGAAGCTGAAACTGCTCCTAAATGGTAGCCAACGTGGCAACATTATGATCTGGATTTTTTGAGAAAAGCTTTAACTTCAAATATTCTGTGATTGCTGTTCCATTATCTGCAAATATCATATCTCTCTTTATTAAATGGAATAAAGTAGTAACAGAATCTTGTGCACAGCCCTCCCAGGATTGTAGAAGAGACTAAAACTAACAATCTTTGTAAAGCATTTGGTGGATAGCAAAATGCTTGCTATCTACACATGGTTGAAGCTAAAAAGAAAAAATAGTTATATCTCTTGTCCCACGTGTCAGTGTCCACATACTCTCTTTGACCCACACATGTCCATAGTAGATAAGAAGTGCTAGCTCTCTGGAAGCATATTTTCCAGCACATTACATGGGATTGTTACCTGAGCAAATCCTCATCAGGCAGGGCTCTCCCAATGGGGTGTGACTTACTGTTGGCTATACTTGATGAAGAATATGAGACTCAGAGAATTTGAATATTTTTTCCAAAATAAATAGTAATTAACACACAGAGCTGGGTCAAAAAGACTGGACGTTAACCACCAGGCTGTGCTGCATCCACAGAAGCTGCCCTGGTCTAGACCAACCTCTAAGGATCTATCCTCCACACTGGTTTTGCTCTCCTCTACACCCAGGTCAAGTGTCGCCTCCTCCAAGAGGCCTTCCAATATCTTCCAAATCATGAGAGAAGGAGCACTCAGAGCACAGAAGCACTACCAAGGCAGCATCTACAAATTATAAAAGGGGTCATGCCACTCAGATTAGACTGCAGCCCCAGCATCTGACCCTCCTATCCCTGCCCCTTTGTCAGCAGGGATTGGGCTACATAAAGAGGCCTCCACAAAGAAAACAGGTGTCTGGTAAAAAAGGAGCTAAAAAAATTTCCAAGTCGCAGTCACAATACAAGCACCTGTGCTTTGGAATTATAGACTGGCAATGGGTTGGGTGAGGCCCAATAATTTAGGTTTCTAATGCTGTACCAGCTGATGCGGATGCTGCTGGCATGGAGATGGCACTTTGAGAACCACTGCTGTAGGATTATGTGTAAAGAAGCCCAGGTCAAGGCACTCTGGCCTTGGTAGCAGGAGCCATGTCTGATGGAGCTGGTTTCCCAGGACTGTGTTATGTTGGCGTCTCTTACAGATTCTAGCTGTGGCCAGTCTGGCGGGCTCCTTTGGGAGTGGGGTGGTGTATGAAAGAGCAGGATTGGGAAAAAGCCTGCCTCTGTGCTCCTGGTGGCTCACTCAGTACCTTGAAAACTGGACCCCTGAAGCCTCACACAGCCTTCTTTCTCCCAACCTGGGCCTCTTCCCCTCAATGACCTCGCTTCTCAGAGGCCAGCATCCCAAAGGGCAGACTTGGAGCCATTACCTGCCCCTGACTGGGGCTGCAGGGAGGGTGCCATGGACTGGGTTCTAGTCCTTTGGGGCCCACGTTTGTCTGCCCAGCCTCCTGCCCCTGCCCCCTCACTTGATGGATCCCCTCTTCTGTTCCTTTACTTCCTGTGCTCCAGCTCGTAGCTGGTCTGCCTCCCGGCTTCTGAAGCAACAGCCTCAGACACCACTGGAGTGTGCCCTCTCCTGCCCACAGACCCATGGTGACTCCCTGTGGTCTCTTGGTTAAAATGGAAACTGCCCAACTTACTCCAACTCCCCCTACCCCTGAGTAGGTCCAACCTCAGCTTCACTTTCTGCTTTTTTAGGCTCCAGCACTTCAACCACAGAAGCCTCTGTATTGTCTGTGCACATGAGATTACATATGTGAAAACATCCGGCCTGTCAGTCCATTGCCTTCCCTTTGCCCTTGGATGTTCATTTCAAAACATCCCCTAGAGTAGGTATTTTAGTCAGGGTTCTCCAGAGGGACAGAACCAATAGGATATATGTATCCTACATACATACACACACACACACACGTATATGTATATGTATATGTATATGTATATGTATATGTATATGTATATGTATATGTATATGTATGAAAAGGAGTTTATCATGGAGAATTGGCTCAAATGATCACAAGGCGGAGTCCCATGACAGGCCGTCTGAAAGCTGGGGAAGAAAGCAGCCAGTAGTGACTCAGTCTGAGTCCAAAAGCCTCAAACATAGGGAAGCCAACAGTGTAGCCTTCAGTCTGTGTCCCAAGGCCCGAGAGCCCCCATGCAAACCACTGGTGTAAGTCCAAGAGTCCAAAGGCTAAAAAACCTGGAGTCTGATGTCCAAGGGCAGGAGGAACAGAAGGAAGCATCCAGCATGGGAGAAGGATGAAAGCCAGATGACTCAGCAAGCCAGCTTGTCCCACCTACTTCCATCTGCCTTGCCTTACCCGCGCTGGTTGGTGCCCAACCACATTGAGGATGAGTCTTCCTCTCCCAGTCCACGGACTCAAACGTCAGTCTCCTCTGACAACACCCTTACCCAGAAGCAATACTTTATCAGCTATCTAGGCATCTTTCAATTCAATCCAATCAAGTTGACCCCTAATATTAACCTTCAGAGTAGGGATCCTCAGCCTTTTGGTGCCTTGGATCCCTTTGGTATCCTGGTACAGCCGGTGGATCCCTTAAGACAATGATATTTTTAACATAAATATATATAACTAAATACATGGGATTATAAAAATGCATAGTATGGAGATGACATTTTGTACTTTTAGAAAGATATTGTGATATGAGGAGATTTTTTTTTTATTAAACCTTACATAAGTATCGCAAGATGGGTATAATAACTACCATAGTTTCAAAGTAGTGTTGAGCATAAGTGATACTCTGAGAAATGTGATAGAAGTGTAATGTGATACCGAAATTTTTACTGGCGACACAGTCACATGTAGTACTACTATCAATGGAGTTTCATGCCTAGGCCCATAGTTTTAGGACATGATCACTTTAAGTTAGAGGTGGGTGAAAATAAAGACACAGCTCTTTTCCCCACACGCATGCAGAGACCTCTGAATTCCAAGCTCTGACTAGGCTTGCTTCATGATGCCCTGAGCACTTTGCCTGCTTAGTGGGCCAAAGAATTACAGACCATTTATTAAGTGCATATCGTGTGCTCTTTTCTCTCTCTTTTTTTTTTCTCCCCCCACGAATCTTTGGTATGCTCCATTTATAAAAAATGAGTGATACAAAAACGAAGAGCACTATTTCAAAATCATGATTGTATTAACACTTAGACAGAATTAAAGGAAAAAATAGGAAACCCACAATCATAGTTGGATATTTTAACACTGCTCTTTCAATAATTCATGAAACAAAAGGCCATACACAATAAAGATATAGAAGACTAAACGACACTGTGAACCAACTTGTGGTCATCGATACTTATAAAATACACCACTAATATACACCATAAAATACAGTCTTCCTTCAGTATCCGCAGGGGATTGGTTCCAGGACTCCCGTGAATACCGAGATCCTTGGATGCTCAGGTCTCTTATATAAAATGGTATATAGTATTTGCATATAACCTATGCACATACTCCCGTGTACTTTAAATCAGCTCTAGACGACTTATAATACCTAATACGATTATGTGAGTATGGCTATGCTGTATTTTTTAATTTGTATTATTACTTTTTATTATTGTATTGTCATTTGTATTTCTATTTTATGTTTTAAAATATTTTCAATTGACGGTTGAATCCATGAATGTGTAACCTGCAGATGTGGAGGGCTGACTGTACACATCTTTTGAAATGTGCTTAGTATTCAGTAAGATACAGGAATTGGGAAATTTTCCTTCGAGAGAAAAATAGTAAATATTTCAGGTTTTGTAAACTGCTCAACTCTGACGTTTTAGTGTAAAAGCATCCATAAATAATGTATAAATAAATGGGTGTGACTGTATTTAAAAAAACCTTAATTGACAATAACAAGCTGCCAGCTCACAGGGCATACTTTGCCAACCCTAAGATACACTATATTCTGGGACCATAACACAATGTTTAACTAATTCCAAAGGAAGAAAATCATACAGAGTACATCCTCTGTTCACAACCGATTAGAAAACAATAATATTTAGATACATAGAAGAGTCTCAATTATATGGTGCTTAAAAATCACATTTCTAAATTACCCACAAGTCAAAGAAGAGAGAGCCAAACCTGACATAGATGAAAGACCAATAAAAGACATTGGTTTTTTATTACCAGAAAAGACCAATGTCCCTCATTAACTAAGATCCAAAAATTCTCAATAAAATATTAACAAATTGAATCAAGCAAGCTATAAAAGGATGTTATATAACGATGAAGTGATATTCATTAAAAAATACAAGGCTAGTTCAACATTCAGGAATGAATCTAATTCATTCATGACATTAACAGAACAAAGTGATCATCTCAACAGATTCAGAAAAAAAGTATTTTTCAAAATTTAATCTACATTCCTAACTAAAACTTAACAAAAATATTAGAAAACTAGGAATGAAAGGATAAAAGTGCTTTATAAGATATATGATTTGCAAATATTTTCTCCCAGTCTTTGGTTGTCTTCTTATTCTCTTTATAATAATTTTTAAAGAACAGAAATGTTAAATTTTTATTTTTAGCTTTTATGGGTACATAGTAGCTGTATATATTTATGGGGTACAAGAGATATTTTGATACAGGCATACAATGTGTAATAATCACATCAGGATAAATGGGGTATCCATCACCTCTAACATTGAACATTTATTTGTGTTACTAACATTCCAATTATACGTTTAGTTCTTTTTAAATGTACAACGAATTATGGTTGATTGTAATCACCCTGTTGTGGTATCGAATACCAGATCGGGGCCAGGCGCGGTGGCTCACGCCTGTAAGCCCAGCACTTTGGGAGGCCAAGGCGGACGGATCATTTGAGGCCAGGAGCTCGAGACCAG
>NW_012101808.1:16789-22814 GCF_000951045.1 Mandrillus leucophaeus
CACATGCAGAAATGGCAAGAAGAGCCATTGAGGCATGGGAAGGAAACATTAGCAAGTCTATGCATATTCATTTGTATCACTTTATTTTAAAAGTCTAATTTTGGTGTGTGTTCTATATGAGAATTCCATATTTACACAGTGTTTCCAGTACATAATTTGTAAATTTACAAAGATACATATATTGTAGGTGTGGGCTCAACATCTTTTATTACTGTTGGTGTATTTGTTTCTCGGTGCTGCTGTGACAAATTACCACAAACTCCGTGACTGAATACAACAGGAATGTATTATCTCACAGTTCTGGGGGCCAGAAATCCGAAAGCAAGGTATTGGCAGGACCATGCTACCTCTGAATCCTCCAGGGGAGAGTCCTTCCTTGCCTCTTCCAGCTTCTGGTGCTTATGGCAATCCTCGTGTTCCTTGGCTTGTAGACACCTCACTCTAGTCTCTGCCTTCATGTTCACGCAGTGTTCTCCTCCCCGTGTGTCTGTGTCTCCGTGTATTCTCTACTCTTTTTTATGAGGGCATCAGTCATGTTGGATTGAGGGTCCACCCCAACTGGGTATGGCTTCCTCTTAATGAATTACATCTGTGAAGACACTGTCTCCAAATAAGGTCACCTTGTGAGGTTCAGGGTGGACATGTATTTTGGGGGGACACCATTCAACCCAGCACAATGTCTGATGAAAAATTATCAGAGACCATTGCCACAGCAAATGTGCACTGAGCACCCACATTGAAGTCTCAACTCTGAGTGGCAACCAAATCTCATATGGATCCACAATATTTGAAAGAGAAAAAAGAAGTTCAGTAAGAAAGGAGCACACAGGTTGTATACACATATCAGCAGAATCCAGAGCAAAGCACTGAAAGTGGGGACCCCCCGCAACTGCCGCTGCAAAGCCTCTCTAGTATCACTTATGTCACACTCCTTCCTCCAATCCCCAGACATGATTTTATAGAGGGAGATGGAGGTGTCCATAGATCTTAGAATTGACTCAATGATTGCTTGAAAGAGAGTAGCCAGACTGGAAGAGGCTGAAGAATGTTTAATTCATTGGAGAAATGTAACTGGTCACCCCTGCTCACTTGTAGTAACCGTTGGATTGTGTACTCAGAAAGCAGGATTATTTACGGAAAGCAAACAAGTTTCTTTGTATTTCCACAACAACCTATACTGTATACTGTATTAAAATTTGAGCTCCTGTTAGCAAGATAGTTTGTATCCATGTGGCTCCCTTTCAATTTATGGTGTCTCTATCCCTCTAGTGGTTTAGAACTTCACCTAAAAACAGACGTATCTCATATTAGCATTTTGGACCAGCCCGCAGATAATGGAAGGCAATGCCATCTAATGTTTAAAAGCAAAGTGTGTATTTTGGACTTGGAGAGACCGATTTCAGATCCTACTTCTGCCGCTTAATAGGAGGCTCACATGGCAATGTATAAGCTACCTAACCTCTCTGATTCCCAGTTTACTCATCTGGAAAAAGGAGGGCTATGATTCCTGTCGCTTAGGGTTGTGATGAGGCTGAGATGAATGATATGACTATATACCCAGGACAAAATAGGTGCTCAAGATAGATAAGCTATGGATAAGATTCATATTCTTGCTCCATTCTGGAATCTGCCCCCAGGATCAGGGGAGGATTCTGTACCACCTCCAGAGCAACTTAGCACAGCATTTTCCAGCTGTGCTACCACAGAATGCAGCCTTGGCTTTAGGATTGTTTTACGCACCATCCCTGAGCTTCAGTGGTTTTCGTCATTAAAAATAACTTGGTATCCTTCACTTAAAGATGAGTGACGTAATATTCTCCTGTCAGCTGATATTTTTGTGTGAGTACCTCGCCCACTTGAAATTATTTACAGTCATTACCCTTGACGTCCTTTCCAGTAAATGATCAAAAAGATTCATTCACCCACACACTTCATATTTTGACTGTTTAATATGCACAAGGTACTGTCCTAGGCTTTAGGGGCACATCAGTGAAGAAAGTGTTACTAACAAGCAGAATTCTGATCCCGTGAAGCTTACATTGTAGCAAAATAATGGGGAATGGATAGAACCATGGACCGACTTGCTGGCCACAGACTTTGCTGTATTTTCCAGAGAAACCAGACATGATAGACAATCTTTTCCTATCTTGGTAGGAACGTGACCAGCTCCATTGAACTTGCTTATCTATTGTTGTATTTGGCAGTGATAGGTATCTTATTTGCTTAGCCACCCCTTGCACTTTAGAAAGCAGTTGCACACACTGTACCTCATTTAATCTTCCTAGCCATGCTGTCAGTAGGCATCACACAGCCCAGAGATAGGGAGGAAGCCGTATCTTCTGATTCCAAATCCCATCCATGTTTCTCAGGGCGTAACTAGTAAAGGCAGCTCCAACCCAATGAGAAAATGGAAGATCACAACGCACAGTGTGCAGGGTGAGAGAGAGAGAGAGAGAGAGAGAGAGAGAGAGAGAGAGACAGAGAGAGACAGAGACAGAGAGAGACAGAAAGAGAGAGAGAGACAGAAAGAGAGAGAGAGAGACAGAGAGAGAGAGTGTGCGCGTGCACGTGCACACACCGCATGCTCCTGTGCCTGTTTAGGTCACAGAAGGAGAGTTTTTCAAAGAATGAAGAACAATTGCCTCAGTGCAATCTGTGATGCTTCCACAGCCCAGGGATTAGTACCATATGTGTTGGCCTGCTGGTTGAATCGACCACTCGCAGGATGAATGGGCCAGGTCCTGCCTTCTCAAGCACCACAGTGTCTGATACGCCCAAGGCTTACTTACGCTCACTATGCACAGATCTCCCTGGCAGCAAGGTCCACACTCTTGATGACATGGGAAAGGAAAAGATACTCATTTCCTATCCCTATCCTCATTTCCTATCCCTATCCTCATTTCGAGTTGAGCACTCTCTACAGTCTGCTAGGGCTGGGGTGGGAATAAGGGGCTGATATGGAGAAGCAGCACGCCACAGCCAGTCCAAACTTGCTTCTCTGACTTAGGTCAGGGACATGGCAGCCCCTGAGATTGCTCCCGCCAGTGGTGTCCAAAGGCCACGAACATGGCTTGTGGGTGGTGATTCCTTACTGCAACAGTAGGGTGCAGTACGCAGTAGGGTACAGAAGAAGGGGAAGGCTACTGCTGCCCACAAGTTCTTTGCAGGGTAGATACAGTGCATTTCTCTAGTTTCCCCTTTGCTTGCCCATCTCCACTTTGCTGCCAGTTGCACTCATGGGACTATTTTCAGCACACATGTGAAAACACGAATGCTGATGGGAACAGACGGTGGGGCTGCTTTGAGGGAAACCCTAGCATAAAGATCTAATTGGGTCCTGCTCTAAGCCCAGCACCTTCCACTCTCCTGGCATACCAACGTCTGGCAATTTTCTTGACACTGATCATTCAGAGGCACTTTTCACAATCTACCTCCTAGACTCAGTCTCACACAACCTCATCACACATCCACACATTGCTTGCCAGGACTGGAGAGACACAAGTGTTCTGATTAGGAGCCTGTCTGCGGAATGTTGGGCACCATGGTTTTCCTGGCCCTTGGACCACAAGGTCCATGTGGACGTCCTCCTTCAGACCTCCAAAATTCTGTACCCTGCCCTGTCGGAGTCTACTGAGAGAGGGCAGAGGGCTTTGGGGTTGTTAACCACATGATGACAAGAGGGAGAGGCCATTTCTCCTCTGCTTCAGCAGAGTCCTGGGTTGAGTCCTGTGGATGGCCAGAGTCTGGTGTTGACATTCTTTTTTATTATTACTATTATTATTATTATTACGCTTTTGGTGTTGACATTCTTCAGGAGTTTTCAGTCTACGTATTTGTGAATTACAGGTTCCAAGCCTCGTGTGAAAGCTTGGCACGCCATGGACTGAGCTTTGCTGGGGCAAGCAGTCTGATTTTCCAGAGCTGGAAGGAGGAAGGGGTTGCTAAGAGACTCATTGTGAGTCCTGAGGAAAACTTTGTGTGAGGGCAGCACTGGATCACAGGGCAGGATTCCCTTGGCTTCCCTCCTCATTTCTCTCCTTGCTCCCAGATATGTAGCCACTGCCTTGCATGCTAATCTCCTGTTCCCTGTTATGGTATGTAGGTTGTCTGTGTTCCTTCATCCCCCTTGCACATGAGCGTTTTATCTTCTCTTGAGCTGGGATTCCTGAGACCAGTGGTTGGATAGAACAACAGATACATCTGCTTTCTTCCTGCAGCTACATTCTAAGATAGACAAGTCAGGGTGCAGGGAGGCCTCACTGCAGGGAGAGGGAGCAGTGAAAAGAAAGAGCTGAGAAGCAGGGGCCATAACTATGGACTTTGGAGCTATTGGGGCTGGGGTCAAGGACTGAGTTCTTCTGTGCCCAAGACTCACGGGAGGTTGTGGGTGCCGCCCACTCACTGTAACTCTTCCTCAGGGCTGGGGACCATGTTTCCCCCTTCCAAGACTCTTTCAGTAGTCTGTGTGTAGTGGGGGACAGGACACAGAGAAGGAAACGAGAGAGAGAGAGAAAGAGAGAGAGAGAGACAGAGAGAGAGAGAGAGAGAGAGAGAGAGAGAGAGAGAAACTGAACTGTGCGTATGTGTGATGTTGGAAGCTACCAGGTCAGTGTTTCTGAGATTCCATCTCTTATCAGAAACCTCCTTGAACTTTGGTTTTGTAACCTGTAAAATGGGGCCAATTTGACATGCTTCCTATGATTGCTGTGTGAATTTAAGTAATATGTGTGAATCTTCAGCCATACTGCCTGCAAACCTGTGTTGTACATGGTGATTTGTTTGCAGATGAACTTGATTGGAAGGAAGGCGGTGAGGAGCTCGCCTTCCTGAGAGGGACAGTGTGGGTTTGGCAGAGCTGCTTCAGAGTCCATGATTGGGTACGGGGTGAGGACAGGGCCATTCCATGTACCTCCACACAGAATGCAGCTCAGCTCTGGCACCTGGGTCCCGGCAGCTTTGTGAGCTGATCAGGGACAATGTCAACATCACAAGGGTGGAGGCTACAGTGAGGCTCTCTCAGGGGGCTGCTTGTAGTGTGCAGATTGCTCTTGTTAATGACTTGTATCGCCCTTTGGGCACTCCCAGACACAACTACTGTGGGAATCTCATCAATATCGTGTGAACGTCAACAGTGTGAGCTCCGAGTCAAACTCAGTAGTGTGAGCTCTGAGTCAAGGTAATTGTTTGCATCAGCTTACAGAAAACTGGTATAAATATTTGCAAACATAGGGTGTGTAGAGCAGTATATATATATATAAAATATATATATAATATATATATAGTTATTATAATAATTCTACTTATCATTATTACAATATTCCTGACTATGCATTGAAGGTGTACACATAAATGTTAGCACAGGTAAACTCTGATTCTTGGGATTAGGCTTAATATTTTCCAGCCGCCTTATTCTTCTAGGGCTTGCAGAAACGTGTGCAATGATCAAGCTCCTTTCCTACAATCACAGAATACAAAACGCTACAAAGTAAGTTCCACCCTTCCTTGATCGTCAAGGCCCAATGGAAGTCATGTACACTGTGATATCTGCTTTTTGAACTCCTGTGCTGCTTCAGGGACTCACAACTCTCATGACAGGCAGCAGTTGAACCTTTTGGCATTTCTTGTACTCTTTAGTTGCAATTTCTTGTTATGGAAGCTCCTTCATGATAAGAACCATATTTTGTAATAACTCCCTTGCAACAGTAACCACCGAGTGAATGAATGTGATAGGTCAGGTGCTGCTGCGCCAGAGCATCACTGATGAAAGCACAGTCCATGGACTCTTGCCGCTTCGCAAAAGTTTGTTACCTCTCTGCGGTAAGTACAGCATTTGAGAGTATACGTTTAGGAAGTTTTATAGCATAAGAATATACGTTTAGGAAGTTTTATAGCATAAGAATATACGTTTAGGAAGTTTTATAGCATGCAGTGAGAGTCATTTGGATGTTGAAATAATCAGGGCTTGTATTTTGTACGTCTTTGCTATATTTTTCTTCTTTCTAGTCGTTTGTTCACTTTCCTTGTG
>NW_012101808.1:22864-26031 GCF_000951045.1 Mandrillus leucophaeus
TATACGTTTAGGAAGTTTTATAGCATAAGAATATACGTTTAGGAAGTTTTATAGCATGCAGTGAGAGTCATTTGGATGTTGAAATAATCAGGGCTTGTATTTTGTACGTCTTTGCTATATTTTTCTTCTTTCTAGTCGTTTGTTCACTTTCCTTGTGTTACAGGAATGTATTGATCCATGAATGACTGATGTACAAAAAAATTAAATGCTTCTCCTTTACATCAGAGAGCTCAAGAAGCAACAGTTTGGAGCTTTGTGAAGTTCAGCTAATGTATTTTCTGCAGCATGTATATAAAGCAGGAGTCATTATTCATGTATTTGGAGATGTAAACAGAGGGTGGCCCAAGGGAGATAACTTCGACCAGGTCCCCAAGCTACTGATCAAGTAGACACTCTGGCTTCAGGACCAGCATACTTCCCCTCAACATGCATGGTTTACATCAATGGCTACTTACCAGGATTTCCAAAGTGCAGATAACCCAACCATGGTGGGGCTTTTCACCTCCCCACATCATGTGGGCCAGTGATGCCTTCAGAGCAGTTCAGCAGCCTTTATGGAAGTCACTGCAGCAGGGCTCTGAAGCATCTTGGTGGAGTTCATCTCTGAAAAGAGGGAGACACATTCAAGCATGTTATCTAAAGCAGTGTATGAAGAGAAAGCAGAGTCAAAAGATACTAAATGTCCATCTGGAGGGAGGTGGGTACCCAAAGTCCTTGATTGCTGTTTCTGGGTCATCAAGGCTATTGGAGTGGGTAGAAGATAGGTGTGTGTGCCTTAAAGAAGCTCATTTATAAAATAATTTGCCCTCCCGATTTAAGACTCGAATGGCCCCAGTGGCCATTCTCTTCTCTGTTCCTTTCTTCTCATGGTCTCTGGCCTCATTCTCACTGGCTCAGAACAGCAAAATGTTTATTCCTTTCGCAGGATGGGCCTGGACCCTGTACCCTGAGACCCAACCCTGCAAAAACCGTATCTGGACCCAGGTGTACCCTACAGGAGGGGCTCCACACACCGTAAAGCTTATTTCTTTGGGGGTCTTATTTGATAGGATCATTCCTTAACAAGTTTGGCCAAAAGCAGGAAGAGGACAGAATGAAGTAGGGTCTCTCTCTCTCTCTCTCTCTCTCTCTCTCTCTCTCTCACACACACACACACACACACACACACACACACACACATACAGAGAGAGAGAGAGAGAGAGAGAGAAGTCTAATGAGAAGAGATCACACGCACATTCATGTGGAGTGTGTGCGTGTGTGTGTGTGTGTGTGTCCATCAATCTAGATGATAATGGTCCACATGGCTCAGTGAGCTCAGTGGCCCTTTCTTCTCTGACTTGGTGAGAAAGCAGGCTTTCGGGTAGTAAGGGTGTTTAAAAAGCCAGTGGAAGCGCAGTTCTGTAGTTCTGGAGTGTCTGTTCCACTTGCAGCTGAGCCAGCCTTCAGAGGAGAGGTCTGTTTTAAATGAGACAAGGTCACAGAGAGGCCCTGCCCCTCAGCCTCAGACTCAGAATCGGGCTCATGTACACTGAAGTAGCATTGGCACACAGGAAACTGAGGCAAGTGCCCAGACATACAGACTGTGGCTTCCATGTGGTCATCAGAAGCTGCTGTGGTTCAGTGGGCAAGCTTGTTACCACTGTAAGGGGATGCAAGAGTAATCCCACACTCTGACTTGCCAGCAGATGTGACCTTTATAAGCCTGCCTGGAGAGGCAGGCTGTCTCTCAAAGCTTTACTCTTCCAACTGTTTGCTAAGTGAACTTGGCCAGTCCATCTGACCTCCTTGAGCGGCAGACCTCTCACATGTAGCATGGTATTGTGACACAACCCACCTAATGGGTTGTTTGGAGTGTTAAATGTTAGTAAAGTGCCCACAAGTGTGCCTCATGCATAGTAGATGCTCAACAGACATGCAGAATCAACAAATAGACAGGTGCCTAACCTCAGCTAGAGGAGTTCAGGACGGCCAGAATGCCTAGCTGACATCTACCCATTCCAGTAACTCCCTATTTTGCAACTCCTCCTGCATGCTCCAGCTCTCCCCTTGATACAAGGTCCCTGCACCCTCCTGCCTACTCAAAGCTGCCGCTCCAAGGATGCTCTCTGCCACCCCTGTGCTATCGATTTCATGTCTCTCCACCGGGTGCTTGCCTTCAGCACAATGATATTTCTCCCACCTGAAGTAAACCTTTTCATGAGTCCCTCTTTCCCCACCAGATGCTGCCTGATTTCTTTGCTCCCAATTGCTGCAAAACCTGTAAAACTTGTCCATACTCATTGATTCCTCTCCTCCCATTCTCTCTTAAAGCTGTCCCAAGCAGGCTTTTTCACACAGTCCCCCCAAAAAACTGCTCTTATTAAGGTCACCAGGAACCTCTGCATTGCTATGTGCAATGGTTAATTCTCAATCCTCTTCTTATTTCGCCTGACATCAGCAGTTTGAGCAGAGTGAACCGCTGGATGTCTCTTGAGACACTTTTATTCACATAGTTCCCAGGACATTCTTGGTTTTCCTCCATGCGTCACTGGTGTCAATTTCCCCATCTCCTCAGCTGGTGTCTCCTCTTCTCTCTGATCCCTTTATGCTGCAGGGCTCTGTTTGTGACTTTATGCCCTCCTCTATGTGCTCTCCCTCCCTAGCAGAGCTCGTGTAGTCTCATGGCTTTTAAGTGCCATCCACATGTATTTAGGTATAGATCTTTCAGCCAAATTCCCGACTTGTATATACAGCTGCCTACTTGACTCACACGGATGTCAGAGAGACAGCTTAACTCAATGTGTACAAAACTGAATTCTTGGACCCCTCCCTACCTACAAAGCCTATTCTCACTGCAGTGCTCCCCATATCAGTTGATACCAATCCCAGTCCACTTGTTGCTCAGGCGAAAAAAAAAAACCCCGGAGTCAGCCGTGGTAGCTTTCTACCTGGTTTACATGCTTCCGCTACCCTCTCCTGAATTGACTCTATTCTTGGCATAGCAAGTAATCAAAGTGATCCCTTCCAAACATGTGTCAGATCACATGACTCCTCTGTTCCACCCCTCACTGCTTCCCTCCTTCTTCCCCCAACATTTCACCCCAAGCAAGAGCCAAGGTCCTTAAAACGCACTCCCAACCTACAGAATGTGGGATTCTGTTAATCTCTCTGACCTCCTCTCCTGCTCT
>NW_012101808.1:26439-29707 GCF_000951045.1 Mandrillus leucophaeus
GAGCAATGTTGCAGGCTCAGAAACATTGTTGTTTGCTTGGTCCACCGTGGGAAAGCCAGGACCGAGAAATCAGGACTGACGGAGGGTGCTGGGTAGTTAAGTTTCCGGGGAATGTGTTGTGATGGGGAAGTCCACTTGTCTTGGAAGGAAATGCTCACTCACACATACGATTCCTCCAAGATGCCTGGCAATGGGGCCCCAGCCCTTCAAAATAAAGGGACAGACTGCCACAGCTAGTCCTGAAAGTGCAGATTAATTTTATTTTTCCACACCTCCTCACCTGACCCCGGCATGTTCCCTGTCACTCCTACCCTGCGATGTGTCCGAGTTTGAAAACAGAAGACTTTCCCAAGGTTGGGCAGAGCCCCAGCTCTCCTGGAGATGGAATCTTTCCCTGTAGCACAGCAGTGTGGGCTTCAGACTTGGCAGGCCCTGGGTCCACCTGCAAGGCTGCCAATGACCAGCCAGCTGATCCTGGCAACTTGCTTGTGAGATCTGAGTTGGGGTTTTCTCCTCTGTAAACTCGGCCTGACCTGGTGGCACCTCCCTTGCAGGACTACTGCAGTTAGAGACAATGCATGAAAACAGCAATCAAAGTGCCTGGAACAATTTAGGCACCCGGTAAATGCCAACTGCCATGTTTGCTAGGCTTTGGGCAGCTTGGGGCTCTCTATCCTTGAGTGCTCCTAACAACTGGAGTGTTCTAGGACCCAGAAACTCAATCCCTTTTCAGAGGCATCCTTGCACCTAAAACTGCAGCTTTCCCACTTGCTTTGTGGAACCTCCGCTGGGGTGGGGCCAGTTTGGGTTTCAGATTTACTCAGCAAGAGGCTTGCACCTGGATGTCTCATCTGGATGCCCCGCAAAGCTCAAAGAATTTTTGTAAATGGCACAGTGAATGTTTTCTTTTCCTCTCCACCTTCCAGAAGCCCCTTTCCCTGCCTCTCCCTCACCCCTGTCTTTCATTTCACAGCCACCGGAAGTCCCGCCCTTCTTCAGCCTTCATCTAACCAAAGGAAGTTTAACTCTTTGCAGTACTCTCGTAGTGTGTTAGGGAGACTGAACCTCCAGGCCACAAGAGAATAGGCCTGGTCCATTGATCGCGTACTCCTTGCGCTAGGGCAGGTCACCCATCACCCAATCTCTTGTTTCCTAATCCCCTGCAGAGCCTCCTGCCTGAGGCCTTCAGGATTCCAGCAGTCATCACTCTGACAGGGCAGCTGGAGGTATTCTCCCAGTCTTTCTCCTCTTATACTGCTGGTTCTCTGACTGAATTAAGCTTCTTGGCCCGTACTTGCAAAGAACCATTTTAGACCATTGGATGATAATTTGCCACCAGAGCCAGAGAAAGCATGGATTCACACAGGGTAGGGGAAGACATTACCTCTTCCCCCAAGCTAGCCGGAGGAGCATCCTGTTTAATGGGCAGTAATCACACTGACCTGGCAGAAATAATATGTGGCGTGCTTCTGGGACAGGCAGGTGCTCAACAAATCATTTTACTCTGCAGCTCTCCCACTTACTAGCTGACTGACCTGGGGCTCACTGACTGCTGTAAGCCCCCTTGGGTAAAAGGGCGGGTGCAGGGAGGAATGTAATCTGGCCTGGTCCCCAAAAGGATTGGATGCTGCGGCCAGGGTTACTCACATCCCTTCCCCTGTCTTCACGTGGTGTTTCCTTTGAAGACAGAGACTTGAGAGTGCACTAGCAGGCAGAGACGGGCAGCAGGGTGGCCTAGAGGAAAGCACCCTGGGTTTGCAGGGAATGGACATAGGGTCTTGTCTAGGATCTCTCTCTTGCCACTTCTGTGGCTCTAGATGGGAAAGTCACCGAGAAACCTGGACCTCAGATTCCCACCTTGTTTACCTCTGGAGGTGATATTGATAAATAGGACTCCTCCCAGGGCAAAGAACAGGCCTTTTGATTTTCTGCAGCTCCAGTTTCTATCACACTGTCTGAATCCCAGAAGGCGCTCACCATTTTCGGGCTTGCTGAATGAATGTGGAGCTGCTGATGGGGTCATAGTTACTACTTTTGTTTGAAGCCTCCTTGGCCTGCAGGCTGAGGAGAGCGGGTCCCTGGGCCTTCTCCAGAAGGTCATTTGCTAGCCTACCCTGCACCTGGTGACGTTACTTTGCACACAGCTGGAAGCAGGGTAAACCTGGATGTCAAGAAGGAAGAAGGTAGCCTGACCACTCTTGTGTGTGTTATAGCTGCTAACCATGAGCCCCACAGGGCTAGGTTGGGCAGTTGTCACTGGTGCTCTCCAGCAGGGGACCCAGTTCACGCAGTGCTTAGCTCTTGGAGAAAAGGTGGTAGGATTTGGGCCTGATCCCACATGACTTAGTATAGCATGGGCCTTCATGCCAGGTACCAATCCGGACTTACTCCATTGGCCGAAGGTGAGAGTAAAAATACTAATGTCCCCTTGCCCCCTTGGACACACACACTTTTAAACAATGTGTGCACCCTAACGAACCATAGTTCCTGAGAGAAGTGCAAGGTTACCTTTTGGAGATGCCACAGGTGGAGCCTTTTCTCTGGCTCATCCAGTATCTCAGAAGCTCTGCTTTTCTATAGCGTTTTCTCAAATTATTTCAGGGTTGTTATTATTATTAATCATTTTCATTGTCATTAGTTTAAAGTCACCCACCCTTTGAGGGTCTGTCCTGCGCACTTCTTCGCTTGCCTCATTCCTTTTTCTCTACTTTCCCCTTCAAATAACCTTAATAGTTCAGTGAAGAATTTATTTCCAAATGTCCACGCTGCCTTCAGTGTCTCCATTTTTACTCCCTCTCCTTCTTCTCTATTATTTCCAAACCTCAGATTGTCCCCTCACCAAGATTTTGTGACGGCCCCATCTTTTTTTATTTCCGAAGTACCCCATGACAACCTTTTCCCCTGCACCCACCCCTTCCCTCTGCCCTCCTCTTCTCAAGATGGTTTATGTGTATTTTCTACTTCCGTGGCAGGCACCCTGTGATGTCCCCTTCTTTTTGCCAGTGCTCCCTCCCCTATGCTGGGTGGAGTATCCAATCAAATATCTGATACATTATATTTTCATCATATATTCTGATCATATATTTCAGTCCCCCCAAACTTATTTAAGTGTCTCTTGAATTTTCACACATCCTGTAATGCTCCCTTCCCTGGCCCCCTCCCCAAGACAGGTCACATAATGTTTTCTACATTTTCATGGCACTTCAGTCATTTTCTACATTTTCATGGCACTCTATCCCAGCCTTTACTGCACTGCCAGTTTACCTAT
>NW_012101808.1:29757-45489 GCF_000951045.1 Mandrillus leucophaeus
ATTTTCATGGCACTCTATCCCAGCCTTTACTGCACTGCCAGTTTACCTATTTTTCTCTCCCACATAATCTAGAACATTCTTTGGACATGGAGGATGTGTACTAGGGAGTATTCCTAGAATCTACACTGGTGCCTCACATAACAGGTGGTCAGAAAATGCGCAAGATGTACTAGTCGTTATGCTTTTATTTTTCTCTATGTTCTGCAGTAACAACGCACAATCATGGAACACATAAGTCTTTATATAACATAGACACAAATCCAGGAGGATTATTCAGATGAGCTTGTTTTATTTTGTGTTTTTCCCTTTTATGACCTGGCTATTTTACTGAAGAATCCATTGAAATATTTCAAGTGTACTCCACTGAAATGCTATGTACTATGTATTTCATATAATAGAATATCATGAAAAATATTTTTGTTTTTACAAAGCTTTTGAAATACTTGTGAGGAATCTGTACAGGCAACAGGAAAACAAGTCCTCACAAAGTTATTAATACTTAGAGTGTGATCTTTCACCAAAATCTTATGATGAATATAACTTGTGAATATCCAGTAATTAAAGGAGGGAAAAGAACCAATATTGAAATAAGACCTAAATCATAATGTTACCCACAGAAACTCAAACACCAGCACCAAATATTTTGTTTTCTCTTCCTTTCCTTTCCCTTTCCAAATCAGTAATACCCATTGTCCTGGGGCACTCTGGCTCTTCTAGTTGCCCCTCCTCACCAAGTGATAGCTGTGACTCATACTTCACTAGCTGCATGAGGAGTTGCTGATGGTAGCATTTGAAGGAAGCTGAAATTGGAACTGGAACTTGCACAGGATCTGGCAGGGGCTAGAACTCTGGCGTCGGTTTGGGCTTGGACATCAGTTAGTGCTTTGTATTTTGCTGTGTCTCTGGCCTTCAGTTGTTTCATAGCTTCACTGTACTGTGATGGCGAGTCCCAGAGGTCTCTGTTAAAGACTTTGGCCACAAAATTTAAAATTTCCATCTTACTGTTTTTCTGGTTGGCTTTGGGACCCCAAAATAATGCATACCCCAGTGGATTGTTGTAGTTCACAAGCTTATACTCTAGGTACCCATGCTATACAAACTCTTGGGTGATTACCTTTTTCAGGTACCTAAATATTCTGTACTTCTTCAGTTTCACTTCTAGCTTTTGCAGAACCTCCCAGATGAGGCTTTCCTTAGCTCAAGTGAGCACCATGAAATTGATGCCTAATATCACAGTTAGGAGACCTTTTTTGAAATTATTCACATGTTTGATGGTGCTTTGGGACTTTGATATTTTCTGGGCCCTTGAAGTACCCCAAGCCTTTGAGGTTCTTGGCTTCTGAGAGATGCCTGAAACTACTGAGGATCTAAGGATCTCTGAAGTCCTGAGTTCCTATGAGATTTTAGGGGTCTCTGAAGTACTGGGAACCTCAGACATGATCAAGGAATTCAAGGTGCTGGAGGATTTGAAGGTGCTTAGAACCTTTAAGGCCCTCCAGGCTTTTGACATGCCTGTAGCCTCTGAGGAGCTGAGGGTCTTTAAAGTGGTGGGAGCCTCAGAGGTGCTTGGGTCTTCTATGGAGGACTCCGAGATACTTGAGACCTTCGAGATGTTTAAGGCCTTTGAGGTACTCACTGTCTCTGAGGTGCTTGGAACATTTAAGGTGCTCAGGGCCCTCAAGGTATTTGGGACCTCAGTGGTGCTGGGCCCTTTCAAGGTGCTTCTAGCCTTAGTGATTCTAGGGTCCTTTGAGGTGCAGGGAGCCTCGAAGATGCTGGTAGCCTTTAAGGTTCTTAGGATATAAAGAATGCTCAGGGATTTTGAGGCACTAGGGACTTCAGAGGTCCTGAGGCCCTTAGAAACTCTTAGAGCCCTCAAGGTGCCAGGATCCTTGGAGGTGATCTGAGATTTCAAGGTTCTTGGGACCTCAGAAGTTCTGGTAACCTCTGAGATGCTGGGGTCACTTGATATAATTTGCTTGGATGTACTTGGGCTCCTTGATGTGCTGGAGCCCATGGATGCGTTTGGTACACTGGAAGTGCTTGAGGCCTTCCAGTTACTCAGGCCCTGCAAAGGGCTTGGGGTCTCCAAAGTGCTCAGGTCCCATTAAGTGTTTGTGTTTGGAGTCTCTGATGCACCGAAGCCTTGTGAAGTACTAGGAATCTCAGAGACACTGGGACTCCTAGGAGTGCTTCTCAGGGACTCCTAGGAGACCCTGAGAAGTGCTGCAGTCATGAGAATTATTCCAGCCACGAGAGCTGCTGCAAACTTGGGAGTTGTTATGACCCCTTAAAGGACTTGGGCCCCAGGAGGTGCTTGGGATCCAAGACAGGCTTGGGACCCGCATAGTGCTAGGAGTCTCAGATGTCCTCTGGCCCTGTGGATTACCACAGTCTCTGGAGGTGCTAGGGCCTTACCAAGTGCTTGGGCCCTTCCAATTGTCAGGGACCCGCCAGGTGCTGGGGCCCGGCCAATAGCTCTGGATCTCTGAGGGATGAGGGCCCTGCCAGCTACTTAGGCCTTGCCAAATGCTGGGACCCATAGCGGCACTTGGACATTGCCAGGTCCTGGGGTTCTGCCAGGTGGCTGAGTCCAGCCAGGAGGTTGAAGTCCCCCAAGTCGTCAGTCTGTGCTAAGCTGTTGGATCCCTCCAGATGGTTGGGCCTATCCAGGAAGTACTCAATCTTTGTGAAGAACTCAGCCTCCACAACATGTTAGGAACCCAACCCATGCCCCTCCAGGTGTTGGGGCAAAGTGAATAGGGACTCTAAGTCTCCAGTTGTTTGACATCCCCAAGGTGCTTGAACCAAAGAAGGCCCTGAAAGTCCTGGAAGTCCCTGGGCCTTGTGAAGCCATCAGGCCCTGTATATCGCTGCTGCCCCTCCATTCTCTCCTACACCCTGTGAGCTTCGAAGAGGCTCACTATTCTGTCCTCAGAGCTTGTGTCCAGTGGTGTTGGGGCAGAGGGGGGAGAATGGGGGATGTGATTCATGCAGGTAAGTCAGAGACGGGTGCATACAAACCATAGCAGCCTGGAGGGCAGGAGGGAATAATGTACTACAGAACAGCCTTAGAAACTGGTTGCTTCAGCTGATATTACTCCCACTGCTGCCACCACCGCCTCTATCATTACAGTCTCTACTTTCTCTACTGCTGCCTCCTGCCTCAGCCCCTTCACCTTCCCTATCTCTGCCACCACAGCTGCGGCTGCGGCCAACGCCTCTACTGCCGCTGACAATGTGATCCCTACTGCAGGCAATAAAATGCCACCATTAGCTCATTGTGTAGCTGGTTTCTGTGCTGCAGCTTCCTGGCTAACTACGCCTACCTACAGCCCTCCAGACTTCCTTCCCAGCAGCCTCCAGTCATAGGGCTCCCCTCATATGGCTTTGCCCTACCCCACTTCCAGCACTTCCCACCTCTGACTCCTGCAGAGGAGGTGGGCGGTCTGCAGTTGAGAATGGGAGGCTGGCAGCCAAGGGAGAAGGCTGCAGGGAAAGGAGTTGAGAAGAGGATGGCAACCAGTCCTTGCATTCTATAATTATTAGCTTTCAGGTCTAAGGAAGTAGTGAGAATCTACTCCATTCCTACTGAAGGCGGGCTTTTTGTGTGGTTGTGGGGTTGGGAGGCCAGGGGTGGCGGGAGGGTGTATTCTTGGAAGGAATCAGCTGTCCCCAGCCTTCCTTTCCTGTCTTGGCTTACATAGAGCGTTCATTCACTCACCCTGTTTTCAGAAGGCATTTATGTGTATACTAATCAATTCGTGGTCCCGTGTAGGACCCGAATAATATTGTTATTGCAGATATGCTGGGTGATGTGAGGAGATGGGACTGTGGAAACAAGCAGGGTGAAAGAGATGCAGAGCCTTTAAAATGTGATAGATATATGCATGTAATATATGTAGATGTAGATGTGTGTATATATACACACATATATGTGTGTGTGTGTGTGTGTGTGTGTGTGTGTGTATATATATATATATATATATATGCAGGGCACTGACTGGATCAGAAGAATTGCATTTGTGCAGCCTCTCAGAAGAGCAGACTATCTCCTGGCAGACCACATAGGAAACAATTAGAATAAAAAGCACTGGGAACTAAAGTATGCCTTAAGGCTGTTGCCATGGGGATGGAGAGGCAGAAAGGCATTTTAAAGGTGACCATTGAAGGACTTTGCAGACAGAATGGATGAAGTGAATTAATCTCAAACATGGGGACAAGAAGAGAGATTAATATTATAAACATCAATGGCTAGTTGTATAAAATTTAAATATTAGGCCCTACTTACCGTCTATCTTTTACATGTTGGATATGGTAAAACACTCCTTTTATGTCTTCCCTGACCCACTCAGCTCTCTCCTTCCCCACTGTGCTCCACTATGATGAAGTCAGCAATCATTATACCCATGGAGACTTGTATATATTTACTACCTACTTATATGGACATATAAGTAGGGGAGGGGGTGATGGAGTGCAGGTTGGCTCTAAGGTTTCTAGGCTCCAGTCTTCCTGGACACCTGATTTATTTTGCTTCTTTCAGAGAATACTCTGAACTTTATCCACTGCTTGCTTTTGCTCGCTGTTTGCTCTGCCTGACCTGCCTTCTCAGCCTTCTCCAACTAGCTGAATTCCATCTAGCTGCTCACAGACATGTTTCTTTCTGAAGCTTGTCTTGATCTGCCCAAATGGGTAATGAGTCCTTTTTTACTCCATTGAGGAAAGCCCTATAACTAGCACTCTGTATCTTTCTTACATCATTCAAGGTATTAGTTTAAGCTGTTTTCCCATCTGTAAAGTGGGGTCAATTAAAGTAATGGCCTCATAGGGTTGTGAGAATTAAATGAGATAATAACTGAAAAGCATTTATTATATGGTAAGCACAGACTTTATCTCTCAAGGTTTTTCAAATGGTATGTGAGTGTGGCATTTAATAAATGCGTGCTGAAGGAATACATGATGGAAAAGATTTTATAGGTGTTCCTTACTGAACTCTTAAGAAACAAATGAATACTTTATGCCAGTCTGGTTGAAATTTTCTTTATAATTAGAGCCTACCAAGTCCCCCTATTGGGTAAGTCTAGCAATAGACCAGTTTGGTTCAGGAAAGAAAGCACCTCTCCAGGACATAGTGCACTCTTGAGCCAGCCCTCCATTTGGAATAACCTTTGCACTCATTCTGGATCATTGCTTACTCAAACCAGTAGTCTGGCTCCATCTGCTGTCCCACATTCTGAGTCTTCTTATAGTTTCTAGTCCACTGATAATTGTTCTAAAATGTTTTTCAGTGCAAGTATGGGCGTATTTTACATTTTCTAAGAATTTGGATCTTGCATGGAAGTCTATAGCATGTACACTCCTACCCTCATTAAGCAAAAGTGGTGGGATTACTTTTGCAGTTTATTTGCTTGTTTTTAGCATGAAATATTTTTGCTGTGAATTAATCTCAAACATGTGGACAAGAAGAGAGATTAATATTATAAACACCAATGGCTAAAATTTAGATATTAGGCCCAACTTACTGTCTATCTTTTACATATTGGATGTGGTAAAACACTCCTTTTACGTCTTTCCTGACCCACTCTGCTCTCTCCTTCCCCACTGTGCTCCACTATGATGAAGTCAGCAATCATTATACCCATGGAGATTTGTATATATTTACTACCTACTTATATGTCCATACACAACATAGAATCTCTTCCTTTATTTAAAGCACATCATACTGTATACATTGTTCAGCACTTTGATTTTCCAGCTCAAGTTTATATTTTTTATGTTTACCCATGTAGATACATGGAACTCTAGTTCATTTATTTTAATTTTTAACATTTCATCATTTTCAATTTCTCTTGTTCCTAATGATCCACACTTATGCAGTTTCCATTTTTCCAAAACAAAATAATACTCTTATTAATATTTGTGTGCATGTCCCCTGTGAATATGTGCATGCATTTCTCTAGGATCAGCATCAACAAGTAGGGTTACTAGATGTGTTGGCATGTATATGTTTAGATAGAACACACAGCTTTCTACTTTGTTTCATTTATAAAAATCAAACCATTCCATATTGAATTTCCAGGTTAACCTTTTTCCTAATAAATAATGAAATCTCAATTTAAACCTCTAATTCTTTCATTCTAATGGCTGAATGATATTCCTTGCAATTGATTTCCTGTAATATCTTCAAGCATCTGCCTCTTGGCAGAGTGTACTGTATTTCCAACTTATTTAACTTTCTAAAAACAATGCTGAAATAAAAGTTCTCTTGTTAGTTTACTAGAATTTTCTCAAACGGGCAATATTTCCAACTGAGTATGAGATCCAGGTTTATCTTCAGGATGTTTAATGAATGATTTAAAATTCTTCCTTCTTAATTCAGTCAGAATAGAGATAATTTATGAATTTTTTCCTGAATCTTTAATAGAGAGCAGAGGCTTGTCTGACTACGTAATTCTGCAGTGTGTAACACTGCAGAATTGTTGAACATTACCCCAAAGGCACTGGATCGGGCATCACTGAATGTTTTCTAGCAAGGAACTGAGGAGATCAGATCTGTGGTTTAACAAAATCTCTTTGGCTGCACTGTGGAGAAAAAGACTATGTGGGAGGGGAGAAGGGAGAGTGGAAGACCCTCATCCAGGCTACGGATAGTGGTGACCTGAAATAGAGTGAAGATGGAGAGAAGGAAATGAATGTGAGAGACGTTTAGAAGACAGCGTCAAGAAGCCTTGTGGAATTCTTGGATCTTGGCAGTGAGGAAGAGAAACAGGTTAAGTGGGACACCCAGGTTCTGGCTTGGGTAGGAGATGAGATTCAGAATACAGGAGGAGAAGCAGATCAGTTGCCTTGTGCTTCTCTTAGGTACCTTGTCCTACTGAAGTATCACTGGATTTTAAATAGCTGCTTAACCCATACTAATGCTCAGCCTCTCACAACACACAGTCACAGAGCAAAGCGAGGTGCAGCCTGCCCTTAGAGTTGTGGGAGAGTAGACATTGCCTATGACATTTGTGTCTTGAAGAAGATTCTCTTTAAGCGTGAGTAAACCCATACTCGGTTTCCTGTGGACTCTTCTCGGAATGACAATTGTCCTTAGAACCCCAAATTAAGCCCATCATCACAGGTATGATGATGCTTCCTGAAATGCATCCTGGGGTCCTCTGGCATCTCAGGGTGCTGACATGCCCCAAGTGACATCAGAGGCAATCTGAACAAAAGGCGCCAAATGATTCAACGCATTAAATAAGGCTGCACGCTCTTTTCTGCGACTTCAGTGCCTACCACTGGTGCCTTTAGAGTAGCTTTTTTGGCTCCTCTTGGACATGCCCATACATTTTCCTAATGGGAACACCACCAGTCCTTCATTCTTTCTCTTTAGGAATGGGAATGAATCTGGAGGCAGACATGGGATACCTGCATCCTCAAAATTTTAAAAAGTACTCAATTACATTAAAGTTTCCCCAGGTGTTATCGAGTGCATCACTTATTCTTGGGCAATGAACAGTGGTTGCATTTCCTACTTCAACATATATCTGAAATCCATCTTATTAATATTCATAGTATCAAGAATAAGTAACTTCCTTCTGCCATTCTTCATGGGCATTATCTCTAGGTGGACACTGTCATTCGGATGCTCAATGTAGATATGAGGCTTCTGAGGCTGTCACTGGCACAATAACAGACCTAGTATCAAATGCCTGACAGGCAGTCGAGTCAGGAGTTTTGATGCACTTCCCCTGATGCCCCAGACATTGTTCATTCCCTCTGTGGGTCATTAATGATGCTATTCCCACTACCACCACCCTCCCTGTCTTAGAGGGTTGTCTGTGTAGATTTATGCAGCAGGCGCCTTCTTCTTCTTTACCTCACCTCTAGCCTCTCCTCATCCAAGGGCCTCTTGGTCATAAGATGATCCTCCTGAGGAGGATCTTACTTGTTTCCCATCACTAGCCTATATTCCTTAGGTGCTGGGTTGTGTGCCTTGCTAGCTCAATGGAGTTTGGCCCATAGAACATCCTCAAAATTAAGACATGATGGATCAAATGAATGAATGAACAAATGAAGAAATGAGGCAATGTATCTTCCTTCCTTAATATCTCTCAGCTGGAGCCATTAGTGTGTTTGGCCTTCAGTCTCAAGTTTTCCCAGTTCTTTAGCCCATACTGATCAAGCAGGGGAGACCCTTTGACTCAGCCCTCTGTGTATTTGCATGGCTGTGTGCACATAGGTTGAGGCAGGAGAGCCCCTTAGGGCACCAGAATTTGCTTGTTCACCTAGATCCTTGCTTCTGGTTCTGTGTGAAGGTTCTGACGCTACTCCCTCTGAGATAGACCATCCACTCAGCACTTGTCTGTTCAAAATTTAGCATACTTTATCTTATCGAACCTTCACAACATTACTGAAGAGTGGGCATTCTCATTCTCTTATGCAGGTGGAAGCCCGACATGGAGATTCCTTACCTAGATAGAAGTATGGACACAGGAGAGGAATGGGGGCAGAATATCAATAAAAATGTTGACCATTTCTTGAGCAGCTTGTCTGTGCCAGGCATTTTGCATATTCCATTTGTAATATAGTTACTATTATTCCTGTAATTCTAAAGATGAGGCATCTGGGACATAACAAAAACAAATACTTGTTCAACATCAGTGTTAAGTTTTGTACCTGGGTTCATGCCCAAGTTTGTTTGCTGTCATAGTCTATGCCCTTATGACGAAGCCAAGTGTCGGGTGTGGGAGTAGACTGAAGGAGTAGGGACTGGTGTGTATGAAGGGTGGGGATGTGTGACAAGGCAATGGGGGATATCCCAGCTGGCATAAACCTCCCTTCCCCCTTCAGAGGACTAAGAGTTGTGAATGGCTCTGAGGCCGGAGCTCATCTATGGGTCATCTCCACCTCCTCCATAATTGTCAGAAGTGAACACTTCGAGATTAATAAAAATCTTTATAACTGGAAGCTACAAAAGGGAATCAACTTCGTTACTACAACATTCCTCTTTTTGTAAGCAATCAAGGACTAAATAGGCCACTATCCTTCCTAGAAGGGACACTGTGGCTTGAGAAACTTTTAGTGTTGCTTAGCATCAGTTCTGACAGTGCTTAGTATGCCCTACAATGTAATGTTAGTCTATGATTGTTGATGGCTCTCTTTAGCACACAGATGTCTGGACCTCAGGTCCACAGTAACAAATTCATGGTCAACAGTGAATTTCCCTTTTAATATCCTTTTATAGTTGACTATAGTAGTGGCAGTAGAGATGCAGAGAAGTGGACAGATGGTAGAGATATTCATGTGGTGGAATAGCCTAGACTTGGTGACCAACTTGCTATGACAAAAAAAAAAGGAAGAGAGTAGTCCATGATGAATTCAAAGGGCATTTGTTTTTCCTTTGGACCATTGATAATTTGGTGGTGGTACCATTTCCTGAGACATAAGACAGGAGGAGTAGGTTTTAGAGAGGAAATGACTATGAGTTCAGTTTGGGTTTCATTTGAGGTACCCTGGGATGTCTGAGTGGAGAAGCCCATTAGGCAGGCTGCTAAATAAAGGAGTGTGGGATTTCTCAAGACATCCAGAATACAGTTAGAGATTAAGGAATCACCAACACACAGATGACAAATGAAAGAAGGAGGATGAGCTTACCTAGAGAGAATGCGTAGACATAAGCAAGTCTAACATTTAAGGCCTAAGAAGAAAATGAGAATGCACAGTGTTTAGAAAGCATTTTAAGATTAAAATAATTAAATATTAAAATATATTTAAAAGCCATAACATATTTAAAAGAGAGTCGATTTTCTTTCAGTATTCAAGTAGCAATCTCCCAGTAAGATGCTGTGCAGAAAATCATTTAGAACTTGACTTTTAAAACTCTGAAAAACAGGTGACTTTTCTATTTTAGTAAGGCAATATTTTAGTGTTACACTGTACTCAAGTGAGTAAAGCTCTTTAGTTTTGTTTCTAGTAGTGAAAAATTTCCTGATTCAGTCCTAAGGGTATCAGATGTATGTAATATTACACATATAATTTTAAATCATGATTCCCCTTTTCAGGCACTTCCCCTACATTGTCTTAGTCTGCTTGAGCTGCCATAACAAAATATCACAGACTAGGAGGCTTAAACAACAGGAATTTATTTTCTCACAGTACTGGAGACTGAGAGAAGTGCTTCTAAGTGAATGAGGGTTCTACAGCCAAAATGTGAGATATTAAAGAAATTAAAGCTGGCATTGAAATTTTGAACGCCTTTGATTTTCTTTTTTATTTGTCAGCATTGCCAACTGTGATCACATGGTTCATATTGCATAGCAGAAGGGGAAAAAAGAAAACAACAAAACTTCCAAATTATCACAAAACCTGTGGGGGAAGGGAAGGGAAAAACTCTCAGCCCTTTGTTCCTCCAGGGACAGTTTCAGGACCTAACTTCTGACTCCAAGCTCAGACTCCTTTCTAAATATTCTTCTTCACTCGGGTTGCCAGCTCTAGTTGTAGCCATAACAATGGCTAACTACCACTAATTGAACATCTACAATGTGCCAGATACTTTACTCTTAAGAATCAAATTTACTGAATATTTATTGTATGCTAGGCACTGGTCCACTCATTGGGATTTTAAGGATGAGGTCTCAGTCTATTAGAAGAGACAGGGAATTTAAAAAGGTGAGTATAACAGGTGCTGCCTTTGATTAGGAAAATCTTGAATGATGCATCCAAGCATGAATCAGGGGAATCCGCCTAATTTTTAGTGGTCGGGGAAGGTATATATGAGTAAGTAAGTGGTCTAGATTGAGACGCAATGGTTTGGTAGGAATTAGCTAGGAGAAGACTGAGGGAAAGTGTTGCATACAAATGGAACAGTATGTTTGAGGACCTGGAAACCAAAATGAACACAGGCACTTATAAGAGTTTTGGTGATTGTAAACTTTTCTCTCTAAGGGTCAAGTTTTATTTCCTGTGTGACCTGAGTATCTGGAGGCACACATAATTTTTAGTCCATAATATTATATACATTGTATGGCTGCACATAATTTATTCCACCATAACCCTACTGTTGAATATGTATTTACTTGCTTTTAGAAGCAATGCTATAGCCCTCATCCTGTACACATTTGTACACTTGTCCATTTATTTAGTTACAATATATTTCCAGTCATGGAATTTCTGATTCAGACGGCCGTGCACATTTAAACTGTGATGCAAGTATCCAGCTTGATTCTCTTGAATGGTTGTGTCATTTCATGGTATCACCAGCAGTGAACTGATAGTGACTATATGATCACATCTATACTTGCCTTAAGCATTGTCAAGCATGTTACAAATTGGTAATCAGATAAATGAAATACCATATCTCCCTAATGTTGCTTTTAACAGTTTTTTATGTGTAATTGGCATACAATAAACCACATATCTTTACATATATAAGTTTTGACATCAAAACTTATGAAACTATACACCTTAAATATATGTAGCTTATTATATGCTTATATATATATATATACACACACCTGTGAAACTGTCACCATAATCAAGATATTATCATATCCTCCATCATCAAGTTTCCTCATGCCCCTTTATAATCTTTCTCTTTATATCACTTCCCTTCCATCACCCCAGAGAAACACCAATTTGCTTTCTATCAAAATAGATTATATTGTATTTCCTGTAGTTCATACAAATAGAATCATACTATAGGCACTCTTGTTTTGCAGTCTAGTATCTTTCACCCAGCATAATTATTGTGAGATTCATTCATGCTGCTGTGTGTATCAAAAATTCTTTTTTTTTCCTGTTATCTCATTGTATGGATGTATCACAATTTGCTTATCCATTTACCTGTTGATGGACATTTGGGTTGCTTACAGCTTTTGACTTTTACAAATAAAGCTACTATAAACATTTATGTGCAAGTTGTATGAACATATGCTTTCATTTATCTTAGGTAAATAAGTGTGGAATGGCTGAATAGTATAGAAGGTGTATGTATAACTTTTAAATACATTTCCAAAATGTTTTTCAAAGCTATTCTCAAATTTCACGTTCCTACCAGAAATGTACGAAAATACCAGTTCCTCCAAATCCTTGACAACATTTATTATTTTCTATCTTATTATAGCCATCTTAGTGTGTGAAGTGTTATCTCATTGTAGTTTTTATTTGTATTTCCTAATGATGAATGATGTTAAGCACCTTTTCATATGCTTATCTGCCATCCAAATATCTTCTTCGGTGAAATATGTGTTCAAGTCTTTGGCCCATTTGTTCATTGGCCCATTTGTTCAATAACTTCTTTGCTTATTATTAAGGTTTTAGTGTTTTGTGGAATACAAATTCTGGATAAAAGAGCTTTATCAGATTTGCTAATATTATCTCCCAGTCTATGGTTTGTCTTTTCATTCTTTTAACAATGTCTTTTAAAAAGAAGAAGTTTTTAATTTTGATGAAATCCAATTTACCATCTTTTTTTCTTTTATGAATTATGCCTTGATGACATAAACAAGATATTATTTCTTACTTGTGTAAATGTATAGGGTATAAGTGTAAATTTGTTACGTGGATATATTACATAATGGTGAAGTCAGAGCTTTTAGTGTATCCATTACCAGAATAAAGTCCCTTGTACCTGTTGAGTAATTTCTTATCATACCCTCTCCCATCCATCAACTCTTCCAAGTATCCATTGTCTATCATTCCACTCTCTATGTCCATGTGTATACATTATTTAGCTTCCACTTGTAAGTGAGAACATGCAGTATTAGTCTTTCCGTGTCTGAGTTGTTTCATAAGAAAATAGCCTCCAGTTCCATCCATGTTGCTGCAAAAGACATTATTTCATTCTTTTTATGGCTGAATCATATTCTATTTTGTGTGTGTGTTTATGCCACATTTTCTTAATCCAGTAATCTGTTGATAAACACTTAGGTTGGGTTCCATATCTTTGTTACTGTGAATGGTTTCTTTTCCTTCTAGGTAGATACCCAGTACTGAGATTGGTTGTTTTATTTTTACTTCTTTGAGAAATCTCCGTATCGTTTTCCATAGAGGTTGTACATTCTCACCAACAACATATAAGCATTTCCTTTTCTCCACATCCTCTCCAACATCTGTTATTTTTTGTCTTTCTAACAATAGCCATTTTTATTGGTGTAAGATGATATCTCACTGCAGTTTTAATTCTAATTTCTCTGATTATTCGTGATGTTGACCATTTTTCCTACGCTTGTTGGCCATTTCTGTCTTCTATTAAAAAATAACTATTCATCATGTCCTTAGCCTTTCCTTCCTTCCTTCCTTCCTTCCTTCCTTCCTTCCTTCCTTCCTTCCTTCCTTCCTCTCTCTCTCTTTCGTTCATTCATTCTTTCTTTCTTCTCTCTCTCTCTCTTTCTTTCCTTTTTTTTTTTTTTTCAGAGTCTCCCTCTTGTCGCCCAGGCTGGAGTGCAGTGGTATGACCTCTGCCTCCCAGGTTCAAGTGATTCTCCTACCTCAGCCTCCTAAGTAGCTGAAATTACAGGAGCCTGCCACCATGCCTGGCTAATTTTTGTACTTTTAGTAGAGACGGAGTTTCTCCATGTTGGCCAGGCTGGTCTCGAACTTCTGACCTCAGGTGATTCGCCTGCCTCAGCCTCCCAGAGTGCTAGGATTACAGGTGTGAGCCACTGTGCCTGGCCAGCCCACTTTTTAAATGGAATTATTTGTTTTTGTTTTTGTGTTTTTTAGTTATTGTAGCTCCTTGTAAATTCTGAATATCAGACTCCTGTCAGATGCATAGTTTGCTAATATTTTCTCTCATTCTACATGCTGTCTCTGTTCACCCTGTTGATTACTTCTTTCACTGTGCAGAAGCTTTTTAGTGTAACTAAATCCCATTTTTCTATTTTTGGTTTTGTTGCCTATGCTTTTGAGATATTAGTCATAAATTCTTTGCCTATACCAAAGTCCAGGAGAGTTTTCCTTAGGCCTTCTTCTAGTATTTTTATAGTTTTGGGTTTTACATTTAAGTTTTTAATCATTGTTGAGTTGATTTTTTTATGTGATGACAGATACGCGTCCAGTTTCATTCATCTGCATATGGCAATCCAATTATCCCGGCACCATTTATTGAACCCAGTGTCCTTTCTCCAGTATATTTTCTTGTGGCTTTGTAAAAAAATCTGTTAGCTTTAAATATATGCCTTTATTTCTTGGTTCTTTATTCTGTTCCATTGATTTATGTGTTTATTTTTATACCAGTATCATGCTTTTCGTTTACTGTAGCCTTGTAGTATAATTTGGAGTTAGGTAATGTGATGCCTCCAGCTTTGTTCTTTTTTCTTAGGATCACTTTGGCTATTGGGGCTCTTTCTTGGTTCCATGTAAATTTTAGGATTTTTTTTTTTTAGTTCTATGAAAAATGACATTGATATTTTGAAAGGGATTGCATTTAATCTGTAGCAATCTAAAGCAATTGCTTTAAGCAGATTTGCCATTTTAATGATATCAGTTCTTCAGATTCAGGAAGATAGGATGTTTTTCCTTTTCTTTGTGTCATCTACAATTTCTTTCATTAGGATTTTCCAGTTTTCCTTGTAGAGATCTTTCACCTCCATGGTTAAATATATCGCTAGGTATTTTTTTGTGGCTATTGTAAATGGAATTGTCTTCTTGATTTGGTTCTTGGCTTGACTGTTATTTGTGTACAGAAATGCTACTGATTGAGGTCGGAGCAAGATGGCCGAATAGGAACAACTCCAGTCTCCAGCTCCCAGAGCGAGCAACACAGAAGACGGGTGATTTCTGCATTTTCAACTGAGGTACCAGGTTCATCTCACTAGGGAGTGCCGGACAATCAGTGCTGGTCAGCTGCTGCAGCTGGACCACCAAGACCTGAAGCAGGGCGAGGCATCGCCTCACCTGGGAAGCACAAGGGGGAAAGGAATCCCTTTTCCTACACAGGGGAACTGAGACACACAACACCTGGAAAATCGGGTAACTCCCACCCCAATACTGCGCTTTACCAAGGGTCTTAGCAAATGGCACACCAGGAGATCATATCCCACACCTGGCCGGGAGGGTCCCACACCTGTGGAGTCTCCCTCATTGCTAGCACAGCAGCCTGCGATCTAACTGCAAGGCAGCAGCGAGGCTGGGGGAGGGGCACCCACCATTGCTGAGGCTTAAGTAGGTAAACAAAGCCGCTGGGAAGCTCCAACTGGGTGGAGCTCACAGCAGCTCAAGGAGTCATGCCTGTCTCTGTAGACTCCACCTCTGGGGACAGGGCACAGCTAAACAACAACAACAAAAACAAAAAGGAGCTGAAACCTCTGCAGATGCAAACAACCCTGTCTGACAGCTTTGAAGAGAGCAGTGGATCTCCCAACATGGAGGCTGAGATCTGAGAACGGACAGACTGCCTGCTCAAGTGGGTCCCTGACTCCTGAGTAGCCTAACTGGGAGACATCCTGCACTAGAGGCAGACTGACACCCCACACCTCACACGGTGCAGTACACCCCTGAGACGAAGCTTCCAAAGCAAGAATCAGACAGGTACACTCGCTGTTCAGCAATATTCTATCTTCTGCAGCCTCTGCTGCTGATACCCAGGAAACAGGGTCTGGAGTGGACCTCAGGCAATCTCCAACAGATCTACAGCTGAGGGTCCTGACGTTTAGAAGGAAAACTAACAAGCAGGAAGGACACCCACACCAAAACCCTATCAGTACGTCACCATCATCAAAGACCAAAGGCAGATAAAACCACAAA
>NW_012101808.1:50480-55574 GCF_000951045.1 Mandrillus leucophaeus
ATCATGGGGAGGGGGAGGGGGGAGGGATTGCATTGGGAGTTATACCTGATGTAAATGACAAGTTGATGGGTGCAACACAGCAACATGGCACAAGTATACATATGTAACAAACCTGCACGTTATGCACATGTACCCTACAACTTAAAGTATAATAATAATAAATAAGTTAAAAAAAAAGAAAAAAAAGAAAATGTGACACATATACACCATGGAATACTATGTAGCCATAAAAAAGAATGAGTTTGTGTCCTTTGTAGGGACATGGGTGCAGCTGGAAACTGTCATTCTCAGCAAACTGTCACAAGAACAGAAAACCAAACACCACATGTTCTCACTCATAGGTGGGAACTGAACAATGAGATCTCTTGGACTCGGGAAGGGGAACATCACAGACAGGGGCCTATTATAGGGAGGGAGGAGAGGAGAGGGATTGCACTGGGAGTTATACCTGATGTAAATGATGAGTTGATGGGTGCTGATGAGTTGATGGGTGCAGCAAACCAACATGGCACAAGTATACATATGTTACAAACCTGCACGTTATGCACATGTACCCTAGAACTTAAAGTATAAAAAAAAAAAAAAAGAAAAGAAATGCTACTGATTTTGTATGTGGATTTTATATCCTGAAACTTTACTGAGCTCATTTATCAAATCTAAGAGTGTTTTGGTGAAGACTTTAGGGTTTTCTAGATACCATCAGCAAACAGGGATAATCTGTCTTTTTCTTTTCCAATTTGGTTGCCCTTTATTTCTCTATTGCCTGATTGTTATTGAATAAAAGTGGTGAACGTGGGCATTCTTGTCCTATTCTAGAATATTTTTCAACCTAGGATTAACATGAGTTGGGAAGTATTTTCCTTCAAGTTTTTGGGAGAATTTTTAGGAATGGCGTTATTTCTTGCTTAAATATTTAGTAGAATTCAATGGTGAAGCCATTTCGGCCTGTAGTTTCCTTTGTGAGATGGTTTTAAACTATAAATTCAATTTCTTCATTAGATGTGGAATTATTAAGTTATCTATTTCATCTTTGTTAGTTTGTACCTATCAAGGATTTTTTTTCTATTTAATGTAAGTTTTGTAATTTATTGGCATGAATGTCTTCATAATATTCCTTTCTCTTATTAAAATCTCTAGAATCTATAGTAATGCCATCTCTTTCTTTCCTAACAGTGATAATTTGTCTTCTGTCTTACTTTCTTGATCATCTGCATAGAGATTCATCAATTTTATTGACTTCTCAAAGAAACTAACTTTTCAATTCGTTGATTTTTCTATATTTTCTGCTTTCTATTTCACTGATTTTTGTTGTCATCTTTTTTCTACCTACTTTAGGTTTAATTTGCTCTTCTTTTTCCATTTTCTTAAGGTGGATGCTGAAATCATAATATTGAGACCACTCTTTACTTCTAAAATTGATGTATATGTAATGCTATAAAATTTCCCCTAAGTACTGATTTAGTGGTATTGCACAGACTTTTTCCTTTTTAAATTTTCATAGAGTAAAACCTATTTATTTTAAAGTAAACTTCTATAAATTTTAATGCATGTATAGATTTATGCTACTACTACCACAATTAGAGTATGGGACAGATATATCACTACCAAATATTTTCTTATGCTATCATTGCATGGTCATACCACCTCCCCACCATTTATCTTCCAGGGTTTTATAGTTTTAGGTTTTACATTTAAGTGTTTAATCCATGGTGAGTTGATTTTTTTTTCCTTCTTAAACTGGCTGTGTTATCTTTCAACTCTTGGATCATTTTCCTGTGTTTCTTGGATTGTATTTCAACCTTCTCCTTTATCTCAATGAGATTCCTTGCCATCCAGATTCTGAATTTTATGTCTGTCATTTCAGCCATTTCAGTCAAGTTAAGAACAAGTACTGGGGAACTCATGCAGTCATTTGGAAGTAAGCACCTGCTGGACTGAAGGAGCCAAGATATTCCCAGTCTACTAGCAATAACACTCCAATGGAGACCTCTTGCAAAAGCGCTCCAGCAAGGTAATGGCAGGTCTGTGCCCACACATGCACTGGTGGGTCTCTAGGGGTCTCTATGCTCTTGCGTGCTGGCGGTGGGTGGTGATAGCAGGTCCCTGCATGTGTGTGTGCTGGTAAGGCAGCAGAGGGAGGCTATCGTCAGGTGTGCATTGGCGGGTAAAGGCTGAGGGTGGGTGGGTGCATGCTACTGGGGGAAGGCTGTGGGCAGGTGTGCACCAGTGAGGGCATGCTGCTGACAGGTGTGCACTGGTGGCGGTCTGTCTGCAAAAGTACTGCAATGGTTAGGTGGGTTCTGCTGGTGAAAGAGCTATTGCAATGTCTGTTGGCAAGCTGAGGCTGTGCTGCAAGCGAGTGCCATCAGGCAAGGTCCCAAGGAGAGGCCAACAGATCGGGGGACACTCACATCAAACTGGTCTTGTCCCATGGGCACGACAGCCCTGCTCTCTTTAGATCTGGCAGCCAAGCCAACAAGGGCTACAGCCACCTAGAGGAGGATGGTGAGCCTTGGGGGATAGGCACAGATGGCTGTGCTCTATTGAAAGCCATTCCCATGCCAAATGCTCTGGGCTCTGTGCAGACTGGAGTTCTGCTTCTGTAAACTCTCTGGGCAGTTCTCCCTGCCAGCTCAGATTTCTCTGAGGGCTGTGAGATCTCCCACAGCTAGGATCCCAGAGGTCCATGGTAAGAATGGGCCACTCCATGCGTTCTTCACTCACCTCTTCTCTGGGGACCACTTGGGTCCAGGAATGAGTCCTGGTGCTTGGCAAACCTGTGCAGGGTTCTCAGCTTCCTCTCCTTTCAGCCTGGTGTGTCTGCATTCTCACTCTGTCCACTCTTTTTCATTTTTTTTTCCTTTTTCGAGAGGGAGTCTCACTCTGCCAACCAGGCTGGAGTTCAGTGGCATGATCTTGGCTCACTGCAACCTCCCTCTCCTGGGTTCAAGTGATTCTCCTGCCTCAGCTTTCCAAGTAGCTGGGATGACAGGCACTCACCACCATGCCCGGCTAATTTTTGTATTTTTAGTAGAGATGGGGTTTCACCACATTAGCCAGGATGGTCTTGAACTCTTGGAACTTTTGACCTTAAATGATCCGCCTGTCTCAGCCTCCCAAAGTGCTGGGATTACAGATGTGAGCCACTGTGTCTGGCCTGTCCACTCTCAATGTCTTGTTTCTGGGAATCTGTTTGGAGTGAGATAGTCTACTTGATCTTAGTGGGAAAAGCTCTTTCTGGCTTCAATTAGTTGGCCATCTTGACTCTCCAGCATTCTCTTGTGACTATTTTTATTTCTGTAAGGTTGGTAGTAATGTCTACTCTTTCATTTCAGATTTTAGTATTTTGAATCTTCTGTCTTTTTTCTTTGTCGGTCTAGCTAAGTTTGTCTATTTTCTTGATTATTTTCAAAGAACCATATTTTCATTTTATTAATTCTCTTATTTTTCTATTTTTTATTTTGTTTATCTCCCATCTAATGTTTATTATTTCCTTTCTTCTGTCTGCTGTCTTTAATTTTAATTTGCTCTTCTCTTTGTAGTTTCTTGAGGTGTCATGTTAGGCATGACATGAGGATCTTTCATCTTTTAAAATATTGGTGCAAACTACTGAAATTTCCCTCAGCACTGCTTTTGTTGAATTCCATAAATTTTGGTATGTTGTGTTTTTAATTTTATTTATCTGTAAGTATTTTCTAATTTTTTTTGTGATTTTTTTCTTTCATCCACTGGTAATATAAGAGTGTGTTGTTAGGCTGGGGGAGGGGTGCACACCATTGCTGAGGCTTGAGTAGGTAAAAAAAGCTGCCCAGAAGCTCGAACTGGGTGGAGCCTACCGCAGCTCAAGGAGGCCTGCCTGCCTCTGTAGACTCTACCTCTGAGGGCAGGGAGTAGCCAAACAAAAGACAACAGAGACCTCTGCAGACTTAAATGACCCTGTCTGACAGCTTTGAAGAGAGTAGTGGTTCTCCCAGCATGGAGTTTGAGATCTGAGAATGGACAGACTGACTCCTAAAGTGGGTCCCTGACCCCAGAGTAGCCTAACTGAGAGGCACCCTCAAGTAGAGGCAGACCGACACCTTACAAGTCCAAGTACCCCTCTGAGACAATGCTTCCAGAGGAATAATCCAGCAGCAACATTTGCTGTTCAGCAATATTTGCTATTCTGCAGCCTCCAATGCTGATACCCAGGCAAACAGGGTCTGGAGTGAAGCTCCGGAAAACTCCAACACAGCTGCAGCTGAGGGTTCTGACTGTTAGAAGGAAAAGTAACAGACAGAAAGGATATCCACACCAAAACCCCATCTGTACGTCACCACCATCAAAGACCAAAGGTAGATAAAATCACAAAGATGGGGAAAAAACAGAGCAGAAAAGTTGAAAATTCTAAAAATCAGAGCACCTCTCCACCTCCAAAGGAGCACAGCTCCTCACCAGCAATGGAACAAAGCTGATAGAGAATGACTTTGACGAGTTGAGAGAAGAAGGCTTCAGATGATCAAACTTCTCTGAGTTAAAGGAGGAAGTTCGAACCCATCACAAAGCAGCTAAAAACCTTGAGAAAATATAAGAGGAATGGCTAAATAGAATACCAGTGTAGAGAAGTCCTTAAACGATCTGATGGAGCTGAAAACCATGGCATGAGAACTACGTGATGAACGCACAAGCTGATTCGATCAAGTGGAAGAAAGGGTATTAGTAATTGAGGATCAAATGAATGAAATGAAGCGAGAAGAGAGGTTTACAGAAAAAAAGAGTAAAAAGAAATGAACAAAGCCTCCAAGAAATATGGGACTACGGGAAAAGACCAAATCTACATCTGATTGGTGTGCCTGAAAGTGACAGAGAGAATGGAACCAAGTTGGCAAACACTCTGCAGGATATTATCCAGGAGAACTTCCCCAACGTAGCAAGGCAGGCCAACATTCAAATTCTGGAAATACAGAGAACGCCACAAAGATACTCCTCAAGAAGAGCAACTCCAAGAAACATAATTGTCAGATTCACCAAAGTTGAAATGAAGGAAAAACTGTTAAGGGCAGCCAGAGAGAAAGGTCGGGTTACTCACAAAGGGAAGCCCATCAGACTAACAGC
>NW_012101808.1:56836-63002 GCF_000951045.1 Mandrillus leucophaeus
ATTTCACTGAGCAGTGGTTTGTCGTTCTCCTTGAAGAGGTCCTTTACATCCCTTGTAAGTTTGATTCCTAGGTATTTTATTCTCTTTGAAGCTATTGTGAATGGGAGTTCATTCATGATTTGGCTCTTGAAAGTGGGATTACTAGGTATTTTATTCTCTTTGAAGCTATTGTGAATGGGAGTTCATTCATGATTTGGCTCTGTCTGTTACTGGTGTATAAGAATGCTTGTGATTTTTGCACAATGATTTTGTTTCCTGAGACTTTGCTGAAGTTGCTTATCAGCTTAAGGAGATTTTGGGCTGAGACAATGGGGTTTTCTAAATATACAATCATGTGATCCGAAAACAGGGACAATTTGAGTTCTTCTTTCCTAACTGAATACCCTTTATTTCTTTCTCTTGCTTGATTGCCCTAGCCAGAACTTCCAACCCTATGCTCAATAGGAAAGGTGAGAGAGGGCACCCCTGTCTTGTACCAGTTTTCAAAGGGAATGCTTCCAGTTTTTGCCCATTCAGTGTGATATTGGCTGTGGGTTTGCCATAAAGAGCTCTTATTATTTTGAGATACGTTCCATCAATACCGAATTTATTGAGAGTTTCTAGCATGAAGGGCTGTTGAATTTTATCAAAGGCCTTTTCTGCATCTCTTGAGATAATCATGTGGTTTTTGTCTTTGGTTCTGTTTATATGCTGGATTACATTTCTTTATTTGTGTATGTTGAACCAGCGTTGCATCCCTGGGACGAAGCCCACTTGATCATGGTGGATAAGCTTTTTGATGTGCTGCTGAATTCGGTTTGCCTGTATTTTGTGAGGATTTTTGCATCAACTTTCATCAGGGATATTGGTCTAAAATTCTTTCTCTGTTGTATCTCTGTCAGGCTTTGGAATCCGGATGATGTTGGCCTCGTAAAATGAGTTAGGGAGGATTCCCTCTTTTTCTATTGATTGGAATAGTTTCAGAAGGAATGGTACCAGCTCCTCCTTGTACCTCTGGTAGAATTCGGCTGTGAATCCTTCTGGTCCTGGACTTTTATGGTTGGTAGGCTATTAATTATTGCCTCAATTTCAGAGCCAGCTCTTGGTCTATTCAGGGATTCAACTTCTTCCTGGTTTAGTCTTGGAAGAGTGTAAGTGTCCAGGAAATTATCCGTTTTGTCCAGGTTTTCTAGTTTATTTGCGTCGTAGTGTTTATAGTATTCTCTGATGGTAGCTTCTATTTTTGTGGGGTCGGTGGTGATATCCCCTTTATCATTTTTTTTTTTTTTGCATCTATTTGATTCTTCTCTCTTTTCTTCTTTATTAGTCTTGCTAGTGGTCTATCAATTTTGTTGATCTTTTCAAAAAACCAGCTCCTGGATTCATTGATTTTTTGGAGATTTTTTTATGTTTCCATCTCTTTCAGTTCTGCTCTGATCTTAGTTATTTCTTGCCTTCTGCTGGCTCTGTCTCTTATACACATCTAGATGTGTATAAGAGACAGACACACTGCTTTAAATGTGTCCCAGAGATTCTGGTATGTTGTATCTTTGTTCTCATTGGTTTCAAAGAACCTCTTCATTTGTGCCTTCATTTTGTTTTGTATCCAGTAGTCATTCAGGAAGAGGTTGTTCAGTTTCCATGTAGTTGAGCGGTTTTGATTGAGTTTCTTAGCCCTGAGTTGTAGTTTGATTGCACTGTGGCCTGAGAGACTGTTTGTGATAATTTCTGTTCTTTTACTTTTGCTGAGGAATGCTTTATTTCCAACTATGTGGTCAGTTTTGGAATATGTGCGATGTGGTGCTGAGAAGAATGTATATTCTGTTGATTTGGGGTGTAGAGTTCTTTGGAGGTCTATTAGGTCCGCTTGGTGCAGAGTTGAGTTCAATTCCTGTATATCCTTGTTGATTTTCTGTCTCGTTAATCTGCCTAATGTTGACAGTGGGGTGTTAAAGTCTCCCATTATTATTGTGTGGAAGTCTAAGTCTCTTTGTAAGTCTCTAAGGATTTGCTTTATGAGTCTGGGTGCTGCTGTATTGGGTGCATATATATTTAGAATAGTTAGCTCTTGCTGATGAATTGATCCCTTTATCATTGTGTAATGGCCTTCTTTATCTCTTTTGATCTTTGATGGTTTAAAGTTTGTTTTTTCAGAGACTAGGATTGCAACCACTGCTTTTCTTTGTTTTCCATTTGCTTGGTAGATCTTCCTCCATCCGTTTGTTTTGAGTCTATGTGTGTCTCTGTATGTGAGATGGGTCTCCTGAACATAGCAAACCGATGGGTCTTGACTCTTTATCCAATTTGCCAGCCTGTGTCTTTTAATTGGACCATTTAGTCCATTTACATTTAAGGTTAATATTGTTATGTGTGAACTTGATCCTGTCATTACGATATTATCTGGTTATTTTGCTCGCTAATTGATGCAGTTGCTTCTTAGCATCAATGGACTTTACATTTTGACATGTTTTTGCAATGGCTGGTACCGGTTGTTCCTTTCCATGTTTAGTGCTTCCTTCAGGGTCTCTTGTGAGGCAGGCCTGGTGGTGACAAAATCTCTAAGCATTTGCTTGTCTGTAAAGGATTTTATTTCTCCTTCACTGATGAAACTTAGTTTGGCTGGATATGAAATTCTGAGTTGAAAATTATTTTCTTTGAGAATATTGAATATTGGCCCTCACTGTCTTCTGGCTTGTAGAGTTTCTGCCAAGATATCTGCTGTTAGTCTGATGGGCTTCCCTTTGCGTGTAAGCTGACCTTTCTCTCTGACTCCCCTTAACATTTTTTCCTTCATTTCAGCTTTGATGAATCTGACAATTATGTGTGTTGGAGTTGCTCTTCTGAAGGAGTATGTTTGTGGCATTCTCTGTATTTCCTGAATTTGAATGTTGGCCTGCCTTACTATGTTGGGGAAGTTCTCCTGCATGATATTCTTCAGAGTGTTTTCCAACTTCGTTCCATTTTCCCTGTCACTTTCAGGCACACCAATTCAATGTAGATTTGGTCTTTTCACATAATCTCATATTTCTTGGAGGCTTTGTTCATTTCTTTTTACTCTTTTTTCTCTACACTTCTCTTCTCCCTTCATTTCATTCATTTGATTTTCAATCCCTGATACTCTTTCTTCCAGTTGATCAAGTTGGTTCCTGAAGCTTGTGCATTTGTCACGTAGTTCTCATGTTATGGTTTTCATCTCTATCAGTTTGTTTCTGGTCTTCTCTGCATTGATTATTCTAGTTATCCATTCATTCATTCTCTTTTCAAGGCTTTTAGTTTCTTTGCGCTGGTTACATAGTTCCTCCTTTAGCTCTGAGAAGTTTGATCGACTACAGCCTTCTTCTCTCAACTCACCAAAGTCATTATCCGTCCAGCTTTGTTCTGTTGCTGGTAATGAGCTGCTTTCCTTTGGAGGGGGAAATGCGCTCTGATTTTTTGAATTTCCAGCTTTTCTGAACTGCTTTTTACCCTTCTTTGTGGTTTTATCTGCCTTTGGTCTTTGATGATGTTGATGTACTGATGGGGTTTTTGGTTTGTGTTTCCTTTCTGTTTGTTAGTTTTCCTTCTAACAGTCAGGACCCTCAGCTGTAGGTCTGTTGGAATTTGCTTGAGGTCCACTCCAGACCCTATACGCCTGGGTATCAGCAGCGGAGGCTGCAGAAGATAGAATATTGCTGAACAGTGAGTGTTGCTGTCTGATTCTTGCTCTGGAAGGGATGTACCCCACTGTGTGTGGTGTGAGGTGTCTGTCTGCACCTAGTGGGGGATGTCTCCCAGTTAGGTTACTCAGCGGTCAGGGACCCACTTGAACAGGCAGTCTGTATGTTCTCAGATCTCAACCTCTATGCTGGTAGATCCACTGCTCTCTTCAAAGCTCTCAGGCAGGGACATTTACCTCTGCTGAGGTTTCTGCTGCTTTTTGTTTAGCTGTGCCCTTTCCCCAGAGGAGGAGTCTACAGAGGCAGGCCGGCCTGCTTGAACTGTGGTGGGCTCCACCCAATTCGAGCTTCCAGGTAGCTTTTGTTTTTTACCTACTTAAGCCTCAGCAATGGTGTGTGCCCCTCCCCCAGGCTCGCTGCTGCCTTGCAGTTAGATCTCAGACTGCTGTGCTAGCAATGAGGGAGGCTCCATGGGCGTGGAACCCTCCGAGTCAGGTGTGGGATATAATCTCCTGGTGTGCCATTTGCTAAGACCCTTGGTAAAGTGCAGTATTAGGGTGGGAGTTACCCGATTTTCCAGGTGTTGTGTGTCTCAATTTCCTTTTGCTAGGAAAAGGAATTCCCTTCCCCCTTGTGCTTCCCAGGTCAGGGGATTCCTCGCCTTGCTTCAGCTCTTGCTGGTCTGGCTGCACCCCTGGACTAGCACCAACTGACACACCCCAGTGAGATGAACCTGGTACCTCAGTTGAAAATGCAGAAATCACCCGTCTTCTGTGTCACTCATGCTGGGAGCTGGAGGCTGGAACTGTTCTTGTTCGGCTATCTTGGGCATGCCCCACTGAAGCCCTTCTTTCAATTAACATCTTAAATGTATAACAACTTCATTTGAATTGATACCCACTTTGTTAACATAAAAAATCTCTTTTACCATACATTACTATCCTTTTCATTACTCTTGTGGCAAATTACATCTTTATATTTTGTGCGCATATTGTTGTAGACATAAGTTTTATGCATTTGTCTTTTAAATCTTGTAGGAAATGGAAAATGGAATTACAAGCCAAAAATACAGTAATACTGTCTTTGTATTTACCTATAAAGTTAATTTTACTGGTGTCCTCTATTTCTTCAAGTTACTCTCTAATGTTGTTCGTTTTTGGCATGAAGGACCCTTTTTAGCATTTCTTGTAAGACAAATATGTTAACATCAAACTCCTTTAGTTTTTATTTATCTGAGGACTGTATGAACTTCTCTTTCACTTTTGAAGAAAAATTTTTCCATACATAAAATTTTTGATTGTGAAGCTTTTTTCCTAACTAGTTAAAAAAGCACCCATCGCTTTCCATTATGACTTCCATGGTTTCTGATAGAAAGTCAGCTCTTAAAATATTCTTGACAATACCTTGTATATGATGAGTTGCTTCTATATTGTTGCTTTCAGTATTTTTCCATTATCTTTAGCTTTTGACAGTATGATTATATTGTGTCTCAGTATGAATCTTTTTGAATCTTTCCTATTTTTAGTTAATTGAGATTCTGGTATGTATAAATTTATGTTTTTCATCAAATTTTGTTTTTGAGTATTATTTTTTAAATATTTTTTCTGCCTATCTCTTTCTCTCTTTACTTCTGAAACACCTGTAATATGTATGTTATGCTTGACATTGTCCCATAGGTATTTTAGGCAATGTTTATTTCCTTTTATTCTTTTTCTTTCTGCGTCACAGATTGGGTAATTTCTATTTTCTTATTTTCAAGTTTGCCGATTCTTTCTTCTGCCTGTTAAAATCTGCTGTTTAATTGCTCTAGTAAATTTTTTTTTAGAGTTCAGTTAATGTGCTTTTCAGCACCAGTATTTCTATTTGATTCCTTTTATGATTTCTGTCTCTTTTTGATATTATCTATTTGTTGACACATTATTTTCCTAATTTCCCTTAGTTATTTGTCCATATTTTCTTTTAGCTCTTTGAGAATTTTAAAGAGAGTTGATTTAAAACCTTTACTAAATTCAATATCTAGAATTTCACAGGAATTATTTCTATTAGTTCATATTTTTCCTGTGAATGAACTATACTTTCCTAATTCTTTGTGTACCCTGTATTTTTTGTTGAGATGTGGACGTTTTAAATACTATTGTGTAGTAATTTTAGAAACTAGATTCTCCTCCTTACTCTCTGGCTTTGCTTTTGTTGATTTTTGATGGCTTCAATCATCCATTAGTTCAGTGAATTTTTAAAACTATTTTTGTAAAGATTGTATTTTTTTCATGTGTGGTCACTAATATCTCTGTTCTATTATCTCAGTGGTCAATCAATGACCCAACAGAAACTTTTTTTTTTTCTACTTTGTTATGTTTTTTTCTTTTTCTTTTTTATTATTATTATACTTTAAGTTCTAGGGTACATGTGCATAACGTGCAGGTTTGTTACACATGTATACTTGTGCCATGTTGCTGTGCTGCACCCATCAACTCGTCATCATCCATCAACTCGTCATTTACATCAGGTATAACTCCCAATGCAATCCCTCC
>NW_012101808.1:67252-79021 GCF_000951045.1 Mandrillus leucophaeus
GCACTGTGGTCTGAGAGATAGTTTGTTATAATTTCTATTCTTTTACATTTGTTGAGGAGTGCTTTACTTCCAACTATATGGTCAATTTTGGAATAAGTGCAATGTGGTGCTGAGAAGAATGTATATTCTGTTGATTTGGGGTGGAGAGTTCTATAGATGTCTATTAGGTCCGCTTGGTGCAGAGTTGAGTTCAGTTCCTGTATATCCTTGCAGTTAGATCTCAGACTGTTGTCCTAGCAATGAGGGAGGCTCCATGGGAGTGGGACCCTCCAGGCCAGGTGGGGGATATAATCTCCTCATGTGCCCTTTGCTAAGACCCTTGGTAAAGCGCAGTATTAGGGTGGGAGTTACCTGATTTTCCAAGTGTTGTGTGTCTCAATTTCCTTTGGCTAGGAAAAAGAATTCCCTTCCCCTTGCACTTCCCAGATGAGGTGACGCCTCACCCCGCTTCAGCTCTGGCTCATCAGGCTGCATCTGCCGGCCAGCGCCAACTGTCTGACAGGCCCCAGTGACATGAACCCAGTACCTCATTTGAAAATGCAGAAATCACCCATCTTCTGTGTCACTCACGCTGGGAGCTGGCGGCTGGAGCTGTTCCTATTCAGCCATCTTCCAGAGTCCTTTTTATTAATACAATCAAACCCCTCTGCCAGCTCCAACCAGAAAAATGTCTTCACCATCATCATTACAGGCAAGTCTTTGGACAGCCCCATCCCCATCAAGTCCTTCTTATGGTTGGCAGGCTTCTATAACCAAAGTTCTTCTATTCTTTATTCGAAGGCTTCTCTTCATTCCCTCTCAACCCAGGGTATTTCTCTTCTGTAGAAGCAGGCCTCTAGTCAGTTCCACCCACGTAAAAGTTGTTCTCATTTCTCTTGGTAAATCCCTGCCTATACTATAGGATCTTTCTCTGCAAGGAGTTCTCTATTCTTCTGAGTACACACCAGGTCCTTCCATATCACACGGGCAGTCCTATGCTCAATCTTACCAACACCAGAGTGGTATTCTCATATTGGGAGGCATCTCAGTAGGCCTGCCCCTGGCAATTATGTATTTTCTATTTGTAGGCAGTCCACTGAACAGCGCTTCCCACATAACAGTCCTCTTTATCATACAAGTCCACATATGGCTGAACCACCCACCATAGGGTACCTTGCATTTCTATTGGCAGGCTTCCAGTTAGCTCCACCCAGCATCATAATGTCTCTCTTTTTCATGGGTGGGGTCACTCACCTACATTCCTAAGTAATATAGGAAGGCCTGTGGAGAGCTGCGCCCCTTGATTGTGGTACTCTTTTGCGATGGAGGATGGTAGCATTTGTGTCGCCATAATAGGGTATTTCTCTTCACTAGAGGCAGTCTTCTGGTCAATTCTGCGACATCATGGGCCTTATCATCGCTACAGGTAGGCTTTTGGTCATCACCACTTATGCCTGAATCCTCTCCTCAATACAAGTAATTCCTCTGGTAGATTCCAATAACCTACAACTTGAATTTTTTCACTAAACAGTTCTCCTGAACTGCGCTCAGTCTTCCTACAAATTTTTTTTTCTTTTTTTTTTTTTTTGAGATGGAGTTTCGCTTTTGTCGCCCAGGCTGGAGTGCAATGGTATAGTCTTGGCTCACTGCAACCTCCGCCTTCCGGGTTCAAGAGATTCTCCTGACTCGACCTTCCGAGTAGCTGGGATTACAGGCACGTGCCACCATGCCTGGCTAATTTTTGTATTTTTGGCAGAGAGGGGGTTTCACCATGTTGGCCAGGCTGGTCTCGGACTTCTGACCACAGGTGATCCGCCCGAAGTGCCTCCGCCTCCCAAAGTGCTGGGATTACAGACATGAGCAGCCATGCCCAGCTTGTGTGTGTGTGTGCGTGTGTGTGTGTGTTAAAGCTACATAGTGCTCCTTAGTATAGTTTTTACGGTATTTAAGTCCCCTGTTGCCATCCACATTGATGGACATTTTAACTATTTTCAGCATTCCAAGCAGTAGTGTGGGGTGCACCCTCTCCTGTTTCCTTAATCATAGTTACAAGTGCATTCTAGAATACATGCCTGGAAGTTCAAACGTCAGAATCTTAAGGTACTCAAATTATAACTTGTAATAAACACAGACAAATTGCCTTTTATATATTTGTACCAGTTTACACTCTTACAACTAGTGGATGAGAGTATTTCCTTCCATTCTTGTCAAAGCTCGATGTTATTGTTTGCTTGCTGTTGTTTTTTTTTTGCCCAAATGATGAATGTGAATTGATATCTCATAATTGATGTATTTTTCCACATTACAGCCTCAATTGAAACTCTCTATGTACTCCTCCCTAATCCTATTCTCTTTTCTCCCTTTTCATGGTTTTACACTTTCTCTATATATTTTTAAATAATTTAAATAGTATTGTTTTGTAGCCTTTAAAATTTCGTTTAAATGATGGCATATGGTATATATTCATTTGCTACTTTTTTCATTCAAAATTATCTTTTTGAAATTAATTCATATTGAAATGCATAGCTTTGGTTTACATGCTAATATTAGTCTATTACATATCCTTATATTTGCTGTGGACATCAGGCTGTTAGCTATTTTTCATTTGTTTTACCATTTCAAACGGTGCTGTTTTTCTGATATATTTCTCAGTGTGCACATGTGAAAGAAGTTCTCTAGAATATAACCTAAATATAGAATCCCCAGGTTGTAGGTTTTAAGTATCTTTTAATTTACTAGCTATTTCTAATATGATGGTGTGTAACATAACCTTATTTTGTTTTAATTTGCATTTTTCTGATTATTATTGAGTTTGAGCATCATTTGTGTTTTCTTGGCCATTTAGGGTTTTTCTTCTGTGAGCTAGCCTTTTCATGTCCTTTGCCTATTCTACTGTGTTATTTGTTCTTTTCTTGTTGATATGCTGAAGTTCCTCTTGTGTTCTTGTTTTATGTGTCTCATAAATCTTCCTGCAGTCTGTAGTGGCTTGTTTTTACTCTTTGTTTGTTACTTCTGTCTGTATGTGTGTCCATGAGTTTTAAGGTTTTATGTAATCAATTTTTTTATATTTCTAAGAAATTCTTCTCTACTCCAAGGACACAACCATATTTATTCCCCTGTATTCTAAAGAATACCAGTTTCAGTCTGGACACGGTGGCCCACGCCTGCAATCCCAGCCCTTTGGGAGGCCGAGGCAGGCAGATCAATTTGAGCTCAGCAGTTAGAGATCAGCCTGGGCAACATGGTGAAAGCCTATCTCCACAAAAATTACAAATATTAGCACCTGGCTAATTTTTGTAAATTATCTGGCACACACCTGTGGTCCCAGCTACTCGGGAGGCTGAGGTTGGAGGATTGCTTGAGCCTGAGAGGCAGGGGCTGCAATGAGCCTAGATCACCACTCCAGCCTGGGTGACAGAGTGAGAGCTGGTCTCAAAAAATTAATTAGTTAATTAAAATTACAAATATCAGTTTTGATTTTCACATTTAGATCTTATTCACTCACTAAATATTTATTGAGGCAGGGATTCTTCTGGGCACTGGGAATACTTCATCAAAAAAAAAATGAACAAATACAGGCAAACATCTCAGTCTTTTTTTTGAGATGGTGTCTCTCTCTGTCACCCAGGCTAGAGTGCAGTGGCGTGATCTCGGCATCTTGGCTCACTGCAAACTCAGCCTCCTGGGTTCAAGCAATTCTCGTGCCTCAGCCTCCTGAATAGCTGGGATTACAGGTGCATGCCACCACGCCTGGCTAATTTTTGTGTTTTTAGTAGAGACGGGGTTTCACTATGTTGGCTAGGCTGGTCTGGAACGCCTAACCTCAAGTGATCTGCCCGTCTCGGCCTTCCAGAGTGCTGGGATTATAGGCATGAACCACCTCACCTAACCAAAAATTTCGGTCTTTATTGAACAAGACCATTAAATAATAGAATTGTGTATCATTTTAGGGAATAAGTGCTACAGAGAAAAAGAGGGATAGAGAGTACAGATGATGGGATTTGTTTCTGGACTCCTTTGTCTCTTTGAGTCTTCCCTTTGTTAACAACATAGTTTTAATTTACTATAGCTTTATAATAAGTATAGGTGTCTAGTAGAACAAATCTTCTAATTGCATTTTCTATAATATGTCTTAGATATCCTAGGGCTTTTGTTCCCGTCTGTAATATTGAGGATCAACTTGAAAAGTTGTTTAAACACTCTTCCTGGAATTTTGATTGGAATGCTATTCCATTTTTAGGGTAAAATGCAGAATGTTGATATCTTTATGATACTGAGAATTTCATTATATTAGCATGGTATATCTATTCATTTATTAAGACCATATTTTATGTCTTTTAGTAAGGTTTGTTAAGTTTGTCGGGTTTTTAATATTTTTGGTGAAAGACATCATTTGTAATGTGTTTTATTTTTCAGTACAATTGTTCATTTAGAGCTATAAATACCTTTCTAAATGTCACTTTACTGCATCTCTCAAGTTTCAGAATCTGTTCATTGCTGTTTAGGTTTGAATACCTTGTAATTTTCATTTTGAACTCTTCTTTAACGAATGAGATTTTAAAGAATGGTTTTTGATTGGGAGGCTGAGGTGGGTGGATCACATGAGGGCAGGAGTTTGAGACCAGCCTGTCCAATATGGGGAAACCCTGTCTCTACTAAAAATACAAGAAATTAGCTGAGCATGGTGGCAGGCGCCTGTAATCCCAGCTATTCGGGAGACTGAGGCAGGAGAATCGCTTGAACCTGGGAGGTGGAGGTTGCAGTGAGCTGAGACTGTGCCACTGCACTCCAGCCTGGGCAACAAGAATGAAACTCTGTCTCAAAAAAAAAAGGGGGGGGGGGTTTTGAAATTTGTAAGCATTTTTTCTTATTTTTACTTTAATATTTTTACTTTAGTATTATTTTTTAAATTTTTTAGATAACTATGTACATTTCATAGTTAATTGCATTGTGATTAGAGAAAGTGAATACGTTACATATTATTTGAAATTTTTAAGACTTATGGTAAATTTTGCAAATTCTTGAAAAAAATGAGGTTATTTCTTGGGTGCAGGTTTTTATATATAGGTTAATATTTAATTTTATTGGGATTTATTTATTGGGACTTTTAAATTTATATGGGTTTGTTTCTTGACTCTATTTTTCCTTTGGGCCTTTTGTTTTCCCTTTATTAATAACGGTCTTAATTTACTACAGCTTTATAATAAGACTTGGTGTTTGGTAGGAAAAATCGCCCCACTGTATTTTCTTTAATATGCTTTAGGGTATTCTAGGGCTTTTGTTCTTTTTCTCTGTTTCTAATATAATAAAGGAGAGTGCAATTCTGTCTTGTTTGCAGATTCATAAATGTCTCCTCGTAATTCTGTCAGTTTTTGTTTTATCTGTTTTGTTGCTACCTGGAGACATGCATCCAAGTCCATGATGCACTGTTTCTTTTATTGTTTTGGACTGTCCCTCTATTCATGCTTTTTGCCTTTAATTCTATTTTCTCCAATATTTAATTTTTTGATGTTTTTTCTTTTAGATGTAGCTCTTAGAAATACTATGTAACTCGATTATTTAAAAATGATTCTGGTTATCTTGTCTTTATTAGATGAAGTTAACTTTTTTACATTATTATGTTTATGAATAGATTTTGACTCATTTCTACTATTTTGGGGGGTTTTCAGTTTGTTTGATTTTTTCAAGACAAGGTCTTGCTCTGTCGCTCAGGCTGGAATGCAGTGGCGTAATCATGGCTCACTGCAGCCTTGACCTTTTGGGGCACAAGTGATTTTCCCACCTCTGCCTCCCAAGTTGCTGAGACTACATGCTACCACACCTGGCTAATTTTTGTATTTCTGTTAGAGCTGGAGTCTCGCCACATTGTCCAGGTTAGTCTTGAACTCCTGGCTCAAGTGATCCACCTGCCTTGGCCTCCCAAAGTGGGAGGATTACAGGCATGAGCCACTGCGCCTGGCCAGGTTTTCAGTTTAACATCACTTTCCTTGGCTTCTTTGTCCCTCATTTCCTCTGCTGCTTTGGATGCTGCAGATTATGTTCTTACTGTGTTTGCCTTTAAATTGTTTAGATGTACACACAATTAATTTTTCTAACAAAATCTTTGGTTACTCAATATTTCCTATCCTTTTAACTATGGCAAAAGCCTTAGTATTCTGGAACTACCCATTGAACCCCTACTTATTATTTTTGGACACTTTTTTTTTCTTTACCCTTTTAAACACAAAAAAATCAGTTATAATTTTATAGTCACAATAAACACAGCCTGTTAGTTTCTTTCTTCATTGTTGTTTCTCTTTCCCCCATATTTTCCCTGTGGCTTCGCTCCTCATACTACTAAAAAACATTGTTTATCTGTGAGTATAGTGATGATCTTTGGTTGACTCTAATGACGGAAAATGTCTTTATTTTGCTCTCACACTTGAATAATTGAGTACAAACTTATGAGCGACAGTTATTTTACTTCAACATTTATAAGTATTTCTAGTATTCATTGTTTTTTGCCCTCAGTCTAGTTGATCTTCCTTTAGAATAAAGCTTTTTCCCCTCTAGTGGCTGTTAAGATTGTTGCTTTATTATGATTTATTATTAATGTCATATAATTCTTTTTAGATAAAGTGCAAACACAAGCACAACTAATCTATGATGATAGAAGACAGAAAGTAGTTACAAGGGTGAGTGAAGATTGGAAAGAGGATGAGAAAATCCTCTGGGGTGAAAGAAATGTTCCACATCTCATGCTGAATGGTAGTTCATGGGTGTATGCAATTGTCAGAGTTGATCAAATTGAATATGTATGTTCTATGCATTTTAACGTATTTGAATTATTTCTAATTTTTAATGCTGTAGGGCTTCAGTAACTTATGGCAAACTTCTTGCAAAAAGCTCTCAGCATCCTCTGAGGCAGAGCCAGTTGCTCAACCATCACATTGTACAAGAAGTCCCAGAAGAGTTCATATGAAACATCTGGCGATTATTTCCATGGAATGAAGTGTGGCATCTATATCTTCATCTTCTCTAAATTGCACAGCTAGGTTTGAATTTTTAAAAATCTCCAGTGTTATTGTTTTATTGCAGGTGAGCCAGCAGTCTGTGTCTGCACAGTGGCTTTATCAGTTAAAGTCTTATCATCAGCAATAGCCTACTCCTGACAATATCTACAATTTTCTCACTGCTGCAGGGCAATAAGTATAATTCTCTTTTCTGTAGCTAGGCACACAGATAAGATACCTCTGAAGTCTGTATACTAATGGCTATGAAACAAAGCTTGAGCATCTCTATGGCATATTGCACTTAAAATAATATTGGAAAAAATGAAGGAAAATTATTTGAGATAAGAAATATATCAAATACAGAAAATACCTCTGGCTTCTAGGAGATTATGAAGACTGACACACCTCAAGCAGTACCCAACTCAGCACCACTGCCATTGTATCAAGCACCCACCTTCCCTGACACTTTATTCTTGATGTTATAAGGTTTTATTCAGTGTGTCTTGGAGTGGGTTTACTTGTATTTATCCTGTTGAGTGGACTTTTGAAAACTCATGTCTTTCTTCAAATCTGGAAAGTCATTAGCAATTTCTCCTCAGTTATTAATCCTTTATAATTCTTTTGAAACTTTTATTAGATGAATGTTGGAGTTTCTCAATATACCCTCAATTTCTCTTCACTATTCTTTTGTATTTATATATACATATATATTTTTTCTTTTTTTATTTTACTTTAAGTTCTGGGATATATGTGCAGAATGTGCAGGTTTGTTACATAGGTATACATGTGCCATGGTGGTTTGCTGCACCTATCAACTTGTTATATATAGGTTTTAAGCCCCGCATGCATTAAATATTTGTTCTAATGCTCTTCCTCTCCATGACCCCCACCCCACAACAGGCCCCAGTATGTGATGTTCCCCTTCCTGTGTCCATGTATTCTCATTGTTCAACTCCCACTTATCAGTAAGAACATGCGGTGTGGTTTTCTGTTTCTGTGTTAGTTTGCTGAAAATGATGGTTTCCAGCTTGATCCATGTCCATGCAAAGGACATGAACTCATTCTTTTTTATGGCTGTATAGTATTCCATGGTGTATGTGTTTCACATTTTCTTTATCCAGTCTGTCATTGATGGGCATTTGGGTTGGATCCAAGTCTTTGCTATTTTAAATAGTGGTGCAATAAACATATGTGTTCATGTGTCTTTATAGTAGAATGATTTGTAATCCTTTGGGTATATACCTAGTAATGGCATTCCTGGGTCAAATGGTATCTCTGGTTCTAGATCCTCGAGGAATTGTCACACTGTCTTCCACAGTGATTGAACTAATTTACATTCCCACCAACAGTGTAAAAGCATTCCTATTTCTCCACAGCCTTGCCAACATCTGTTGTTTCCTGACCTTTAAATGACCACCATTCTAACTGACGTGAGATGGTATCTCACTGTGGTTTTGATTTGCATTTCTTTAATGACCAGTGACCATGAGCATTTTTTCATAAGTTTGTTGGCCACATAAATGCCTTCTTTTGAGAAGTGTCTGTTCATTTCCTTCATCCACTTTTTGGTGGGGTTGTTTATTTTTCTGTTGTAAATTTGTTTAAGATGCCTCTAGAGTCTGGATACTAGACCTTTGTCAGATGGGTAGATTGCAAAACTTTCCTCCCATTCTGTAGGTTGCTTGTTCACTGATGATAGTTTATTTTGCTTTGCAGAAGCTCTTTAGTTTAATTAAATCCCATTTGTCAATTTTGGCTTTTGTTGCAATTGCTTTTGGTGTTTTAGTCATGAAGTTTTTGCCCATGCCTGTGTCCTGAATGGTATTGCCTAGGTTTTCTTCTAAGGTTTTTATGGTTTTAGGTTTTACGTTTAAGCCTTTAATCCATCGTGAGTTAATTTTTGTATAAGGTGTAACGAAGTGGTCCAGTTTCCGTTTTCTGCATATGGCTAGCCCGTTTTCCCAGCACCATTTATTGAATAGGGAATCTTTCCCCATTGCTTGTTTTCATCAGGTTTGTCGATGATCAGATGATTGTAGATGTGTGGTATTATTTCTGAAGCCTCTGTTCTGTCCCATTGGTCTATATATCTGTTTTGGTACTGATACCGTGTTGTTTTGGTTACTGTAGCCTCGTAGTATAGTTTGAAGACAGGTAGCATGATGCCTCCAGCTTTTCTTTTTGCTTAGGATTGTCTTGGCTATATGGGCTCTTTTTTGGTTCCATATGAAATTTAAAGTAGGTTTTTCTAGTTCTGTGAAGAAAGTCAGTGGTAGCTTGATGGGAATAGCATTGAATCTATAAATTCCTTTGGGCAGTATGGCCATTTTCATGATATTGATTCTTCCTATCTATGAGCATGGAATTCTTTTTCATTTCTTTCTCTCTTATTTCCTTGAGCAGTGGTTAGTAGTCCTCCTTGAAGAGGTCCTTCACGTCCTTTATAAGTTGTATTCCTAGGTTTTTTATTCTCTTTGTAGCAATTTGTGAATGGGCGTTCACTCATGATTTGTCTGTCTGTTTATCTAACTTTGGTGTATAGGAATCCTTGTGATTTTTGCACACTGATTTTGTATTCTGAGACTTTGCTGAAGTTGCTTATCAGCTTAAGCAGTTTTGGGGCTGAGATTATGGGGCTTTCTAAATATACAATCATGTCATCTGCAAACAAAGACAATTTGACTTCCTCTCTTCCTATTTGAATACCATTTATATCTTTCTCTTACCTGATTTCCCCGGCCAGAACTTTCAATACTATTGAAAGGAGTGGTGAGAAAGTGCATCCTTGTCTTTTGCCAGTTTTCAAAGGAAATGCTTCCAGCTTTTGCCCATTCAGTAGGATATTGGCTGTGGGTTTTCAACAAACAGCTTTTATTATTTTGAGATATTTTCAATTAATCTCCAGTTTATTGAGAGTTTTTAGCATGAAGGGGTTTTGAATTTTATTGAAGGCCTTTTCTGCATCTATTGAGATCATCATGTGTTTTTTGTCATTGGTTCTGTCTATGTGATGGGCTACATTTATTGATTTGCATATGTTTAACCATCCTTGCATCACAGGAATGAAGCCAATTGATTGTGGTGGATAAGCTTTTTGATGTGCTGGTGGACTCATGTAGCCAGTATTTTATTGAAGATTTTCACATCGATGTTCATCAGGGATATTGGCCTGAAATTTTCATTTTTGTTGTGTCTCTACCAGGTTTTCATATCAAGATGATACTGGTCTCATAAAATGAGTTAGGGAGGAGTCCCTCTTTTTCCACTGTTTGGAATAGTTTTAGAAGGAATGGTCCAAGCCCCTCTTTGTACCTTTGGTAGAATTCGGCTGTGAATTGGCCTGGTTCTGGGCTTTTTTGGGTTGGTAGGCTATTAATTACTGCATCAATTTCAGAACTTGTTATTGGTCTATTCAAGAATTCGACTTCTTCCTCATTTAGTCTTGGGAGGATGTATGTATCCAGGAGTTTATCGATTTCTTCTAGAGTTTCTAGTTTGTTTGCATAGATGTGTTTGTAGTATTCTCTGATGGTAGTTTGTATTTCTGTGGGATTAGTGGTAATATCCCCTTTATCATTTTTCATTGTGTCTATTTGATTATTTTCTCTTTTCTTCTTTGTTAGTCTAGCTAGCAGTCTATTTTCTTAACCTTTTCAAAAAACCAGCTTCTGGATTCATTGTTTTTTGAAGGGTTTTTCATGTCTCTATCTCCTTCAGTTCTGCTGTGATCTTAGTAATTTCTTGTCTTCCACTAGCTTTTGAATTTGTTTGCTCTTGCTTTCCTATTTCTTTTAATTTTGATATTCAGGGGTCTATTTCAGATATTTCCAGCTTTCTGATGTAGGCATTTGGTAGTATAAATTTCCCACTTAACACTGCTTTAGCTGTGTCCCAGAGATTCTGGTACTTTTTCTCTTTATTCTCATTGGTTTCAAAGAACTTCTTTGTTTCTGCCTCTATTTCCTTATTTACCCAGTAGTCATTCAGGAGCAAGTTGTTCATTTGCCATTTTTCCATGTAGTTGTGCAGTTTTCAGTAAGTTTCTTAATCCTGAGTTCTAAATTGATTCCACTGCAGTCTGAGAGATGGATTGTTATGATTTCCATTCTTTTGCATTTGGTGAGGAGTGTTTTACTTCGAATGATGTGATCAATTTTAGAATGAGTGCTATGTGGTGCTGAGAAGAATGTATATTCTGTTGATTTGGGGTGGAGAGTTCAGTAGATATTTCTTAGGTTTGCTTGTTTCAGAGCTGAATTCAAGTCCTGAATATCCTTGTAAATTTTCTCTTGTTGATCTGTCTAATATTGATAGGGGGGTGTTAAAGTCTCCAACTATTATTGTGTGGGAGTCTAAGCCTCTTCATAGGACCCAAAGAACTTTTTTTTTTTTTTATGAATCTGGGTGCTCCTGTATTGGGTGCATGTATATTTAGGGTAGTTAGCTCCTGTTGTTTTATTGATCCCTTTACCATTATGTAATGCCCTCTTTGTATTTTTTGATGTTTGTTGGTTTAAAGTCTGTTTTATCAGAGACTACAATTGCAAACCATGCTTTCTTTTGCTTTACATTTGCTTAGTAAATCTTCCTCCATCCTTTTATTTCGAGCCAACACGTTTTTGCATGCAAGAAGGGTCTCCTGAATACAGCATACCAACGGGTCTTGATTCTGTATCCTATTTGCCTGTCTGTGTCTTTTTTTTTTTGCATTTCTTTTATTATTATTATTATTATTATTATTATTATTAATATACTTTAAGTTCTAGGGTACATGTGCACACGTGCAGAACATGCAGGT
>NW_012101808.1:84833-91634 GCF_000951045.1 Mandrillus leucophaeus
CTGAACAGCGAGTGTACCTGTCTGATTCTTGCTTTGGAAGCTTCCTCTCAGGGGTGTACTCCACCCTATGAGGTGTGGAGTGTCAGTCTGCCCCTAGTGGGGGATGTCTCCCAGTTACGCTACTCAGGAGTCAGGGACCCACTTGAGCAGGCAGTCTGTCCTTTCTCAGATCTCAACCTCCGTGTTGGGAGATCCACTGCTCTCTTCAAAGCTGTCAGACAGTCATTTGCGTCTGCAGAGGTTTCTGCTGCTTTTGTTGTTGTTGTTGTTTATCTGTGCCCTGTCCCCAGAGGTGGAGTCTACAGAGACTGGCAGGCCTCCTTGAGCTACTGTGAGCTCCACCCAGTTCGATCTTCCTAGGGCTTTTTTTACCTACTTAAGCCTCAGCAATGGCGGGCACCCCTCCCCCAGCCTCGCTGCTGCCTTGCCGTTAGATCGCAGACTGCTGTGCTAGAAATGAGGGATCCTCCTGGCCAGTTGTCGGATATAATCTCCTGGTGTGCCTGTTTGCTCAGACTCTTGTTAAAGTGTAGTATTGGGGTGGGAATTACCCGATTTTCCAGGTGTTGTGTGTCTCAGTTCCCCTGTCTAGGAAAATGGATTCCTTTCCCCCTTGCACTTCTCAGGTGTGGGGATGCCTCACCCTGCTTCAGCTCTTGCTGGATGGGCTGCAGCTACTGACCAGCACCAATTGTCTGGCACTCCCTAGTGAGATGAACCCAGTACCTCAGTTGAAAATGCAGAAATCACCTGTCTTCTGTGTCGCTCATGCTGGGAGCTGGAGTCTGAAGCTGTTCCTATTTGGCCATGTTGCTCCACCCCCGTCGGTGTCTTTTAATTGGGACCTTTAGCCCATTTACATTTCAGGTCAATATTGTAATGTGTGAATTTGATCCTGTCATTATGATACTAACTGGTTATTTTACACATTATTTGATGCAGGTTCTTCATAATGTCATTGGTCTTTATATTTGGGTGTGTTTATCCAGTGGCTGGTACTGGTTTTTCCTTTCCATATTTAGTGCTTCCTTCAGGAGCTCTTGTAAGGCAGGCCTGGCGGTGACAAAATCTCTCAGTATTTGCTTGTCTGGAAAGGATTTTTTTCTCCTTTGCTTATGAAGCTTGATTTAGCCGAACATGAAATTCTTGGTTGAAAATTCTTTTCTTTAAGAATGTTGAATATTGGTCCCCTACTCTGTTCTGGCTTGTAAAGTTTTGGCAGAGAGATCTGCTGTTATTCTGACTGGCTTCCCTTTGTAGGTAACCTGACCTTTCTCTCTGGCTGCCATTAACATTTTTTCCTTTGTTTCAACCTTCATGAATCTGATGATTATGTGTCTTGGAATTGACCTTCTTGAGGAGTATCTTAGTGGTGTTCTCTGTATTTCCTGAATCTGAATATTGGCCTGTCTTGCCAATTAGGGGAAGTTCTCCTGAATAATATCCTGAAGTGTGTTTTCCAACTTTGTGCATTCTCACTGTCACTTCAAGTACACCAATCTATTGTAGGCTTGGTCTTTTCACATATTCCCATATTTCCTGGAGGCTTTGCTCATTTCTTTTCATTCTTTTTTCTCTAATCTTGTCTTCACGCCTTTTTTCAGTAAGTTAATCTTCAACCTTTGATATCCTTTCTTCCATTTGATTGATTCAGCTATTGATACTTGTGTATGCTTCACGAAGTTCTCGTGCTGTGTTTTTCAGCTCCATCAGGTCATTTATATTTCTCTCTAAACTGGTTATTCTATTTAGCAGTTCCTGTAACCTTTTATCATGGTTCTTAGCTTCCTTGCATTGAATTCAAACATGCTGCTTTCGCTCAGAGGACTTTGTTATTGCCCACGTTCCAAAGCCTACCTCTGTCGGTTCATCAAACTGATTCTCCATCCAGTTTTGTTCTCTTGCTGGAGAGGAGTTGTGATCCTTCGAAGGAGAAGAGGCATTCTGGGTTTTGAAATTTTCAGCATTTTGTGCTGGTTTTTCCTTATCTTCATGGATTTATGTACCTTTGATCTTTGAGGTGGATGACCTTTGGATGTGGTTTTTGTTTGGGGGTTCTTTATGTTGATGTTGATGTTGTTTTCTGTATCTTTTTCTTCTAACAGGCCCCTCTTCTGCAGGTCTGTTGCAGTTTGTTGGAGGTCCACTCCAGACCTTGTTTACCTGGGTATCACCAGTGGTGGCTGCAGAGCAGCAAAAATTGCTGCCTGTACCTTCCTGTGGAAGCTCCGTCCCAGTGGAGTACTACCCTCATACCAGTAGGTGCTCTTCTGTATGAGGTGTCTGTCGACCTCTTTTGGGAGGTCTCTCCCTGTCAGGAGGCACAGGGGTCAGAGACCCACTTGAGGAGGCAGTCGGTCCCTTAGCAGAGCTCAAGAACTGCACTGGGAGAATCCTCCTTTTCAGTATCAGCTGCTCTCTTCAGAGCTGACAGGCAGGAGCATTTAAGTCTGCTGAAGCTGTGCCCACAGCTGTCTCTTCTCCCATGTGCTCTATCCCAGGGAGATGGGAGTTTTTTCTATAAGCCCCTGACTTGGGCTGCTGCCTTTCTTTCAGAGATGTCCTGCCCAGTGAGGAGGAATCTAGAGAGGCAGTCTGGCCACAGCCCCTTGCCAGGCTGTGGTGAATTCTGCCCAGTCCAAATGTCCCGGCCTCCTTTGCACTGTCAGGGGAAAGCCGCCTACTCAAGCCTCAGTAATGGCTGATGCCCCTCCTTTCACTAAGCTCAGTCATCCCATGTAGACTTCAGACTGCTGTGCTGGCAGTGAGAATTTCAAGCCAGTTGTTCTTAGCTTGCTGGCTCTGTAAAAGTGGGACCTGCTGAGAGAGACCAGTTGGCTCCCTGGCTTCAATCCCCTTTCCAGGGGAGTGAATGGTTCTGTCTTGCTGGGGTTCCAGGTGCCACTGGGGTACAAAAGAAAAAAACTACTTCTTCTAGCTTGGTGTCTGCCCAAACAGCCACTCAGTTTTGTGCTTGAAACCTAGGTCCCTGGTGGTGTAGGCATATGAGGGAATCTCCTGATACGCAGATTGCAAAAGCCGTGAGAAAAGTGTAGTATCTGGGTCGGATAGCACAGTCCCTGTCGGCTTCCCTTGGCTGGGGAAGGGAGGTCCCCAGATCCTTGCATTTCTTGGGTGAGGTGATGCTCCACCCTGCTTCTGCTCTCCCTCTTTGGACTTCACCCACTGCCTAACCAGATCCAATGTGATGAACTGGGTACTTTAGTTGGAAATGCAGAAATCACTTGCCTTCCTCGTTGGTCTCTCTGGGAGCCTCAGACCAGAGCTGTTCCTATTTGGCCATCTTCTCAAAGGTCCTTATTTTTATATTTTTATGACTACTGCATGTTGGATGTTCTTTAGTACTCTATCTTCCAATTAACCAACTTACTCTTTGACTATGTCCAAATGAGTTTCTCTCATCTATTGCATTCTTTAAATTTCAGTGACATTTTGTATTCAACATTTTTATTGCTTTTTTATTTCTACCTGTGTTGCTTTCATTGCATATATTTTATTATATTCACTCTTTGTTGCTTTGACTATACTGAACATACTTATTTTATTATCCAGGCAGCTGTATAACATTATTGTTTCCTTGAGTGAATTCATTACCTAGCTAATTATTCTTGTTATTAAATTTCTTCATGTATTTTTGGAATTTGGGTTTTCTGCCTGATTTGAATGGATAGTTTTGGTTCTCCACCTCTTGCCTATGTTTATTCATTAGCCTGTACTCCCTCAACCCTTTCTAGAGGCTTTTTGGTTGCTTTCTCCCAGCACTCCAGGCTTCAATCATTACCACATTTCAGAATAGAAGTTCTGAGTTACTGTCTCATGATGTTGCAGAGAACACTACAGATCCAGTAGAATCAGTTACAATTGCTAGTGGGCTTGGCCCAAATTCTGGTTGCAAGGTTTCATCAGTGATGTTCTTCTTTCCTAGACCTGCAGTTTGCCAGGGTTTGGCAGCAATACTTTTTTAGCTTCTTTTCACAAGCAGAGGTAGTCCCTAGGATGGGGCTAGAATGCCACTGAATTTTAGTCTCCTTTCTTCCCCCACCAATAAAAAAAATCTCTGAACTTTCAATTCCTGCTTGATAATTCAGAGTCCAGCAAGCCAATGGCTTAGTTGCACTCATCATTCTGGTTTTCTCTTGTCTAATAAGATGCTTTTTTTTCTTATATTTGAGCTTGATTATTTTTTATGGTCTGTTTATCTGTGTAATTTTTTATTCCTTATTTATTTGGAGCAGAAAGAAGAGGGTTGCTAAAGTGTATTAAATTAGTGTACCAAATTGTCCTGGCCATAATATGTGTTTAATATATGTATGTTGGTGTGACTTGTCCTGAGAATAACAAAAAGCAGCTGAGATTATGTGAAACGTGTACTGGACCTAAAATTCTGACTCTACTCTCTGTATTCCATATGTTCTTGACATGCCATTTAATTCATATCGCAGAATAGATTCATTGCATTAGGTTGTGCAAACTTGACCCAGGATATAGCCATCTCCACAAGGTTTTTATCTGATTTTATGTTTTCTTTTTTTTTTTGTAGACAGTCTCTTTCCCCTTTCCAGGCACTTGAGGCTGAACCCTTGGGAAAAAAAAAAAAAAAACAAGCAGTAAGTGGCAATTAACAAGGGGTTATTGCCTTTTAAAGGGTCTCAGAACACTTGAAAAAAAGTATTCCAAATAAAAAGTCACTTTTGTCCCTCAAGTTCAAAACTCTGGAAGCCTTGGAATAAAGTAAGGCTCCAGATTTTTTTGTTGGATTGAGGTTTTCAGTTCAAACTGCAGCTCCTAAAGTAAGGATTAAAATTCAATCTGACGACTCCCAAGTTAAGTAAGCTTTCTATGCATAGTTATTAAAATCAATCCTCTTTGTTTGTCACTATGATTTCTGTGTGATATATTCACGTTTAAGAACCAGTGTTGCCCTTATAAAGAGTAACATAATAAAAGTTTACATTTATGGAACATTATAATTGTCAAACGCTAAACTTAGGCCTTGATACACATGATACATAAATTAATGATATACGTTAAAGTATTTCATTTGATATTCTCAATAACTCATTGAGGTAGGACTTTTTGTTATCTTCATTTTACAGATGAAGAAGCTTAGTAAGGTGTGACAGAAACAAGTTGGTGAGTCTATTAGCAATCACTTATTCAAATAGCCTACTTTAGTTTGCTACATGCGCAGCTACTTCAAACATAGCATTTCCAGAACTGAACTCTGTCATTTTTGGTGCATGTGAGAATGCTGAGGAGTTCTCCAGAAACTCAAAAGGTTAATCTGATTGCTAAAGAGAAAAGCTAAAGAAAATAGTGTTAACATAATAAATCCTTTCATAGGTTCTTGGGCATCCAGTGGCTTTTGTACATGGATATAAATACCACTACTTGTACATTGCCTCCTGCTCTATTTTATGAAATTCAAATAACTTATAAATAAAGATTTTAAAACTAATTTTTAGTGACCATCTAAACATTGGTTACCAATTTGATGAATTAAATTTCCTAAAAGCTTTAAACTGCAATTACAAATTTGACGTGGCCTTTCTGGAACACTTCAAACAGCTCGACTAGTATATGAAATCTACACAAATACAATGATTAAAAATATATCCGACGGCAGAGCAAGATAGCCGAATAGGAACAGCTCCAGTCTCCAACTCCCAGCGCGAGCGACATGGAAGACCGGTGATTTCTGCATTTTCAACTGAGGTACTGGGTTCATCTCACTAGGGAGTGCCGGACAATCGGTGCTGGTCAGCTGCTGCAGCCCGACCAGGTAGAGCTGAAGCAGGGCGAGGCATCGCCTCACCTGGGAAACGCAAGGGGAAAGGGAATTCCTCTTCCTAGCCAGGGGGCCTGAGACACACAACACCTGGAAAATCGGGTACAGGCACACCAGGAGATTATATCCCACACCTGGCCGGGAGGGTCCCACAACCACGGAGCCTCCCTCACTGCTAGCACAGCAGTCTGCGATCTAACCGCAAGGCAGCAGCGAGGCTGGGGGAGGGGCGCCCGCCATTGCTGAGGCTTAAGTAGGTAAACAAAGCCGCTGGGAAGCTCCAACTGGGTGGAGCTCACAGCAGCTCAAGCAAACCTGCCTGTCTCTGTAGACTCCACCTCTGGGGACAGGGCACAGATAAACAACAACAAAAGCAGCACAAACCTCTGCAGATGCAAACGACTCTGTCTGACAGCTTTGAAGAGAGCAGTGGATCTCCCAACACGGAGGTTGAGATCTGAGAAGGGACAGACTGCCTGCTCAAGTGAGTCCCTGACTTCTGAGTAGCGTAACTGGGAGACATCCCCCACTAGGGGCATTCTGACTCCCCACACCTCACAGGGTGGAGTACACCCCTGAGAGGAAGCCTCCAAAGCAAGAATCAGACAGGTACACTTGCTGTTCACAAATATTCAATCTTCTACAGCCTCTGCTGCTGACACCCAGGCAAACAGGGTCAGGAGTGGACCTCAAGAAATCTCCAACAGACTTACAGCTGAGGTCCTGACTGTTAGAAGGAAAACTATCAAACAGGAAGGACACCCACACCAAAACCCCATCAGTACGTTACCATCATCATCAAAGACCAGAGGCAGATAAAACCACAAAGATGGGGAAAAAGCAGGGCAGAAAAGCTGGAATTTCAAAAAATAAGAGCGCATCTCCTCCTGCAAAGGAGCGCAGCTCATCGCCAGCAACGGATCAAAGCTGGACGGAGAATGACTTTGACGAGATGAGAGAAGAAGGCTTCAGTCCATCAAACTTCTCAGAGC
>NW_012101808.1:95204-115319 GCF_000951045.1 Mandrillus leucophaeus
GAACTGAACAATGAGATCACTTGGACTCGGGAAGGGGAACATCACACACCGGGGCCTATCATGGGGAGGGGGAGGGGGGAGGGATTGCATTGGGAGTTATACCTGATGTAAATGACGATTTGACGGGTGCTGACGAGTTGATGAGTGCAGCACAGCAACATGGCACAAGTATGCATATGTAACAAACCTGCACGTTATGCTCATGTACCCTAGAACTTAAAGTATAATAATAATAAAAAATATATATATATATATCCATGGATTTACATTTAAAGTTACTCTACAATATGAATACCACAGGTTTAATTTATTTATTCTTTATTTGCAGTCTTGCATTTTTTTCTTCCTTGAGCTAACTTATTTTATCTTCCCAGGATTTTAGTACTTTTATTTCTTTTTACATTTTCCTAGGATTTCAATAATCTTAGTCAAATGAGAGGAAAAGAGAAATACCATCTCAGACATGCCAAGCTAACAGAATACAGGTTATCAACTAAATTGATTCTTGGGGCAAGAGGGTCATAAGACATCATTGGGTTGTTCAAAATGATTTAACCATAAGGCATTGGCTGAAGTCCTTTTAATAACAATTTTCTATTTATTATCTCATGGTACTAATTCCCTTTCCATCACACAGAGATGTTTTGTTTTTCTTTTGTTTTGCTGTTTTGGCAACTTGTCTTTAACAAAAATGAAGCATTCTTTAATTTATACATGTTTGCTAGTATCCATTATCCTGTCCTGTCTTCTCGCTATATTTATCTAGTCTGTTAGCATTATTCAGGTTTATGTATTCCTTATTAATATTTCATTATAATTATTAGGACTTCTGAAAGGATTCATTTTTTAGAAGATAAGGGATTGAGTTTTCTTAGGTAGTTTTTCTTCTTTTTTTTTTTTTATTTTTTGAGACAAAGTCTCACTCTGCCACCAGGCTGGAGTGCAGTGGTGTGATCTCCACTTGCTGCAATCTCCGCCTCTCAGGTTCAAGCAATTCTCCTGCCTCAGCCTCCCGAGTAGCTGGGACTACAGGTGTGTGCCACCACGCCCAGCTAAATTTTGTATTTTTAGTACAGATGGGGTTTCACCGTGTTGGCCAAGATGGTCTTGATCTCGTGACCTCGTGATCCACCTGGCTAGGCCTTCCAAAGTGCTAGGGTTACAGGTGTGAGGCACTGTGCCCAGCCGGTAGTTCCTTTCTTTAAATCATGTTGTTAGTCATCTTGCAACACTCTATTGGACCTATTTCTACGTGATTATTATTTGTGACCATCAGTATTAATCTGTCTTACTAGTTCTTGGTATACATGGCGGCTGGTCTTTGTGTGAATTAGAATAAAGATGTCCCATCTAGGAAGATACAGTTTGGCCACATGGTGACCGAATGGCTCCTCTGTGTGAATTAAAAAGAGACACCACTTTGGAATTGACACAGGCACAGAACCAGAGCACATGGTTTGGAAAAGAGAGCTCAGGCTAAATTTTATGCTATCTTGTTGGGCACTGTATTAGTCAGGGTTCTCTAGAGGGACAGAACTAACAGAATATATGCATATATAAAGGGAAGTTTATTAAGTATTAACTCACATGATCAGAAGATCCCACAATAGGCCATCTGCAAGCTGAGGGGCAAGGAGGGTCAGACCGAGTCCCAAAACTGAAGAACTTGGAATCTGATATTCAAGGGCAGGAAGCATCCAGCATGTGAGAAAGATGTAGGCTGGGAGGCTAGGCCAGTCTAGTCTTTTTATGTTTTTCTGCCTGCTTTATACTCTAGCTGCACTGGCAGCTGATTAGATGGTGCCCACCCAGATTAAGGGTGGATCTGCCTTTCCCAGCCCACTGACTCAAATGTTAATCTCCTTTGTCAACCACCTCACAGGCACGCCCAGGATAATTACTTTGCATCCTTCAATCCAATCAAGTTGATACTCAGTGTTGACCATCACAAGTCCACCCCTTGTCATCTTGAGCCCATACACATCTCCTGAGATCATATATAATCTTCAAATAAAAACAACAATAAAGTCATAATTACGACTAATATAAAACAACTATCCTTCGTACACCTGGAAATGCACCAATCCCCAACCCAAATACTATTACATAAAGTTAACAATATTTAAATGCTGATATGAAGTCAATAAATCTTATGTCACATGAGAACAGAAAAAGGAAATAAAATTAAGGTATTTTCTTAGTGCAAGTGTATACATGCACAAACATGTTTTTAACAAAAGGAGGAGGAAATACTCATGACAATTACAGTCCTCGTTTCTGCAGCTGGTTATGTGGTCATAACTGGTACTGATGACTACCTTCTTCTGCTATCCATTCTTTATTCCCTTTACCTTTAGCAAGCACCTCAGCAGGTTGTGGGGGTTTTTTTTTCTTGGTGGAGTGACCCAAACCTTCATTCTTGAAGGTCTGGGCCATTTATAGTCCTTCCTGGATTGGACTGTTGTAGTTTCCCATTGACCTGAATCACAGGGCATAGTAATACTAAGACATGCCTTAATTGATCTCTTGTGTTCCATACATACACTTCCTTACCTCCGTTGTGGAGTAAAAGACTGATTTCATCTTGATACTCTGGGTCTGTCACCTCAGTCAACACTCTAACTCCCTTCTTAGCCTGTTGACTTAAAGATAGGAGGAGCCCAAAGTGTCCATGTGGCAATCTTAACTTCCAGTTGAATGGATTCGTTGTTGTGTCTCCTGCTGGCATCGTTCCTCCCTCTGGAGCTAAGACCTCTAGACCAGCAGAATGTAATGTCATGGAAACAGGAAGCAAAAATTTTGCTAGTGGATCACTATGTGTCATGGCAAGTGGTGCCACTTCCACTTCCACCCCTTGATTCCTGGACCCATGAATCCTGGCTGTGGGAGAAACTATCATATACTGGACGCTGATTCAGAGTATACATAGCCTTCTGGAGAACTTTGCCCCAGGCTTGCAAAGTATTGTCACCTAGTTGGCATTGCAATTGTGACTTCAAAAGGCCATGCCACCGTTCTATCAATCCAGCTGCTTCAGGATGTTGGGGAACATGGTAAGGCCAGTGAATTCCATGAGCGTGAGCCCACTGCTGTACTTCTTTAGCCGTAAAGTGAGTGCCTTGGTCAGAAGCAATGCTGTGTGGAATACCATGACGGTGAATAAGGCATTCTTTGAGCCCATGGATGGTAGTCTTGGCAGAAGCACTCCGTGCAGGATAGGAAAACCCATATCTGGAGTAAGTGTTTATTTCAGTGAGGACAAATCTCTGCCCTTTCCATGATGGAAGAGGTCTAATATAATCAACCAGCTGGCTGATCACCCCAAGGAATGATGCCATATTGAGGGCTCAGTGTTGGTTTCTGCTGCTGGCAAATTGGGCACTCAGCAGTGGCAGTAGCCAGGTCAGCTGTGGTGAGTGGAAATCCATGTTGCTGAGCCCATGTGTAACCTCCATCCATGCTACCATGGCCACATTGTTCGTAGGTCCCTTGGGCGATGACGGGGTGGCTGGGAAAGGAGGCTGAGTGGTGTCCACAGAACGGGTCATCCTAGTCACTTGATTTTTTTAAAATTAATTAATTAATTAATTAATTATTATTATTATACTTAAATTCTAAGGTACATGTGCATAACGTGCAGGTTTGTTACATATGTATACTTGTGCCATGTTGGTGTGCTGCACCCATCAACTCGTCAGCACCCGTCAACTCCTCATTTACATCAGGTATGACTCCCAATGCAATCCCTCCCCCCGCCCCCCACCCCATGATAGGCCCCGGTGTGTGATGTTCCCCTTCCTGAGTCCATCAGTGACAGACTGGATTAAGAAAATGTGGCACATATACACCATGGAATACTATGCAGCCATAAAAAAGGATGAGTTTGTGTCCTTTGTAGGGACATGGATGCAGCTGGAAACCATCATTCTTAGCAAACTGTCACTTGATTATTAAAATCCTCCTTTGCTGAGGTCACCTGTTGGTGAGCACTCACATGGGATACAAATATCTTCAGAGTTTTTGACTCCTCAGGTCCATCCACATACCTCTTCCCCCAATTTTTTGTCACCAATTTTCCAGTCATGCTTCTTCCAAGTCCCTGACCATCCAGCCAAAGCATTGGCTACACCCCATGAATCAGTATATAATCCCACATCTGGCCATTTCTCCTTCCATGCAAAGTGCACAACCAGTTGCACTGCTCAAAGTTCTGCACACTGTGAAGATTTCCCTTCACAGTTCTTCTTCAGGGATGTCCTAGAAAGGGGTTGTAGTGCTGCAGCTGTCCACTTTCAGGTGGTGCCTGCATATCATGCAAAACCATCTACGAACCAGGTTCTAGTCTTCTCTTCCTGTGTCAACTGATCATAGCGAACTCTCCATGAGGCCATTTGTGCAGGCTTGGGGAGAGAAGGCAGGGTGGCAGGAGTGGAGACTATGGGCATTTGAGCCACTTCCTCATGTAACTTACTTGTGCCTTCAGGATCTGCTCAAGCCCGATCACGAATATACCACTTCCATTTGATGAAGGAATGCTGCTGTGCACGACCCACTTTATGGCTAGATGGGTCAGAAAGCATCCAGTTAATGACAGTCAGTTCAGGTCGCATGGTGACTTGATGACCCATAGTCAAATGTTCACTTTCCACCAAAGCCCAGTAACAGACCAAAAGGAGAGTAGATATCTGCAGAAGATGGCAAGGCCTTGCTCCAAAATCCTAGAGGCTTCTGCTGCAATTCATCTATGGGGGCCTGCCAGAGGCTCCAAACAGCATCCCTATCTGCCACTGACACCTCAAACACCATTGGATCTGCTGGGTCCTATGGCCCAAGTGCAGAGCAGCTTGCACAGCAGCCTAGACCTGTTGCAGAGCCTTCTTCTATTCTGCACCCCACTCAAAACTGGAAGCCTTTCGGGTCACTCGATAAATGGGCTGGAGTAACACACCCAAATGAGGAATGTGGTGCCTCCAAAATCCAAAGAAACCCACTAGGTGCTGTGCTTCCTTCTTGATTGTAGGAGGGGCCAAATGCAGCAACTTATCCTTCACCTTAGAAGGAGTATCTTGACAGGTCCCATACCACTGGACTCCTAGAAATTTTACTGAGACTGAAGGTCCCTGAATTTTAGTCAGATTTATTTCTCACACTCTAGCACGCCAATGTCTCACCAATAAGTCCACTGTGTTTACTACTTCTTGCCCACTGGATCTAATCAGCATAATGGCACCAATGTAATGGACCAGTGTGATATCTTGCAGAAACACAAAGCGATCAAGGTCTCTTCAAATAAGATTATGACACAAAGCCAGAGAGTCAATATACTCCTGAGGTAGGACAGTAAAGGTGTATTTCTGGCCTTGCCAGCTGAAGGTATATTGCTTCTGGTAGGCCATATGGACAGGAATGGAGAAAAAAGCATTTGTCAAGTCAGTGGCTGCATACCAGGTACCAGGAGACGTGTTAATTTGCTCGACCAATGAAATCACATCTGGTACAGGAGCTGCAATTGGAGTCACCACTTGGTTAAGCTTACTGTCACTCTCCAAGATCAATCTGTCTTCTGCACCAAACAAATGGGAGAGTTGAATGGGGATGTGGTGAGAATCACCATCCCTGTGTCTTTCAAGTCCTTGATGGTGGCATTAATCTTCACCATCCCTCCAGGGGTGCAATATTGCTTTTGGTTTACTATTTTTCTAGGTAGAGGCAGCTCTAATGGCTTCCATTTGGCCTTTCCCACCATAATACCCCTCACCCTACCGGTCAGGGAGCCAATGCAGGAGTTCTGCCAGCTGCTAAGTATGTGTATGCCAATTATACACTCTGGCACTGGGGAAATGACCACAGGATGAGTTTGGGAACCCGCTGAACCCACTGTAAGTTGGACCTGAGCTAAAACTCCATTAATTACCTGATGTCCATAAGCCCCTACTTTAACTGGAGGACCACAATGACGTCTTGGGTCCCCCAAAATCAACATCAGCTCAGAGCCAGTGTCCAGTAGTCCCCCAAATGTCTGATCATTTCCGTTTCTTCAATGCATGGTTACCCTGGTAAAAGGCCAAAGGTCTCCTTGTGGAGGGATGGGAGAAAGAGTAACAGTATAAAAATTGTCAGTAGTGTAACAGGGTTCTTCCTCAAGGGGACCCGGTCTCCCCTTCATTCAAGGGGTTCTGGGTCTGTAAACTGGCTCAAGCCTAGAAATTGATTGAGAGGCCGTGATTCTCTGTTTTTATAATTCAAATTAGTCTTTTGTCCATTCGACCTAGAAGTTTTCTGCTTATATAAATTAAGTAGGAATGCAGTAGGCTTCCTATCGATTTCACTTCTAGGAACACCATGATTAATTAGCCAATGCCAGAGCACTCTCTCTCTGTCTCCCCACCCCCCATATATATACATACACACACACACACACACACACACACACACACAAAGGGGAGTTTACTAAGTATTAATCCACACTATCACAGGATCCCACAATAGGCTATCTGCAAGCTGAAGAGCAAGGAGAGCCAGTCTGAGTCCTAAAACTGAAGAACTTGGAGTCTGATGTTCGAGGGCAGGAAGCATCCAGCATGGGAGAAAGATGGTAGGCCGGAAGATTGGGTCAGTTTAGTCTTTTTATGATTTTCTGCCTGCTTTATATTCTAGCCATACTGGCAGCTGATTAGATGGTGCCCACCCAGATTAAGGGTGGGTCTGCCTTTCCTAGCCCACTGACTCAAATGTTAATCTCCTTTGTCAACACCCTCACAGGCACACCCAGGATCAATACTTTGCATCCTTCAATCCAATCAACTTGACATTCAGTATTAACCATCACAGGCACCCTTGGGCTGCATGCAACCTATACAACTATACACAGCAGTCATTGGTATCGTACCTGTTTTTGTAGAACCACATATAGCTTATTCATCGTTTTTCCTGTATTCTTTCCTGTTTGCCCATTGATAGAAACAAGTATATATCTATGCTTTACAAAAGACATATACTTAAAATGAAAAAAGTACCCATGAATATTTAGCAGTTTCATATATAAAAGCAACAAATCTTAAATATCCTATGGCAATTTTTTTCATTACAAGTACCTATTTTTTTTTTTTTTTTTTTTAAAGATAAAAGGTCTTATTCCACCGACCAGGCTGGAGTGTAGTGGTACCATCACAGCTCACTGCAGCATTGAACTCTTGGGCTGAAGCAATCTTCCCACCTCAGCCTTCTGAGTAGCTAGAGCTACAGGTGCATGCCATCAAGCACAGCTGATTTTTTAAAATGTTATAGAGGCAGAGTCTCACTGTGTTGCCCAGGCTGGTCTCAAGCATTTGGCTCCAAGCAACCCTCCTGCCCTGAGCTCTCAAAGCACTGGAATTACAGGCATGAGCCACTGCATGCAGCCCACAACTACCTTTTGTATTTTTAAGAGTATCATCATATACTTATAACATTTAGCAGACTGAAAGAGTTTCAATTAATCATAACATATGTGGTAAAAAAAAAAGTTACAATTTGGTAGTGAGAGCCCTTTTAAGGTGACTTTTCATCCTTTTAACACTGCTCCTCACATTCTTGAAAGAATTTTTTATTGTAACAAGAGAGTTTATTAATATTGCTGACTTTTTCTTGTGAGAACTCAATATCATGAGAACAGCAAGGGAGAAATTCATCCCTATGATACAATCACCTCCCACCATGTCCTTCCTCCAACATTGGGGATTACAATTCAACATGAGATTTAGGTGGGAGACAGAGCCAAACCATACCATTGGGACTGCGTGTGTGTGTGTGTGTGTGTGTGTGTGTGTGTGTAAGAGACAGAGAAAGCATAAGCATGCCCATGCTAAAGAGGTATTTCTAAGGTCATTATGAGTTCTCACCACTTTTTCCAATTTAACTTATTATGTTGTTGTACCATTCTTTGCTTATAACATGTGGTTTCATCAATCGCTGACATTTTTGCCTATATCAACACTTGGGATAGATTTGGACCTGGGAAACAGGCTACCCACAAATATGAATTTGAGTACTTTTCCAGAGCATGTGCAAAATGTCCCTGTCTCCTTTTCTGGAGCACACTTAAGCAAGGTTGAGTTCTAACATGTGTTTGAGAGTAACGGAGACCATCTTTTGACGGTTACCATCTTACTCTAAAACTCATATAGTTTTATGGGTTTTGCTTTGTATAGTACATATACTGTGTTGAATGTGTACCTGGTTGGCATGTGCTAGCCTGTTCTCCATATCTCTGCTTCTGGGTAACATGTCTTTTAAGCCTAAGTAATATTTTCTATGGGATCCCTTTTGATTCCTATTACCTGGGGTTAAGTTGTTCCTCTCTATGGTCTTCTATTGCAGTGTCTAATACTCATCACAGTGTATTTTAACTTTCTCTTCACTTCTCTGTCTTTCCCCGTTACTCTGTGATATCCTCTCGGGTTGTGTCTTACTCATCTGCCAGACCTATTACGTACTTCTTGGAACATGCTGGATGCTCAATACATAAATATTGAATGTTTCTAAATGAGGCCTAAAGAAACAATACACAGTGATAACTTGGTTTTATTAGCCAATATCTAAGGATTGGAGCACTTTCCCAGGTGAAGATGGAAGAGAAATTCTGTAACACCAGAGCCCCCATTTAAGGAATAAAAGACTGCTGAGCACTAAAATGCTGCCAGGTTCTCTGTGGTTGGCATAATAAGCTAAATATTTCAGGTTAATCTCCTGCTTTTCCAAGATCAGTGCCCCACTGGCAAGGAGATCCGTTAATTTTCTGTGGGAAGATGGAAGCAGTGTTTTTATTAGAGAAGGCTTTCTATAGTCTTAAAAGATGAGTAGAGGTTTGTTAAGTCAAGGCAATGGGTAGTAAGCCATTTTAAGCGAATGTTTTTGAGCAAAGAGACACAAGAAAAAGATCAGTGTGTGGTGAAGATCCCAGCATTTCAGTATTTCTTGGACGTGAAGTATGAAGCAAGAAAGCTAGAGTGTTAAGTTAGCCTGGAAAGGTAAGCAGGGGTGATTTTGGAGGGCCTTTTATGTTGCATTAAGTTATAAGATTTTATGTTATAATACCAAAATAGAGAAGATTGGTATAGTGAGTAAAAGCACATGTTCTGCAGTCAGGTTGCCTATATTTGAAAGTCAGCTCTGGCCTTTACTAACTCTGTGACTTAGGCTTTTTTGTGCCTTATGTTTTTTACTCTGTAAAGGAAGAATAAGAGTACCTACTTCATACGATTATTTTGAAGATTTACGAGTTAAATAGAGTGCTTACAGCATTCTGTAAGAATTAACAGTTGGTACAACTGTTGTGTTATTTTTTATATTTATGCTGTAGAAAGACCACTCAGGCCATCTGTGTGAAAGATCATTTAGAGTAGAAGAGAACCAGAGTGTGGAAACCATATGGAGATTAAAGTGCCTCTCCAATAGCTCCCAATGACATTTGCTGGATATGTTTGCAACATAGTCCTATGTAATGACTTTAATGAAACAGCGTACTTTACACATGGATTTTGTGCAAACTGAATTAAAGGAAACCTTGGCATTTTGTTTTTCTTACAAATATCCTGAGCATGAACTTATTGGAAATAGAAGCTCTGGGGCTTTCAGGACCTTGCATACTGTGGATAACTTTTGGTCCTACTGTTCAGCATATAGTTCAGAATTCATTTCCTGAGAAGGTGACCTGGAGAGAGGAAAGCCAGCTGTTTCCCAGAAAAGGATTGAAAATGGCAGCAAGGTTAGATTCTAGTATCAGTATGAGAATAATAGAAGCCATGTTCTGATAGTTACCATCTTACTATAAAACTCAGGTTGCACATATTGCTGCCTGTTGTATATCGTATGTTGAGTATGATCAAGAGGCAATGGGTATAGTGAAAATAAAAGAAGATCTGGGCTGTGAATCTAGCTCTTATACTTACTTGTGTATGTAGATCTTGGTTGCCATATCTGTGACATGAGGTTAATAATACCATGTTATCTTGCAGGGCTGTGATGAAAATCAGTTGAGATCATCTATGTGAAAGCGCTTAACAGAAATCCAAAGGCACTTGATGAATGAAATGATTTCTTAAACCATTAAGGAAGACTCAGAAATATAATGTGATCTATACATATGTTTGTCCCTTCATTAAATGAACTCATCAAGAGTTTAAATATGTAACAGATGATCACCTGTTATGCAAGTCACCGTAGTTTGCACATAATTCAAAGTTTATGATTCCTCTCGAAGCGACTTTCTGCTTCCAATCAAAGCTCAAGAATTCCACCTAAAAATGTTTTTCTGCTCAAAAGCTCTTTTTTATTACCTCCATGTTTTGAGCCTTGTTCCAGAAAGCTGAGGTTTCTCCGGGTCTGACCACTAATCAGTGAGGCATTGGTGCCTCTTTCTTCAGTGCTTCTAGCCGGCCTACTGATAAGCTCCCTAGGTGAGATATACTACATTAAAAAATGGTGCCCAAACAACAGCTTTAAGTGCCTGCTAGATCTCTGTTCTTCCAGAAGTCTCTCTCCACCTATCTCTCCACTAAAGATGGACTTAAAACTAAAAGATTGTGAATTTTGGTACAGTCTCCATGGCCAGGTCCCAGGGCTGCTGGACTGGGACATGGGGAATGAGTTATTTCTGCCTTGTACCACAGACCAGTGCCCTTTAGCTGAGCAGATCCTTGCCAAATACAAAGTACGAGTAATGAAGCCCCCAGAGATGCCTCAGAAGAGGAGACCCAGTCCTGATGAAGATGGTCCTCACTGTGAACCCAATCTGTGGATGTGGGTGGACCCCAATATCTTGTGCCCCCTTGGCAGCCAGGAGGCCCCAAAGCCCAGTGAAAAAGAGGATCTGACAAGCATTTCTCCTTTCCCTCAGCCCCCATTAAAAGATGAAGAGTCTAACTGCTCAGAGGACAAAGTGGTAGAGTCTCTGCCATCTTCCTCCAGTGAGCAGTCTCTTTTACAGAAGCAGGATATCTATTCCCCCAGTGAGTTTGAGCTCACAGAAGAGGAGGCTGAGGAACAAGAGGACAACTCCCTCCTGTCCCCTGAAAGGAAGTGCTTCCAGAGTCAGAAGCTATGGCAAATCAACAGCCAAGTGAAGTCCTGGCAACGGCCCCCTCTCAATTGTAGCCACCTTATTTCCCTAGCATTAAGAAACAGCCCCCACTGTGGCCTCAGTGTGCAGGAGATCTACAGTTTCACCCGACAGCATTTCCCCTTTTTCTGGACAGCTCCAGATGGCTGGAAGAGCACCATTCATTACAATCTCTGCTTCCTGGACAGCTTTGAGAAGATGCCAGACAGCCTTAAGGATGAAGATAATGCAAGACCTCACTCTTGCCTTTGGAAGCTCACTAAGGAGGGGCACCGCCGCTTTTGGGAGGGGACTCGTGCCTTAGCCTCTGCTCAAAGGGAGAGAATCCAAGAGTGCATGAGTCAGCCAGAGTTGTTGACCTCTCTCTTTTATCTTTGAAATACCACTGCTCCCTTTTTGGAATACTGCCTTCCTTACTGTGCTTACTTATCCCCTGACTGATATTCATTAATCTCTAAACTTACCCAGCCTGGTGGGTGCCAAGCCTGTCTTTAGCTACTGTTACAATAATGGTGTTAAGTAAAGTTAGAGGTGGGTACAGGGGAGGCAGAACTTAAATCAAGGTGGAGAGTCATGGAAAGTCACACAAGGAGAGTGGTTGTTGTTCCACATATTGAGCAAAGGAAGGAAATCCTAGAAACAATGGCATGGAAACTAAGGAAAGAAGGATGTGTTTTGTGAAAGAAAGGAATTTTGTTTGTAGAGAGTATTTTCACACATTAAAGTGAACAGTGGAATATAAAGCATAAAAGGCAGGATGCAGCCAAGCCATGGAGAACCTCGAGTGCCATGTGAAGAGAATTTGACTTGTGATGGAGAATCAAGTTTCCTCCTCTACCATTCATCAGCTACATCTCCTTTTTAAGTAACCCATTCCATCCTTCAGAACCTCACTTTTCTATTTCTGGCCCTGGACTTCTAAGCCTTGTTTCTTTGTCATCTAATTCCAATATTAACAAATAATCCTGAACAGCTACTTTTAGTTTGTATGTTGAACGTCCTTTGAAATATTCCTGTATTAACCCCAAGCCTTTTGATGATAAAGGTTTGTTTTTCATTCTTTTTAGTTCTCAAGATGTTATTGAAGATATGCTAATGCGTCAAGGTCCATCTTAGATGCTGAGGATAAAAAGCTGAGGGATACTAGTGGGAGACATATTTATAATGTAAATATGATAAAACAGATGTGAGAAATTGACATGGAAGTGGGGAGACATTCTTCCTGGGAAAGACATTAAAGGCATTGGAAAAAATACATTTTGAGCTAGTTTTGAAGAATAAATAGAAATTTGCTGGACAGGTAAACTGAAGTAGAGGCATTACAGAGGCAACAATGTGAACAAAATGGATGGAGTGCTTTGGGGGAATAGCATGAAGTTCAGTGTGGCTTAAATACATGAGGACCATGAGTGACTAAGAGAAAATTATTAGGTGTTTGGACTTGTGGGTTTTTGGGAGCCAAGAGGCATCAGTGGTGTTTTGCTAAAAAACAAACAAACAAAGAAACAAACCAGCAGCAACAACAAACACTTCAGCATTTGTTTTTCTAATTTCAAAATTATCTTTAACATCTTTTTTATGCAAATAAACTTTTGTGTATCAGATTTAAGAATAGCTTTTTGCCTTCAATGTTATTAAAAAATATCCAGGAGAAAATAGATTTTTAGGTATAAATTTAGTTGCAAAACCTTCATAATGGGGGTACAAAAATGCCTTTAAGTTACAAAAGCATTTAATTCAACATAATTGTAACTCTTTTGAAAGTGTACATTTTTTCAATGAACTATTATAGCTCATACAAAATTGTATATTTGCTAAATCACAAAACAACATTTGCAAACAGTATTTTTTGAAAAGGAATTGTAAATGTTACTTCTGTATCATAAGGCAAAGACGAAGTTGACAGAATACCTTGGAATTAATAAAATATTCTGCATATGAGTAGTCACCATTTGCTTCTCATTTTTCTCCCAAATTAACACTTACTAGTAAAAGAGCTGGGTGTGAAATTAATGAGACTATTTTTATCACAAACTACACTTCTAATATGCCTAGTCTGTGAATTTTTCAAACAAGACAAACCTTCATTTTTAGAACTAGACCTGCATTTTTCTGCTGCAACCTAGTACCTTTGAGTTTTGAACTCTTTTCAGTATTTTCTGATCCTTATTTCTGCTCTCTGGTGGCATGAAAAAAAAAGCAGTGGCTGGACATGGTGCTTCTTCAGTAACCTCAGATGATCCAGATATACCTTCAGAGGAACATTTTTTAAAAAAAATTATAAATTGCTGTAATGGAGTGCAAAATAAAGGAAACTTGAGTTGCTTTATTCAGCTTTCAATTTCTGGGAGGCTTAAGAGTCATAAGAATTCTGGATAACAAAAGAAAATAAGGCTGTGCTTACAGAGTTTGTTCTGCCATATTTTTTCTTAATGATTGCTATTTTATTGTTACCTTTCCTGTTACATGTGATGTACACATCAGGTGTTAAAAGGTACAGTACATTCTACAACTGAGCACCATTTTCTGTAACTGAACAGGCAAAGAAATGACACCGAACATCTGCATCTGGCTAAAAATAAACATTAAAATGATGAAAAAATGGCTAAAAATAAACACTATTAAATCACATATAATATTTGATACTACATGATTCAATACAGCTATAAATACAAGTATACAAAATATATTAACATCAAAGAATACAACTAAAATTAAGATAGCAAACAAAACCTATATAACTTCTTTAAATAGGAAAATACTTTTGAAGTATGCACGTAGCTGCCCATTCTTTTAAAGAAAATCTACTGCAAGCAAAGCTATCAACCTCCAGAAAAATCACACATAGCATTACTAAGCATATCCCCAAAAAGTGTACAATGTGTGCATTTGGAAAATACAATATTTTAAAAATTGTAAACAACAGGTGAACTTCATATTTATAACAATGTGAAAAGAAGTCCCATTTTTAACACTGTTGTATAAATAATTATCTTCATGTGAAAAGACCAAATCTACATTTGATTGGTGTACCTGAAAGTGACGGGGAGAATGGAACCAGTTGGAAAACACTCCTCAGGATATTATCCAGGAGAATTTCCCCAACCTAGAAAGGCAGGCCACATTCAAATTCAGGAAATACAGAGAACACCACAAAGATACTCCATGAGAAGGGTAACCCGAAGACACATAGTGGTCAGATTCAACAAGGTTGAAATGAACGAAAAAATGTTTTTTGTTTTGTTTTGTTTTGTTTTTACAATTAAAGGCATTTATTGAGAACGTTATTTACACAAGTCTCCACAGCCTGTACTTTGGGTAGATTATTTTAATCTCCACCATGAGCCCTATGAGGTACGCATTGTTTTTTTTTTTTTTTCTTTTTTCTTTTTTTTTTTAATTATACTTTAAATTCTAGGGTACATGTGCACAACGTGCAGGTTTGTTACATATGTATACTTGTGCCATGTTGGTGTGCTGCACCCATCAAATCGTCAGCACCCATCAATTCGTCATTTACATCAGGTATAAATCCCAGTGCCATCCTTCCCCCCTACACCCTCCCCATAATAGGCCCCGGTGTGTGATGTTCCCCTTCCCGAGTCCAAGTGATCTCATTGTTCAATTCCCACCTATGAGTGAGAACATGCTGTGTTTGGTTTTCTGTTCTTGCGATAGTTTGCTGAGAATGATGGTTTCCAGCTGCATCCATGTCCCTATGAAGGACATGAACTCATCCTTTTTTATGGCTGCAAAGTATTCCATGGTGTATATGTGCCACATTTTCTTAATCCAGTCTGCCACTGATGGACATTTGGGTTGATTCCAAGTCTTTGCTATCGTGAATAGTTCCACAATAAACATACGTGTGCATGTGTCTTTATGGCAGCATGATTTATAATCCTTTGGGTATATACCCGGTAATGGGATGGCTGGGTCAAATGGTATTTCTAGTTCTAGATCCTTGAGGAATCGCCATACTGTTTTCCATGATGGTTGAACTAGTTTACAATCCCACCAACAGTGTAACCACATCCTGTCCAGCACCTGTTGTTTCCTGACTTTTTAATGATTGCCATTCTAACTGGTGTGAGATGGTATCTCATTGTGGTTTTGATTTGCATCTGTCTGATGGCCAGCCAGAGAAAATGGTCGGGTTACCCACAAAGGGAAGCCCATCAGACTAACAGCAGAACCATAGGCAGAAACTCTATAAGCCAGAAGACAGTGGGAGCCACATTCTAAAAGAAAAGAGTTTTCAAACAAGAATTTCATATCCAGCCAACCAAAGCCTCAAGCTAAGCTGAGAGATTTTGTCACCACCAGGCCTGCCTTACAAGAGCTCCTGAAGGAAGCACTAAACACGGAAAGGAACAACTGGTACCAGACACTGCAAAAACATGCCAATTTGTAAAGACCATCGATGCTATGAAGAAACTGCATCAACTAATGGCCAACACAAACAGCTAACATCATAATGACAGGATCAAATTCACACATACCAATATTAACTGATAACTCAAGACCCCTCAGTGTGCTGTATTTAGGTGACCCATCTCACGTGCAGAGACACACATAGGCTGAAAATAAAAGGGTAGAGGAAGATCTACCAAGCAAATGGAAAGCAAAAAAAAAAAAAAAAAAAAAGCAGGGGTTGCAATCCTAGTCTCTGATAAAACAGATTTTAAACCAACAGAGATCAAAAGAGACAAAGAAGGCCATTACATAATGGTAAAGGGAACAATTCAACAAGAAGAGCTAACTATCCTAAATATATATGTACCCAACACAGGAGCACTCAGATTCATAAAACAAGTCCTTAGAGACCTACAAAGAGACTTAGACTCACACACAATAATAATGGGAGAATTTAACATCCCACTGTCAATATTAGACAGATCAATGACACAGAAGGTTAGCAAGGATATCCAGGAATTGAACTGAGCTCTGCACCAAGCAGACCTAATAGACATCTACAGAACTCTCCATCCCAAATTTACAGAATATACATTCTTCTCAGTACCACATCGCACTTATTCCAAAATTGACCACATAGTTGGAAGTAAAGCACTCCTCAACAAACGTAAAAGAACAGAAATCACAACAAACGGTCTCTCAGATCACAGTGCAATCAAATTAGAACTCAGGATTAAGAGACTCACTCAAAACCACACAACTATATGGAAACTGAACAACCTGCCCCAGAATGACTGCTTGGTAAATAACAAAATGAAGGCAGAAATAAAGATGTTCTTTGAAACCAATGAGAACAAAGACACAAAGTACCAGAATCTCTGGGACACATTTAAAGTAGTATGTAGAGAGAAATGTATAGCACTAAATGCCCACAAGAGAAAGTAGGAAAGATCTAAAATTGACACCCTAACATCACAATTAAAAGAACGAGAGAAGCAAGAGCAAACACATTCACAAGCTAGCAGAAGGCAAGAAATAACTAAGATCAGAGCAGAACTGAAGGAGATAGAGACCCAAGAAACCCTTCCAAAAATCGATGAATCCAGGAACTGGTTCATTGAAATGGTCAACAAAATTGATAGACCACTAGCAAGACTAAGAAAGAAGAAAAGAAAGAAAAATCAAATAGATGCAATAAAAAATGATAAAGGGGATATCACCACCAATCCCACAGAAATACAAACTACCATTAGAAAATAGTATAAACACCTCTATGCAAATAAACTAGAAAATCTAGAAGAAATGGATGAATTCCTGGACACATACACTCTCCCAAGACTAAACCAGGAAGAAGTTTAAGCACTGAATAGACCAATAACAGGCTCTGAAATTGAGGCAATAATTAATAGCCTACCAACCAAAAAAAGTCCAGGACCAGACAGATTTTCAGCCAAATTCTATCAGAGGTACAAAGAGGAGCTGGTACCATTCCTTCTGAAACTATTCCAATCAATAGAAAAAGAGGGAATCCTCCCTAACCCATTTTATGAGGCCAGCATCATCCTGATACCAAAGCCTGGCAGAGACACAAAAACAACAAAAAAGAATTTTAGACCAATATTCCTGATGAACCTCGATGCGAAAATCTTCAATAAAATACTTGCAAGCCGAATCCAGCAGCACATCCAAAAGCTTATCCTCCACGATCAAGTCGGGTTCTTCCCTGGGATGCAAGGCTGGTTCACCATATGCAAATCAAGAAACATAATCCATCACAAAAAAAGAATCAGCAACAAAAACCACATGATTATCTCAATAGATGCAGAAAAGGCCTTCGACAAAATTCAACAGCACTTCATGCTAAAAACTCTCAATAAACTAGGTAGTGATGGAATGTATTTCAAAATAATAAGATCTATTTATGACAAACCCACAGCCAATATCATACTGAATGGGCAAAAACTGGAGTCATTCCCTTTGAAAACTGGCACAAGACAGGGATGCCGTCTCTCACCACTCCTATTCAACATAGTACTGGAAGTTCTGGCCAGAGCAATCAGGGAAGAAAAGGAAATAAAAGTTATTCAATAAGGAAAAGAGAAAATCAAATCGTCCCTGTTTGCAGATGACATGATTGTTTATTTAGAAAACCGCATTGTCTCACCCCAAAATCTCCTTAAGCTGATAAGCAAATTCAGCAATGTCTCAGGATACAAATTAATGTGCAAAAATCATAAGCATTCCTATACACCAATAACAGATAAACAGCCAAATCATAAGTGAACTCCCATTCACAATTGCTATAAAGAGAATAAAATACCTAGGAATCTAACTTACAAGGGATGTAAAGGACCTCTTCAAGGAGAACTACAAACCACTGCTCAACAAAATAAAAGAGGACACAAACAATGGAAGAACATTCCATGCTAATGGATAGGAAGAATCAATATCCTGAAAATGGCCATACTGCCCAAGGTAATTTATAGAATCAGTGCCATCTCCATCAAACTACCAATGACTTTCTTCACAGAAGTTGAAGAAACTACTTTAAAGTTCATATGGAACCAAAAAAGAGCCCGCATTGCCAAGACAATCCTAAGCAAAAAGAACAAAGCTGGAGGCATCATGCTACCTGACTTCAATCTATACTACAAGATTACAGTAACCAAAACAGCATGATACTGGTACCAAAACAGAGAGACCAATGTAACAGAACAGAGGCCTCAGAAATAACAACACACATCTACAACCACCTGTCTTTGACAAACCTGGCCAAAACAAGAAACGGGGAAAGGATTCCCTATTTAGTAAATGGTGCTGGGAAAACAGGCTAGCCATAGGTAGAAAGCCGAAACTGGATCCCTTCTTTACACCTTATATAAAAATTAATTCAAGATGAATTAAAGACTTAAATGTTAGACCTAAAACCATAAAAACCCTAGAAGAAAATCTAGGCAATACCATTCAGGACATAGGCATGGGCACGGACTTCATGACTAAAACATCAAAAGCAATGGCAACGAAAGCCAAAATAGACAAATGGAACCTAATGAAACTAAGGAGTTTTTGCACAACAAAAGAAACTACCATCAGAGTGAACAGGCAACCTAGAGAATGGGAGAAAATTTTTGCAATCTGACAAAGGGCTAATATCCAGAATCTACAAAGAACTTAAACAAATTTACAAGAAGAAAACAACCCCATCAAAAAGTGGGCAAAGGACATGAACAAACACTTCTCAAAAGAAGACATTTATGCAGCTTCATCATCATTGGTCATCAGAGTAATGCAAATCGGAACCACAATGTGATACCATCTCACACCAGTTAGAATGGTGATTACTAAAAAGTCAGGAAACAACAGCTCCTGGAGAGGATGTGGAATAATAGGAACGCTTTTACACTGTTGGTGGGAGTGTAAATTATTTCAACCATTGTGGAAGATGGTGTGGCGATTCCTCAAGGATCTAGAACTAGAAATACCATTTGATTCAGTGATCCCATTACTGGGTATATACTCAAAGGATTATAAATCATGCTACTATAAAGACACATGCACACATATGTTTATTGTGGCACTCCTCACAATAGCAAAGACTTGGAACCAACCCAAATGTCCATCAATGATAGAGTGGATTAAGAAAATGTGGCACATATACACCATGGAATACCATGCAGCCACAAAAAACGATGAGTTAATGTCCTTTGCAGGGACATGGATGAAGCTGGAAACCATCATTCTCAGCAAACTATCACAAGGACAGAAAACCAAATACCACATGTTCTCACTCATAGGTGGGAATTGAATAATGAGAACACTTAGACACACAGCCGGGAACATCACACCTTGGGGCCTGTCATGGGGCATGGGTTAGAGGGAGGGAAAGCATTAGGAGAAATAACTAATGTAAATGACAAGTTAATGGGTGCAGCAAACCAGTATGGCACATGTATACGTATGTAATAAACTTGCACGTTATGCACATGTACCCGAGAACTTAAAGTATAATAATGACAATAAAATGGTATAGAAACATGAAAAAAAATTGTCTTTTGATGTGAAGTTCATAAATTGTCCTCCTGTTGGGACCATACTTTATAAAAACACTGTGTTTTTGAAATGAGATTAGAGAGCAAGATAGAGCATCTTAGCAATGTCATTAAAGGTTTTTTTTTTTTTTTTTAATGAGTACTTTATCAAAATATGTCCCTTACACGTGTAGGATTCATTTTTTAAATTCTTCTTAGAAGTAATATACAGGAGGGGCGGAGCAAGATGGCAAATAGGAACAGCTCCAGTCTCCAACTCCAGGCACAAACGACACAGAAGACCGGTGATTTCTGCATTTTCAACTGAGGTACTGGGTTCATCTCACTAAGGAGTGCCAGACATTCGGTGCTGGTCAGCTGCTGCAGCCCGACCAGCGAGAGCTGAAGCAGGGTGAGGCATCACCTCACCTGGGAAGCGCAAGGGGGAAGGGAATCCCTTTTCCTAGCCAGGGGAACTGAGACACACAATACCTGGAAAATCGGGTAACTCCCACCCTAATACTGCGCTTTAAACAAACAGGCACACCAGGAGATTATATCCCAAACCTGGCC